>NC_092757.1:44763316-45078848 GCF_047496795.1 Chiloscyllium punctatum | reverse complement strand
CTGTCTCCAGGGTGGGTTGCTGTGCACACACTGGCTAGAACAAGTGCACACAGGTTACACTGTAACACGGGATTATAGTAGTTGGATGTTTATTTTATTTAATGGGTACAGAGTCGATGGGCTGAAGGGCCTTTTTCTCTGCTCTTGACCTCTATGTTTGAGGCTGTAGGTTGGAGGTCTCTCCGCCTTCGGGGTCAGGTCCTCTCCTTGTGAAGCTTTGGGTTGCTGTATGTGTGATTTGACCCGGCTGGTTTTTGCATTGCCCCTGTAGGTGACAAAGCATTCGCTGAATTCCTCACTGATGAAATCAAGGAGGAGAAGAAAATCCAGAAGACTTCGACCCTGCCGAAGGTGTCAGGAGGCTGGGAAATTGGGCTCAATGGGACTGAGGCGAAACTTGTGCGGAAAGTTGACGGTGAAAAGTGAGTGAGGTCATTCAGCTTTCGGGGGAAATGGCCAGTTTATATGTTTTTAGTTAAAGTCATGATAATGGATTTTGGACATGCAAGCAGTTCTCTTTTTTTTCTAAATTAGTTCCATAAATGTTTAAAATTTTGCCTGAACTTGTTGGTGTCTCTTGGTTTAACAGCTCATCCTCAAAAAAAAAGCACATCCTTTTTTGCAGTATTACAGTAGGTGATGGCCAGAAATATATAAATAAAGACAGCAGTGCTGATAAACCCAACCGGCCTGACAGCTTCTGTTGAGATTTTTTTAATTCACTGATGAAATATCTATGTCTCTGGCTGGGCCATGATGTGAAGGTGCCAGTGTTGGACTGGGGTGGGCAAAGTTAAGAATCACAATACTAGGTTATAGTCCAACAGGTCTGTTTGGAAGTTTCAACAGCTGCTGCTACAGGTAGCTGTGGAGCAAGATCATAAAACACAATCTATAGCAAAAAATTGCAGTGCCAATATGTTGTTTCAGTTGCATGGCACTGATCTTTTCCTGTAAATTGTGTCTTATGATTCTGCTGTACAGCTACCTGCTGAAGGAGGAGTGCTCGGAAAGCTAGTACTTCCAAGTAAACCTGTTGGCCTATACCCTGGTATTATGTGATGTTTAACTCTGACTGGGCCAAAATTTATTGTATATCCCTAATTGCCCAGAGGGTAGTTAAGAGTCAACCACATTATTGTGGGTCTGGAGTCACTTCAGGTCAGAGCAGGTGAGGATGACAGATTTACTTCCCTAAAGGCAGGAGGCTTTCTGCAATGGCTAGATTAATAGTCTAGCAATAATATCTCCAGGCCATTGCTTCCCCAAACAAATACTATTGAGTCCAGCATCACATTTTTTGGAAGTGGAGATGCTGCCATATCTGTTGAGTTTCTCCAGCATTTTCTTGTTTGCATTTCAGATCTGAATCTGAAGTAATTGGTTTTATCAAAATACAAGTTCCTGCTGCAGGGCTTTAAATGCACAACCTCTCACTGGGGCCACCACTGCACCTAGTTAATTCAGTCCTAAAAGAATGTAGAATAACTATATACTGCACACTGAAAAATGCATTTTCAGTTTTGAAAATGTTGGGAGTCTGTTATAATTTCAACACTAGAGTCCAAAAAGTGAGACCGCGTAATGGCTGTTAATAAGCAAACTCCTATTTTTAGCTAGCAGTGTGAAGTCTTCAAGATTTAATTTTTTGTACTGACACCATAATTAAATTTGTATCTTGAATCAAGTTGGATTTTTGCTGTACGTTCAGTCTGTAAAGTTTCCAGTTTCAAGTAAAGAGTATAATGTTAACCATTGCAAATATGTTCTGGTGGTTTATTAGCCTGTGCACTGCCAGTGTTCAGTTTTAAAACACCATTTATCAAGTTCTTAAATATTGTGATAAATTCTTTACCAGGCCTGGTTTTTAAATGAACTTATGGCTGTGAGCAGTCTGAAATCATAGCATGCTCGCTGTCATTCTACTGTCTGTGGTTCAGAGCTGCAGCTGGCTGCTTATTGTTTATTCATAGCCTTTTTCACCTCTTTCTGTTTGTAGGGTTACAGTTAGCTTTAATATCAATAACAGCATTCCACCAACAATGGAGGAAGAACCACAGGAAGAACAGAAGGGTTCAGAGAATGAGGTAAGATGGGTTGATCTTCCACAGTACTCTGGCAGTGACTTTGGTAAAGTTGGAAGATAATTAAACAGACACGCTCATTATGTATTCATCCGGAGTCAGGGTGGATTGAGTGGGCTTTTGTACTGACAGAAATTGGTGCTGGAGACTTGTCTGGGCAGAATGCACATGGGTATTTAAAAGGCTGTTTAAAGCACCACTTTTTCTAAAAACTGTAAACAGGTGGCATTCAAACAGTGAACGATATTGTTCTTGATAACTGGCCGGGTACAATATTTAAAACAGAATGAGTTGAACTTGAACTTACACTCGAATAGATTTTTAAGAGAATGAGTTCTGTTTATCTGGAAGGGTGACTGAAGGTATGGAAAGGTGGATCTGGGTATGATCGAGGTATGTGGAAGCTAACAATAGACTATCCTGTTTCCCCTCATCCACCTAACAATGTCATTACAGCAGTATTTAAATGAGGTGCAAAGAGGCCTGTACCACTTACACCATTGCTCACCACTCTCTGTGTTTATATCTTTGAAGCCTTTGCTTCGCCATTTTGTTCCTGGCTGCTGGAGAGTAGCAATATCCCCTCTAGTAGTCTCCTGATACTGAGGAAAGGGAATCACAGAGAGGGGTCCATATTAAAACGTGCAGCACACAATAGGCCGTTCAGCCCAACTTGTCAGTTTACCTGCCACATGACACTAAAGTCCCAATCATCCAACCTGTTCCCATTCTTATTTTTCTTCACTCGTGTCTCTGATCTAATGCAGGTCATGTAGTTTCTGTACCCGTCAGTTTTAACTGCATTTCAACAGTTAGGCTATCAGAGGAGTAGAAATTTACTTCAGAAAATTTGGCTGTATTAACCTAAAGAGTAAACAATAAATTTAGAGCAATCCTCTCAGTTTATATTGAAGTTCACAAAGTATTGATGTGACCTTAATTGTTCATTGTCACAACAACTAATTTCATTTCAATGTCTTTTTGCATTTTGTTTTAACCAACTTCAAATGTTAAAATAAGTCAACAGTGATTTCACATTGAGATTGTGCAAAGATTTAAAGTCTTTCACTTAAATGTTATGCTGGGTTGGATTTGTCTTGCATTTTGTGTACAGGACATACCTGGGAAATGTTTAACATTGTTGAATAGATGGCAGTGTTGTACTGGAACAGCTTGGCTATGGGAGCAGCAAGTTCTGGAGCGCATATCTTGGGACTAGGTCAGATTGGATGACTGGTCGTCATGGCTGAGTTGGACTAAAGAGTCTGTTTCTGTACTGTATGGTTCTGACTTTGTCTTCAGTAATATTGCTGGAATGTTGTCAGTGCCATAGCCTTTGTAATGTCCAGTACCTCCAACCATTACTTGATATCACGTGAAATTAGTTGAAGACTGGCATTTGTGATTCTGGGGGCCCTGGAGGAGGTCAAAATGGATTGTCCACTCGGCACAGCTGGCTGGAGAATATTGCATTTGCTTCAGTTTTGTCTTTTGTTCTGGTATACTGGGCTTCCCAGCCATTGAGGATGGGGACATTTGTGGAAACCTCTCCTCCAGTGAGTTGTCTTAAGTGCCCATCTCCATTCATGACTGGATGTGACAGGTCTGCAGAGCTTAGCTAGGATCTGTAGATTCTAGGATTGTGTGCCATTTCTGTTCAACATGCAAGGAGTTCTGATTTGTACCTTCACAAGGTCGACATTTTTTTTATTTTTTAGGTATGTTTGGTGCTGCACCTGGCATGCTTCCCACACCATTCATCAAACCAGGACTGCTGTACTTTAATGGCAGAATGGGGGATATGTCCTGCAATGAGGTTACAGATTGAGATTGTTAACAATTCTGCTGCTGATGCCTTGTGGATGCCTAGTTTTGAGATTCTAAACCTATTTGAAATCTATCCTTTTCATCACTGTAGTAGGACCCCACAAAACAATAGAGGGTTATCTCAATGTGACGGGGGGATTTTTGTCTGCACAAGGATGCAGCTGCAGAAGATGGATTAGTGAGGATGAGTTTTTGTAGACGTTTCCCTCTTGTTGCTTCCCTCGATACCTATAATATTGGTGCTCCTGTTGATGGATATTGAAGTCCCTGCCCAGCAGACATTCCGCACCCATGCCACCGTCTACACATCCTCCAAGTGGTGTTTGACATGGACATCAACCAAGGGAGGGCAAGAGGTGGGAATGAGGAAGTTTCCTTCCCATGTTTGATCTGATGCCATGAGACTTCACAGATGCCCCATTGTTCAACCAGTTGTCCGAATGCTGCGTCTGAGATGTGCAGAAACCCGTCCAAACATCTCTCTGTAAGTCGGTCCCTTTTAAGTTACTCATGGGCACAATGACACAGAAGAACGCACTTGGGCTTATGTAACTGACAGCCAAAAGGGGATCAATAATACCTGACTTCACTTGAGCTGGAAAGCAAATGTTTTTAGGACTTATACACTTAATGGTAAGGTCCTAGGGAGTGTTGCTGAACAAAGAGACCTTGGAGTGCAGGTTCATAGCTCCTTGAAAGTGGAGTCGCAGGTAGATAGGATAGTGAAGGCGGCGTTTGGTATGCTTTCCTTTATTGGTCAGAGTATTGAGTACAGGAGTTGGGAGGTCATGTTGCAGCTGTACAGGACATTGGTTAGACCACTGTTGGAATACTGCATGCAATTCTGGTGTCCTTCCTATTGGAAGGATGTTGTGAAACTTGATAGGGTTCAGAAAAGATTTACAAGGATGTTGCCAGGGTTGGAGAATCTGAGCTACAGGGAGAGGCTGAACGGACTGGGGCTGTTTTCCCAGGAGCGTCAGAGACTGAGGGGTGACCTTATAGAGGTTTACAAAATGATGAGGGGCATGGATAGGATAAATAGGCAAAGTCTTTTCCCTGGGATTGGGGAGTCCAGAAACATAGGTTTAGGGTGAGAGGGGAAAGATATAAAAGAAACTTTTTCACGCAGAGGGTGGTACGTGTATGGAATGAGCTGCCAGAGGAAGTGGTGGAGGCTGGTAGAATTGCAACATTTAAGAGGCATTTGGATGAGTATATGAATAGGTAGGGTTTGGAGGGATATGGGCCGGGTGCTGGCAGGTGGGATTAGATTGGGTTGGGATGTCTGGTTGGCATGGACGGGTTGGACCGAAGGGTCTGTTTCCATGCTGTACATCTCTATGACTCTTGACACAACTGTTGAAAAAGGCCTTGCAACATCTCTTATTTCAGAACAACTTCATCCCTAGCTTCCAACTGCTCTCCATCAGACCTAGCATGGTCATTCTCTGTATTACGAACAGCATTAACAATGTTCCTGAGATTTCCCCTTTGTATCTTCAAAGCTCCAAACAAGCTGTCCAATATATCTTCCCTCTTTGTAATTCAGCATTAGTCGCTAACTCTCAACTCTTCTTTCTTAAAGTTTTCCCCTCAGCTCCTTCTCCAGTTTCAAGTTTTTAAAAAGACAAACTTCAACTTTTTCAATTACGACTTCCTGATTTATATTGTCACTTTCCAATTTTCACCTTTATGGTCATTAATATTGAGAAACATTGGTTTCTCAAATGTTTACTGCTAGGTTAAGCGCTTGATCATGGGAATGGTTCACAATCCCAAATATCTAGTGTGTTTAAACGGAAACAGAATGAGGAGTGTGGGTCTGAAAACCAGAATAAAACTACAAGCTCAGCCTGTCAAAAATATATTTTTGACAACAATTACTTCTAGAACATTGTGGGCGGCACGGTGGCACAGTGGTTAGCACTGCTGCCTCACAGCGCCTGAGACCCGGGTTCAATTCCCGCCTCAGGCGACTGACTGTGTGGAGTTTGCACGTTCTCCCCGTGTCTGCGTGGGTTTCCTCCGGGTGCTCCGGTTTCCTCCCACAGTCCAAAGATGTGCAGGCCAGGTGAATTGGCCATGCTAAATTGCCCGTAGTGTTAGGTAAGGGGTAAATGTAGATGTAGGGGTATGGGTGGGTTACGCTTCGGCGGGGCGGTGTGGACTTGTTGGGCCGAAGGGCCTGTTTCCACACTGTAAGTAATCTAATCTAATCTAATTAGACACCCTACAGCACCCTGAAATTAAAAGTCACAAATTGATCCAGGAAATTTCAGTTGTTCAAACAAACAACTGCAAGTTTACATTCAATACTTCATTTCAAATATCCGACAAGAGCAGAGAATCCGAACGAAGGTTTCCATGCACCGGACAAATCCTTCAAAAGTGAATCTCGGCAAAACATTCCACTCATTCCTACAGATTAGTCTCGTCGGTGTGTGCTCAATCAACAGCAGGTTAGACTTACCCTGAACTGCTCTTTGTAGGCACTGTCAGTAGGCTTCTTCCATGTGCCAATACAGCCCATAGTAGTGAAGGTGACGCAGTGTGGAGATGGGTAAGAGGGGTATTTTATATTAAAATGGAGGGTTTTTTTTTAATTCGTTCACAGAACGAGTGTGTCACTGGCTAGGCCAGCATTTCTTGCCATTTCTAATTGCCCAGAGGGCAGTTGAGAGTCAACCGTGTTGTTATGGGTTTGGAGTCACATGTAGGCCTAAAGAACATTAGCAAATTCCTGAAGAAGGGCTCATGCCCGAAACGTCGATTCTCCTGCTCCTTGGATGCTGCCTGACCTGCTGCGCCTTTCCAGCAACACATTTTCAGCTTCCATGAGATCTAACCTTGCTAATCAGTCTCTTGGGTAGTTTATAGTTTTTTGATCTAAAGATGTGTTTTAAGTTGGTTGAAAAGTGAAAACCGCACATAGGAGGTAACACTGACAGTGGAGGAGTTCTGAAGCTTCAGCTTTAAGTAACAGGAAGCAGGCCTGAGAAAGGAGAGGCCCAATACCTGTTCCACTTGGATATGAAGAAGTTGTATCTATGCTCAATGCCACTTGCAGAGAGTGGCGAATGTAGAAAATTGTGGAGCAATCTAATTGACTTTTAAGATGATTAATCAAATGGATAAAGTACTTAGAATAACTTTCTTTGCAAAGATCGCATATTTTTCCATCAAACATACCCCCACTTTCATCACACCCATCTCTGCATGTTGTATTCCTCACCCATGCTGTTATTGCATCTAGACAAGACCATTCCAATGCTCTGTCCAGCTTCTCATCTTTCACCCTCCATTAATCTAAATGCTGCCGCCTCTGTCCTAATTCTCACTTTTCACCCTGTACTTGCTGACCACACTGATTCCCAGTCCTCTAAGGCTTCCAATTTAAAATTAAATGATTAAAATTTAGCAATTGAAGCATTGAATTGCATAAGGAATAAGTCAAAAGATTGAGTTGGCTGGAGAGGATTATTGGAAGAAAGGATATACCTAGTGGTGATGAGAGTGAGGGGGTGGGGTAAATCAAAAGTCTGGGATTTCATTGAATTTTGCTTCTTGTCTATTCCCAGTTTAGAAAGCAGCTGGGTCTGTCAGGAGGTTAGTTTCTTGGAATTTTAGCTCTTTATATCTAAACAACAGAATAAAAAAAAAATCTAATGTCCTCTTCTGTCTGACAAATAATTCAATTCTTTTGCAGCCTGAAATCGTCTCAACCCCAAACTTTGTTGTGGAAGTGACCAAGCTGTCGAATAACCAGAGTCTAGTTTTTGATTGCCACTATCCTGAAGATGAGGTGGGTATTCCTGCTGAGCGTCGGTTGGAAAGTCAATTGTGGATTTTCACTTTGTTCTGTCTTCTCCCACTCCAAGGCTTTGCTGTTGTAAACATGTGCATTTTCCCTTTTTGAGTAGTTGTCCATTTGCCTTTATAATGTTTCTATTCAGTCTGCTTTCATTGTCCTTTTTGAGGCTGTGCATTTGAGATCCCTGTGGGATGTTTGCATCACTGGCTAAACCAGCATTTATTGCCCTCCCTTAGTTTCCCAGAGGGTTGCAAGATGGCTCAGTGGTTAGAACTGCTGCCTCACAGTGCCAGGACCTAGGTTTGATTCCGTCATCGGGCAATTTTCTGTGTGGAGTTTGCACATTCTCCCTGTGTCTGCATAGGTTTCCTCTGGGTGCTCCACTCACCACCTAAAAGTCCAGAGATGTGCAGGCTAGGTGGATTAGCTATAGTAAATGCAGGGTTACAGGGATCAGGTACGGGGGGATGGTTCTGGGTGGAGTGCTCTTTGGAGGGTCAATGTGGCTTGATGGACTGAGTGGCCTGCTGCCATACTGCAGGGATTCTATCAACTGTTTACAGTGCCAACTGGGGTATGACCAGAAAGCAGTCAAAATTCATTAGAATGGGATTGTAGTTGCAGAGCAAGATGACTTAAATTGTTGGAAAGTCAATTGTTGGAAGAGCAAATAGTGGAGGCACGTAGCAGCACCAGCTTTTATTGCCCACCTCGAGCGCTACTGCCCAGGGAAGTGGTGGTGTGCTTCTTTCTTGAGCTGCTGTTGTCCGTGTGGTGTAGAGGCACCCACAGCTGTCACGGAGGGAGTTCCAGGGTAACTTCCTAATGAGAGTAAAGGGACAGTGTTGTAATTCACAAGTCATGCTGGATTCTACCTTCGGCAAGAACTCACAAGGAGTGGTGTTCCCTTTTTATCTGCTGCCCTTTTCCTCTGGGTGGTAGAGATTGCAGGTTTGAGGGGTATGTTTGAATGATCCTTGGAAAGTTGCTGCAGTGTATCATACATACTGCTGCTAGTATGCTTTAGTGATAGATGGGGTGCTGATCAAACTGCTTTGTCCTGGAGGATATTGAGCTGCTTGAGTATTGTTGGAGATGCATTTATCCAAGCAAGTGGGGACGATCTCATCATTGTGCCTTGTAGATGGTGTAGAGGCTTTGGGGAGTCAGGAGGTGTTACGTGCTGCAGGATTCATAGTCCCTCAACTAATCTGGTTTCTTAAGCCCTGATGTTTCAAATTGAAGTATCAGGATGGAGGGCTTTAATCAACAAAAAGCAAACTTGGGGTAGTTCTTGCCCTGTAGGATGGTCATGAATGAATTTCACTTGAGCTAAAGAATGATCTTTCTTAAATCAAACTAGACCTTGCAATGTGCAGTTGTGATATCCAGGTGCTGTTGTTGGACTGGGGTGGACAAAGTTTAAAAATCTCTCAATACCAGATTATGGGTCAACAGGTTTATTTGGACTACTATCTTTTGGAACAGGAACATTGCAGACTGGTGATAAAATTGATCACCAGTGTCCCGTGGCGTGGAGTGGTACAAGCAGAGCATCAGGAGATCTTTAAAGAGATGGGGCATTTTTATATCACTTTTATATTGGAGTCACAAGATGAGGTTGAGCGCATGTTGAGCTTTTTAGATAAAGATCCTGCAGGAGGATATGAGAAGACTAAGAACTTGCTGTGGGGAATGGAAAAACTCCACTGAGTTGACACTACCTCTATTAACTTATTCTTTATTGCCCAAGGAGAATGTGGGTGAGCCTTGGATTACTACAGTTCTTGGTTGGTGCTTCCACAATGGAGTTGTTTGGAAGTTTGGGATACTGACCTGGCTTGCTTTATCCCTGTCCAAATGAGAATGTGTCTTGGAGAAGCTGTGATGGATGCTGTTTCTGTGTTAACCTTGCCATTTGAATAGAAATCTTTAGTATGGCTACTCTTGGTACACTGTTTGAAATCTGATTTTGTTCATTCATTGTCCATTTTGATGTGTAAAATATCTGAACCGGTTACAGATTGGGCGTGGCGAGGAGGATGACAGCGACATCTTTGCCATCAGAGAGGTCAGCTTTCAGCCCACGGGAGAAGATGATTGGAAAGATACCAGCTATACCCTTAATACAGACTCCCTGGACTGGGTGAGTGGGGGCAGGCAACTTGTTGAGTCTTTATAACTATCAAGGAATGTAGGAATTTGAAATTTGGGAGAGAGTTTCCAATACAAACTTTTCTGGCCATCTGGTGAAGGTGTTTTCTGCTTTACTTGAATACTTTGCTGGATTTACTATCCGCCTTCAGCATCCTCTTCTGCTATTGGGGTCTCCTTGGTGCAGTATTTATACAGGAGCTGCTCACCTTTTTGGTGCAGTCAAAGAAGCTTCCTGTGTATAAACCTTTTTGTGATGTGTTGATGTGTTATCCAACCACAAAGGCCATCACCAGCTCCTGATCCTACCTTCACTTCACATTGCTGTGGATGTGTTCAGCATTCCCATCGGTCATGCTGTCAAAGTTTTCAAGTTGAGTTAAATGAGTTTTAGCATTTTGTAGGGTGTGATTTGATCTTGCGGGCTGATATATGCAGGAGCAGTGTTATAGGTTTGTCAGTGATGTTCCTCCAATACTTTAGAGATAGCCTGACCAGATTTGCATTTTAACCATCCAGTAGCTGTTTTGGAGATACTTGTGTTTTAAGCTTCTAACATGCACACACCCCTCAGTTTTCATCTTGAATACCTGCTGTTTGTCACATGCAGACCCTAACCTCTGTCTCCCACAGGCCCTCTATGATCATCTGATGGACTTTCTGGCAGACCGTGGGGTTGATAACACTTTTGCTGATGAACTGGTTGAGCTGAGCACAGCTTTGGAACACCAGGAGTATATCAAGTTCCTTGAAAATTTGAAGAGTTTTGTAAAGTGTTAATCATTGATGTATCCAATTAACATTGTCTCTCCACCTCCTGGCAAAGATCGTCCTGCGATGATAATGCTTGTTAAATGGCAGAATGATCCAGTGCTTTAAATTATTTCACAATAGATTTTGTACAAAGATATTCTTTGGTACTGAATGGCTGTGTGTAATTAGCATCCCATCTCTATATTATGTACAAAGTAGTCTGGGATGCTAAATGGCCAAACCAGTGTCTCTAATTATGGAAGTGTATGTGTGGGTGTGAGCACATGAACCAAATTATCATCTTCTCACAATGTCATTGGCCTCAGATGTTTCTTAAAAATGAAGTATTGATTAAACATGATGTTAAACCTTGGTTTCTCTGATTTCTTGGGTTCGGGTGGTATAATGTTGCTGGACTAATGATGCATCTCCTCCAGGCAGCAGGTTCAAATCTCACCATGGAAAAAGAAATCCAGAGTTGAAAGCCAGTCTCAGAGAGGGGTGACTGGTATTGAATGTTGTAAAAGCCAATACTGTTCATTTAATGTCTGCTTTAGAGAAGGAAATCTGCTGCCCTTACCTAATTTGGCCTACCCATGAATCCTCTGAAATGGCCCAGCAAGACGCTGAGTTGGCATAAAATGCTGACCTTATTGCACAAAAGAAACAGTAAGGAACATTTTGGCATTATATAACTCCTAGAAATGGCAGCTATATAAAGAATTCAAGTACTCATCTTTTTCTCATATGTCCAGTTGTTCAAAGGACAAGGGTAGCAGATACATGGGAGCACACCGCCAGTAAGATCTCTCTCTTAAGAGAGTAACCATCCTGATTGGGAAATATATCATTGTTCCTTCATTGTTGCTAGGTTAAATCCTGACACTCCCAAACAGCGCTCTGTGTAGCAACATGCCAAGGACTGAAGCATGAGGGGAAGTCGTGGTAATGCCACTGGACTATTGTTTTACCACCCCGAGGTGAATGCCTTGGCTTCAAATCACAGTTAATTTTCAATTCAATGCAAATCTGAATTCAAACAGTGGTTTTCAGGGTGACTATGTAATTGCTGTTTGTTCTTAATACAATTTAAGAACAGCTTCTTCCCCACTGTTATCAGACTTATGAAAAGACATTTCATATGTTGGAGGTAATTTTTCTCTGCATCTTCTGTGTGCCTGCAATGCTATATTAAGAAATCTGTTCTATTACTCGGATGCTTTTTAGCATATCTCAGAAGATGTGACAATAATAAATCAAATCAAATCAAAAAGCTCATTTGACATACTAATGTCCTTTTAGGAAAAGGAAATTCACTAACCTTACCTGGGATAGGCTACATCGACTCTGGACCCATACGCATCTGGTTAATTCTTCACTGCCCTCGGGGCAAAAGGTGTCGTTACAATTGCTTCTATATTTACAGTGGGAAAGGATGATAGCCTGGCAGAACTCCTGAGGAAATTAATAGTGCGTGGGGAACAGGGACTGAATAAAATGAAGGTGAGTAAAACATCGATAATGAGGAAATGACTGGAATCCAACGGTGACAAATATCTGGGATTTCGCGGGTTCCATCGGTGGGTGTTAAAACAAGTCGACAAGCGCCTCCGAGAAGCCCAAACTGTAATCGTTCAGAATTCCCGAGATCCAGGAGTCGTCCCTCTGGATTGGATTGTTGTACGTATCTGTCGTGCTTTTTAAGAGAGGAGAACCTGGAAAACTTGGGAATTGCAGAGCATGGAGCTTAGCACCTATGGCAGGGAATTTGTTGGAGTCTATAATCAAGGCTGGGATAAGTGAGCACCTCAAATTGTTGAGTTAACCAGGGAGAGCCACATGACAGGTAGGTCGTGCCTGACAAATTCATTGCAGAGGGTTTGAAGAGGGGACTAAGGTAGCTGTCAGGGAATAATGTCCATAGATGTTGTTTACATGGACTTCCAGAAAGCATTTGACAAAGTCCACTTAAGTAGGTAGGAGCCAAGAGAATTGAGGGCAAATTCCTGACAGGGCTCGGAGATTGTTTGAGTGCCAGGTGACAGAAAGGAGAGAGAATGGGTAGGTAGTCAATTGGCAGGATGTAACCAGTTATGTCTCACAAGGACTTGTGTTAGGGCCTCAATTATTGATGTTATTTGTTAAGGAAATGGATAATGGCACAGGAAGTCTTATCATAACTTGTGGATGACACAAAGTTAGGCTGCATTGTAGACTGTGTAGATGACAGCATAAAATTGCAAGGGGATATTGATAGATTAAGTCAATAAGCAAAACTGTGGCAAAAGCATTTGAATGAAAGCAATAGTGAGGCTATCCATTTTTGGATCAAGAAGGGACAGATAAAGGTATTTTTCTGGATGGTATGAAGTGCATGTTGAAGGAGACTTGGGGTTTCAGGTGCACACAACTTTAAAATGTCACGGACACATACAGAAAATAATCCAGAAAGCGAACAGATTGCTGTCCTTTTTAAGTAGAGGACTGGAGTAGAAGGATGCCGAAGTTATGCTGCAGTTCTACAAAACCCTGGGTAGATAGACCCCACTTGGAGTACTGTGAGCGGATCTGGGCCGCACACCTTCTGAAAGGAGTAGAATATTGATTGACAAAAATGATACCTGGACTTGCATGGTTAAGATGGAAGGAGAGATCATATCATTTAGGCCTGTGGTCTGTAGAATTGAGAATGTTAATGGGTGGTGTGATGAAAGTCTTGATGACATGAATAGGAAAAGAGAAGGTAGATAACGATAAACGATTTCTACTGGTTGGGGATTGTAGAATGAAGGGACATAGCGTGAGACTTAGGGCCAGAGGGTTGCGTAGAGATGTGAGGAAGCGATCGTGCACACATCGGATGGTGGATTTTAGCCATCATTTTCTGACAAAGCGCAGTGGATGCTGGATGAGTTGTTCTATTGAAATGTGAGGGAGATAAATGTTTGTGAAGCAAAGGTACCAAGGGCCAGAGGCTTGTATATGAAGTTGGGCAAGAGCTGAGCCATGATGTTTGAATGGAGGCAGAGGTTGTAGGGGCTAAACAGCGTTGTGGTGTGTGTATGTTGCTGTGGTTATAATTTGGAAAGGAGTTTATTTGTGAAGCAGTTTGGATGGGCATGTAATGAAATGGAGTGGAGTGAGTGTGAAAGAGTTGATCCTGTTGTGTAATAAACGTGTGTGTGTGTGTGTCTAGGGTGAAGTAGAGGAACTGAAGATGGAGATGGGAGAATAGAAAGGCAAAGGAAAAAGAAATGTTTTGGTGCAGGATGATTGAATGGCAAAATGTTGTTGTAAATGCAGCAGTGTGCGCCTTTAAGGAAGCAGAAATGGAAGCAGTCTGTGCCTACGGCCATACTAGTCTGAAAACGCCCGATCTCGTCTGATCTCGGAAGCTAAGCAGACTCAGGCCTGGTTAGTACTTGGATGGGAGACCGCCTGGGAATACCAGGTGCAGTAGGCTTTTGCAGCCACCAGAGGTTGCTCACAGCTTCGCACTCTCACACTCCCATTCATCAAGCAACGTCCTTTTAACTACTCGCTTCGTCTCTGTCTCACTTTTTCTTGCCCAATTTCATTGTTCAGCTTCTTCCCCCAATACACAAACACATCATTACTGCTTGAGATTGGAGCAAACGCACCAGGAACACCAAAGCAGCAAGTATTTTATTGAAGAGCACAAACCGTGGTTTTTGTTAAGTGATGCCTCACTTTCGATGATCACACTTCCCTGATCGATGTCAGCGTTCCCCTGTTTTCTAACAATCGTCTAACTAGTGGTGTGGATAGGGTCAGAAAGCAACAACGTTGTGGTGAGGGCTTGTCAGGTGAATGGTGTTTTACAATCGAGTTCATGCAACGGTGGATCGATATGGTTAAGGCAGGAAGAATGGGTCAGCAAACACAGCAAGTTCAATCCTTGTAATGATTATTATTACACATCAGCAGCAAAGAGTGAGTATTTAAAATGCCAGGTACAAAAATCAAGGCTTATTCTCTAACAGCCGAAGCCTTCACAAACAGATCGTCCTAATAATGGCACAAATGGTGATGAATGGTTCGATCTAATTGACATCACTGTGCCTTAGTTACAAGTTGACCAAGGTAGAGAAATAACATTTCCAGAGTGCAGACTATTAACAATAGTAAGGTGGGATTTGGAAAGAGGAGTAGCCCCTGTGGGATATAGGTAAATTAATGTTACTTCTGCAATTCCATCTTACAAAGTAAAATGAACTCACACCAGTGTGTAATTGTTTTAGCCAAGAGCTGAGTCAACAAGAATGGAAACGATGTGGAGGAAATATATAATTGTTTTTGTATTAGCTAAAACTGTATGTCAGAAGGTAGACATTATGGGCAAGTAGATAAGATGTTGTGAGGGGATGAAGTTAAGCTAGATACGCATGTACAAACAGTAGGTATAAACATCTGCTTCCCACTTTTACAAAAACACAGGAACAAACCCCAATTAAAAGGGTCATAGGGATCAGAACGGCCTCGGGAAAGGCACAGATAATGATGAAGAAATAATATGCCTAACAATGACCTACATCAGGATGAGGTCAAACAGCCTGGTGAGGCCAGAAATAAGCATTTTGTCACAGACAAGGCCGGATAAGGCAAGAGATAAACAGGGGTAATGGGGGTCGGTCTTAGGGAAGTGGAAGATGTAAACAGGGGAGGAGCAATGTAAAACAAAAGACATCAAATCATATAAATATTATGTATGAATTGAACTTGGTGTGTATGTCCTCTACCTTATAGGCAGTGGACATCTCACCCACTTGCAAGTGTAAAATAAATGGCACTACTGATTCAGATTTTGTCTCGGACTGCAATTATTGAGGTGTGTGAGCTTTGTTTCTCACAACTGGGGGCTGTCCGGGATGTTCTTCCATCACCGGGGGGAGTGGCTGGCCTTGGACACTGGGAAGACGTGTCCCGTTCCCCATTGAGGAGCGGTCTCGTGTCCTGGTTTGGTCTGCTCCCTTGGGCGACTGGTACGAATCCCACAAGAGAGACATCTGAATCAGACAGTGATAGGAGCTCGATCGACAATACGGCGCAAAGGGGCCAGGCAACTCTGTGCACAGACCAAGGTAAGAAACCTGACTTTTAAGTATTGCCTTGGTGGCCGGGATTAAGTTTTAGTAGTTAATAAGGGACTAACGAAGGAACTCAATATGGGTTGTGCCGTGGGTAAGGAAAAAGCCTCCGGGAAAACAAAAGAAGGAAAAAGCAATGGAATTGGAGGCGGGGTCCCTTACAACATACCTCCAGAAAGTCCTTTGGGCAGGATGTTGTGGAATTGGGAAAATAATACTTGTACAGGGGAAAAAGATGATTAAATATTGTTGCTTCGTATGGACTAAGGAATCCATTCTTCGTCCCGCCTCTTCTGGCCAAAATACAGGTCGGACAAAGACTGGGTTTGTAAATATCTGAATTTATTTGTCAATGAGAGAGAGAGAGAGAGAGAGAGAGAGAATGAAAAGAGCTGTACAGCTGGTAGAAAGTTTAACCCTTTGTGATTTGGTTTGAATGCACATTTGTTTGTTGGTGATTGAATGTTTGTGTTTTATTCCCTGGAGCTTGAGTTCCGGGACTGTTTTGAATCTGATTTTTATTATGGAAACTTAACATGATTTCTTTAAAGGTGAAGGATTCTATAGAGATTATGAAAAAAAAAGAATGATAACTCCTGTTCTTCTCACAGGTCATGACTGCCTTACTATCAGTTTCTAACTAATCTCTTTTATCTTTACATGAAAGCGATTTATGGAGGACAGTTGAAGTTTCAGTTCAACATTAGATTGTAGTAAAAACAAAATTCTATGGTTAATATCTGTGACCTTGGATTCGGCCATTGTTCATGCATTAGAAGTTTTTGTTAAACTTGAATAGACAAATTCTTTTAAGGCAGCTCTGATTATTTCACGACCTATAGTATTGTAATTGAGCAATGATTGGTCAGCACTACTTAAGAAAACTAATTTTGGATTTAAATTAAGGGACTAAAACTGGGTGAGTACAGTGGATGTCAAAATTGAGAAGTGTATGCATTTTACATTTTGAATATTAAATACTGAATAAATGAACGTAAATATATAAATATATTTACAAAGTTTGGAACAGGCTTTAAGGTTAGTCAAGCATGAATTGATGAATTGGTGTTTGAAGTTATGGGGAGCTAGAAATACTGCAATATTTCTTTAAAAAAGAAAAAGGGGAAGAACGTAATGACTTATCCCCTTCGGGAGGTACCAATAGGGGACAAAGAGATTGGGTTTGTAAGTGTCCCCCTCAGCAGTGGGGAGGTCAGAACATTTAAAGAAATGAAGGTCCTGGTTGAGGATCCGGTAGGGCTGTCTGAACAAATTGATCAATTTTTGGGGCCCAGTCTGTATACCTGGGCTGGGTTAATGTCTATTTTGAATATATTATTTACTGGGGAAGAAAGGGGACTTGTATGGGGAGCAGCCATTAAAATATGGGACAGGGAACACCCCATTGGAGATGGGGATGCTGGACAGGGAGAGGTGAAGTTTCCCCTCAGAGACCCCCAGTGGGAAAATCAAAATACAGAGCATAGAGGAAAAATGAGGGAATTGAAAGACCTGATTCTAAAAGGAATAAGAGAGGCAGTTCCAAAGTCACAGAATTTGACTAAAGCCTTTGAAGTTAGACAGGAGAAAGGTGAGACTCCCTCAGCTTTCTTGCAAAGATTAAGAGACTCAATGCGGAAATATTCTGGAATGAACCCTGAGGACCCAGTGGCACAGGGTCTTTTGAAAGTACATTTTGTGACAAAGGCATGGCCAGACATACAGAGAAAGATACAGAAGATAGAAGGGTGGAGTGAAAAGCCATTAGATGAATTGTTAAGAGAGGCACAGAAAGTGTTTGTAAAGAGAGAGGATGAGAGACAGAAACAGAAGGTGAAAATGATGGTAGCTGCGGTTGATGAGGTAGTTAAGAAAACAATGGAACCGATAGTGACCAACCGGAGCGGTGGGTGGCAGCATGTCGGACAGAGAGGACAAGGGGGAGCGTTTGATAGAGGGTTCGAGCGACAGGGGCAGAGCTGGAGGTCTCCACAGGCAGGATGCTATTATTGCGGAAAGATAGGGCACTTTAAGCGGGAATGTCCTGCTCTGAAAAGGGAAGAGAGGGCAATTCCGCTTATGAATTTTGATGAAGAATAGGGGTGTCAGGGGTTCCTGCCCCCGGGGGCCCACCAGGAACCCTTGATAAACCTGAAGGTGGGACCCTGTAGGGAAGAGGTAGTCTTCCTAGTAGATACTGGGGCAGCACGGTCATCGCTGAATGTTAAACCAAAGAAAGTAGGAATGTCAACACGGTCAATTACTGTTTTGGGGGTAAAAGGGGAAGGATTTACTGTTCCAGTATTTGAACCTATGATGATAGAAGGTCCTAAGGATAGGGTCACAGGGGAACTGTTGTATATCCCTGATATAGGAAGTAACTTATTAGGGAGAGACTTAATTATCCTCTTAGAACTGGGGATTGGAATTCAGGAAAAAGAATTAGTTGTACAAAAGGCAATGTTGACAGAGGATGTGGAGAGAGAGATAGACCCTATTGTATGGGCTAGGGAAGGGAATTGTGGAAAACTACAGATCCCTCCCCTTGAAGTAAATTTTAAAAAAAAGGAAAAAGGGGACGTTGTCTGTGAACGACAATATCCCATTTCCATAGAAGGTAAACGAGGACTGCAGCCAGTAATTGAAGGATTGATTAGAGATGGACTGTTGGAGCCATGTATGTCTCCTTATAATACCCCAATACTACCAGTGTGGACATCCGATGGAACTTATCGATTGGTGCAGGATTTGAGAACATTAAATCGAATAGTACAGATCAGGCACCCAGTGGTGCCAAACCCCTATACCTTATTAAGTGAGATCCCTCATGACCACAAATGGTTTAGTGTGATAGATTTAAAGGATGCCTTTTGGGCTTGTCCCTTGGCAGAGGAAGGTAGGAATTTGTTTGCCTTTGAGTGGGAAGACCCTAAGACAGGACGGAAACAGCAATACCGGTGTACTGTGCTCCCCCAGGGTTTTACGGAATCCCCGAATTTATTTGGACAGATGTTAGAACAAACGTTGGAGAAATTTAGCAGCCCCAAGGGGACCACCCTGTTGCAGTATGTAGACGACCTCTTAGTAACAGGAAAAAGAAGAGAAAGAGTAGTAGAAGCCACTAACAAATTATTGAATTTCCTGGGTCAGCAGGGACTGCGAGTATCTAAAAACAAACTGCAATATGTGGAGCAAGATGTGAAATACTTGGGACATTTAGTGAGTGAGGGAAAGGGAAAGATAAGCCCAGAACGGATAGAGGGAATAGTGGGGATGTCACTGCCCAGGACTAAACGGGAGTTACACAAATGTTTGGGTCTAACGGGATATTGCAGATTGTGGATTGATTCCTATGCACAGAAGACTAAGAAATTATATCTCAAACTATTAGAGGGGGAACCAAAATGTCTACGTTGGGATGATGAGGAAAAAGAACTAGTTGAGAAACTCAAAAGAGATCTGATCCATGCCCCCGTGTTAGCCTTACCTTCTCTAGATAAACCTTTCCACCTCTTTGCTACCGTGGATAAGGGAGCGGCTTTGGGAGTATTGACCCAGAGGTGGGGAGGAATGAGACAACCAGTAGCATATCTTTCGAAGCTACTGGATCCAGTATCCCGGGGGTGGCCTGAGTGTGTGCAGGCCGTGGCTGCTACTGCACTGTTGGTGGAGGAAAGCAGAAAGCTTACATTTGGGGGAGCCCTAATAGTAAGCACTCCACACCAAGTGAGAACAATCCTAAACCAAAAAGCTGGGCGATGGTTGACAGACTCGCGGATTCTGAAACATGAGGCAATATTAATAGAAAAGGATGATCTAGTGTTGGTCACGGACAATTGTTTAAATCCAGCTGCCTTTCTTTGGAAAGGGGAAGGAGACTCTCCTCAGAATCCAGGGCACGATTGCCTTGACATTATAGAATACCAAACTAAGGTCCGCATGGACCTGAGAGATGTTCCACTTCATGCAGGGGCTAGACCTTTTATAGACGGATCATCCCGGGTGACTGAAGGGAAAAGACATAATGGGTATGCAGTCGTAGTTGGGACAAACAGTAGTGTGGTGGAGGCCGGACGGTTGCCAAATGGGTGGTCAGCTCAGACTTGTGAACTCTATGCATTGGAAAGAGCCCTTAGGGCATTGGAGAATAAAGAGGGAACAGTATACATTGACTCTAAATATGCATTTGGTGTTGTGCACCCTTTCGGTAAGATATGGCAGGAACGACGGCTGATCAATAGCCGAGGGAAAGAATTAGTACATGAAGAATTGATTAAACGAGTCTTGGAGTCCCTATTACTTCCCCGAGAAATAGCAGTAGTGCATGTAAATGGTCATCAGAAAGGAAATGAACTAGAAGTTAGGGGAAATAGATTAGCCGATGAAGTGGCTAAGGAAGCAGCCCTGAACCCACAAGAAGTGGTGATTCATTCCCTAATACCTACTGTCCCAAGTCCTAGGGAAGCTCCTATATTTACTGAAAGCGAAGAAAATGAATTGAGAGATTTAGGAGCTGTAAAAACAGCAGACGGGCATTGGAGGTTACCTGATGGAAGGAGAATGTTAAACAAAATGATGATGCGAGAGATTATGGCTGTCCTACACCAAGGCAGCCATTGGGGAGTACAAGCAATGTGTGATTTAGTTCTTAGGGAATATGGATGTAAAGGAATATATACAATTGCTAAACAAATATGTGAGGGATGTATAATATGCAGAAAGGTAAATAAGAAAGTCTTGAGAAAACAGACCCCGGGAGGAAGAGACCCAGGATTGAGACCTTTCCAGAGTATACAAGTAGATTATACTGAACTCCCCAGGGTAGGGAGACTAAAATATTTGCTAATCATAGTAGATCATCTATCTGGTTGGGTTGAGGCATACCCCTGAGCTACCGCCACTGTGAGTGGAGTGTCTAAAACAATATTGGAGCACATAATTCCCCGATACGGGCTCGTGAACCATATTGATTCCGACCAAGGAACTCACTTTACCCCCGGTAACACTTTAGAGGTAATGAAAGGGTTGGGAATTTCCTGGGAGTTCCATACTCCTTGGCACCTGCCATCATCGGGAAGGGTTGAGAGAATGAACCAAACACTCAAACAACAGCTCTCTAAATTGATAATAGAAACCAGACTCCCTTGGACCAAATGTTGACCTATAGCTCTCTTGCGAGTACGAACAGCCCCAAGGAAAGATTTGGGACTATCCCCCTATGAAATCTTATTTGGATTACCTTACTGGGGAACGAATGGAGAATTGGCAATTTCCGAAACTAAAGAGTTGTTCTTAAAGAAGTATATACTGGGCTTGTCCTCCTCTTTGTCTTTCCTCAGGAAACAGGGTTTATTGGCACAGACTCCACCCCTTGAATTCACCGTTCATCCCAACCAGCCGGGCGATTGAATCTTAGTAAAATCATGGACAGAGACTAAATTACAGCCGGACTGGGAAGGGCCGTACCAGGCTCTTTTGACGACCGAAACGGCAATAAGGACGGCGGAGAAAGGCTGGACTCGCTACACTCGGATCAAAGGGCCAGTGGAATCTCCAGTTGAGGAAGTCTGGACAGCCGAATCAACGCAAGACCCGCTGAAACTCAGACTA
The DNA here is from genome assembly GCF_047496795.1 of Chiloscyllium punctatum. Classification (NCBI taxonomy): domain Eukaryota; kingdom Metazoa; phylum Chordata; class Chondrichthyes; order Orectolobiformes; family Hemiscylliidae; genus Chiloscyllium; species Chiloscyllium punctatum. The sequence continues at coordinate 45,057,498 of NC_092757.1, read as the reverse complement.
AAGAGACTTTGAATAACTCATTATACAGTGGCGACGCGAGCGTGGGATTATTTCTGTAAGATTGTATATTAAGTCTTTTTGGTGCTTCAGCATGATGTTTAGAATAATGGGAATGCTGCTAGAATTATGATGCTAGCCCTTTTAGTATTGGGATTTCGTCAAATATCATTTTCATATGTATTATTAACGGTTCCTGAATTTGATAATCCACAAGTAATAGACGCTGATGTATGCAGCTTAGTAAATTGTGGAGATGTAGATAATCAGAGACAGTACCGCAGCTCTGAGATACATCTTACGTCCTATGGGGATAGCCTTGGGGATGGTACTTAGTATAATGGTCTCGTCACAGTACACCGGGCCCCCTTCCGACCAGCTCGTGATTGTCCTGATAAAAAGTGTAACCCAATATACCTAACGATAAGGAAAACCAAATGGCACAAAACAATCCTCGGGGGGGGGCACCTATGAGATACAATGAAATGAAACGTTTGGGATAGAAATGAAAGCAAATGGGAAGGATTTCTTGGGCTATTGTTTTCGAATTAGCGTAGGACAGGGAAAACGGGTAGAAATACTGGGTAATAAGATATATCTTTCACCCCTCCCGATGATTCTAAAGTAGTAAAATTTGTAGAGGTAAAGGACTTGAAACAGACCATTGAAATAGAAACTGGGTACAGGGATGCAAATGCCTGGGTTGAATGGGTAAAGTATACTGTGAAAAGTCTGAACAAAAGCAATTGCTATGCATGCGCCTCCAGTCGGCCAGTGGCCCAGGGGGTTCCCTTCCCGCTCGGGTGGAAGGGGGACAGGAAGGGCATGAAATGTATGATAGCCCTGTATCAGGATGAGACTGCATGGAATGATAGGAATTGTACCTCCCTATCTCTGATGTTCCCTCCCTTGGACAAGAAAGATGCAAAAGTTCCCCCCGCTGTTTTCTGCTGCAGTTGGAAATCACACAGCGTGTGTGCGTAGACGAGGTACTAGTCGGTCGAATGATTTGGGGGAGCTGAAATCATGTACAGAGATTAAGAATGTTACCGAAACGGAGAAGGGAGGGAACTACTCAGCACTAAAGGTTCCCCGAGCGGATCTGTGGTGGGACTGTGGAGGCAAAATATTGAGACCCACGCTACCTCCAGATTGGAGAGGGATATGTGCAATTGTACAATTGGCAATTCCATTTACCCTGGCATTGGAGAAGGAAAAGATAGGTGGGAAAAAGCGAAGGGGTAAGAGATTACTGTTAGACACTTCTTTCGATGACAGGCTTTATCTCGATTCGGTGGGAGTCCCTAGGGGGGTACCTGATGAATCCAAGGCTCGTAACCAGATTGCAGCAGGCTTTGAGTCAGCTCTCTTCTGCTGTGTAACAATTAATAAAAATGTAGATTGGATAAATTACATTTTCTATAATCAACAGCGATTTATAAATTATACAAGAGATGCGGTTAAAGGAATATCAGACCAGCTTGATGCGACAAGTAGGATGGCATGGGAAAATAGAATGGCCCTTGATAGGGTTTTAGCAGAAAAAGGGTGTGTGTGTGATGTTAGGAGGAAGTTGTTGTACCATTATTCCTAATAACATTGCACCTGATGGTTCAATTACTCTGGTCTTAAGAGGATTGACTACCTTAGCAGAGGAATTGGCTGAGAATCCAGGAGTAGACACATCTCTCACAAGATGGCTTGAGTCCTGGATTGGAAGGCAGAAGAGGATAGTGGTTTCTATCCTTACTTCCCTGATAGTAGTAGTCGGGGTATTGGTGGCCATTGGCTGTTGTATCATACCCTGTATACGAGGGCTCACCCAAAGACTGATTGAAACAGCCTTGATGAAACAGGTGCCCCTAAAAGAAAAATGCAGAAGATAACAAATAGTAATTAAAAGAAAAGTGGGAAATTGTGGGATATAGGTAAATTAATGTTACTTCTGCAATTCCATTTTACAAAGTAAAGTGAACTCACACCAGCGTGTAATTGTTTTTGCCACGGGCTGAGTAAACAAGAATGGAAACGATGTGGAGGAAATATATAATTGTTTTTGTATTAGCTAAAATTGTATGTTAGAATGAGATGTGCCATTAAAACGTTACGGGCAAATAGATAAGATGTTGTGAGGGGATGAAGTTAAGCTCGATACGCCTGTACAAACAGTAGGTATAAACATCTGCTTCCCACTTTTACAAAAACACAGGAACAAACCCCAATTAAAAGGGTCATAGGGATCAGAACGGCCTCGGGAAAGGCACAGATGAAGGGGGTAGATAATGATGAAGAAAGAATATGCCTAACGATGACCTACAGCACGATGAGGTCAAACAGGCTTGTGAGGCCAGGAATAAGCATTTTGTCACAGACAAGGCCGGATAAGGCAAGAGATAAACAGGGGTAATGGGGGTCGGTCTTAGGGAAGTGGAAGATGTAAGCAGGGGAGGAGCAATGTAAAACAAAAGACATCAAATCATACATAATATTTATATGAATTGAACTTGGTGTGTATGTCCTCTACCTTATAGGCAGTGGACATCTCACCCACTTGCAAGTGTAAAATAAAGGACACTGCTGATTCAGATTTTGTCTCGGACTGCAATTATTGAGGTGTGTGAGCTTTGTTTCTCAAAGGTACCAAGGGCCAGAGGCTTGTATATGAAGTTGGGCAAGAGCTGAGCCATGATGTTTGAATGGAGGCAGAGGTTGTAGGGGCTAAACAGCGTTGTGGTGTGTGTATGTTGCTGTGGTTATAATTTGGAAAGGAGTTTATTTGTGAAGCAGTTTGGATGGGCATGTAATGAAATGGAGTGGAGTGAGTGTGAAAGAGTTGATCCTGTTGTGTAATAAACGTGTGTGTGTGTGTGTGTGTGTGTCTAGGGTGAAGTAGAGGAACTGAAGATGGAGATGGGAGAATAGAAAGGCAAAGGAAAAAGAAATGTTTTGGTGCAGTATGATTGAATGGCAAAATGTTGTTGTAAATGCAGCAGTGTGCGCCTTTAAGGAAGCAGAAATGGAAGCAGTCTGTGCCTACGGCCATACTAGTCTGAAAACGCCCGATCTCGTCTGATCTCGGAAGCTAAGCAGACTCAGGCCTGGTTAGTACTTGGATGGGAGACCGCCTGGGAATACCAGGTGCAGTAGGCTTTTGCAGCCACCAGAGGTTGCTCACAGCTTCGCACTCTCACACTCCCATTCATCAAGCAACGTCCTTTTAACTACTCGCTTCGTCTCTCTGTCTCACTTTTTCTTGCCCAATTTCATTGTTCAACTTCTTCCCCCAATACACAAACACATCATTACTGCTTGAGATTGGAGCAAACGCACCAGGAACACCAAAGCAGCAAGTATTTTATTGAAGAGCACAAACCGTGGTTTTTATTAAGTGATGCCTCACTTTCGATGATCACACTTCCCTGATCGCTGTTAGCGTTCCCCTGTTTTCTAACAATCGTCTAACTAGTGGTGTGGATAGGGTCTGAAAGCAACAACGTTGTGGTGAGGGCTTGTCAGGTGAAGGGTGTTTTACAATATCTGCACTCACCGGTTGAGTTCATACAACGGTGGATCGATATGGTTAAGGCAGGAAGAATGGGTCAGCAAACACAGCAAGTTCAATCCTTGTAATGATGATTATTACACATCAGCAGCAAATAATAAGATAAGTGTAAAGAGTGAGTATTTAAAATGCCAGGTACAAAAATCAAGGCTTATTCTCTAACAGCCGAAGCCTTCACAAATAGATCGGCCTAATAATGGCACAAATGGTGATGAATATTTCGATCAAATTGACATCACTGTGCCTTAGTTACAAGTTGACCAAGGTAGAGAAATAACATTTCCAGAGTGCAGACTATGAGCAATCGTAAGGTAGGATTTGGAAAGAGGAGTAGCCCCTGACATTTAAGGATGACAGAAGGACGTTAGTGAGTAAGGATATTACTTTGGAAATCTTAACCGTGCACTAAGATAATCATACCATTTGAAGACACTGTCAAGATGCTTTGAGGAAAGGGAACTCCTGTTGGACTAAATACAAGAGAATGTTGTGTTCATTAACAGTCGGGTGGATAAAGCAGAAGCAATAGGTGCCAATGACTTGGATTTTCAGACTGTATTTCCTATAATTTCAGACTGAGATGAGGTGAACTTTCGACAGTTATTGTGTTGTTAATCTTTAGAATGATATTCTCCAGAGAGTGGTGTGGGTTCTCCTGTTGAGGATACTTCAGTGTCAGTGTATGGGGTTTTGATATCTCAGGGAATTCTGAAAGGGAGGTGCAGTTGAGGTGGATCGATGGTCATCAGTTTGAATGGTGGAGCTCTCTGGTGTGAGATATTGACCGCGGAGAGTGTGCTGCAGATTGAGCAAAGCAAAAGGTGGTCTCCAGAAGGATAATTGTGAAGACCGAGGTTATAGGATAGTGGTATAGGACGGATATGGAAAATGGCAGAGGTGGTGGAGTAGCCTCCATGATGAGAAACAAAATTCTGTCAATGATGAGGGAGGACATAATGAAGGAAACGCATTCAGTGGAGACCGTGTGGGTGGAACTGAGGAATAGTCGAAATCCTAAAATTGTAATAGGTGTTATGTACAGACCGCCTGGTAGCAGCTCTGAAGTCCTGGATGGTAAAAATGCACAAAACTAGGCAATATGTTACAAAGTAAAAACAATGACTGCAGATGCTGAAACCCAAATACTGGATTAGTGGTGCTGGAAGAGCACAGCAGTTCAGGCAGCATCCAATATGTAACAAAGCCAGAGTACTACTCATGAGGGATTTTAACGTGAACACAGATTTAGAGGTAGTCAAGCATTTGTCAGAAAGGTAGTGCATGTCTGGTGTATTGCCGGTACTGTTTCTCACTGTATTATGTCCTATATGCTTCATGTGGACAAGCAGTATTGGGTTCATTAATGAGTAATGATTTGGAATTAATGAGTGAGCTAGTTGTGCGTGGCCACTTATCATAGAGCGATGATAGCACTATCAAGTTCAAGGCAGTGTTTGAAAGCACAAAGCATGTATCTGCTGTATTCGGTAACGAACCGGGACAAGTGATGGGCTTGTTAGTGGATGAACATTTTGGTGATGGTGACCACAGTTCTGTGACTTTCACCTTGGTTATGGAGAGAGATAGGTGCGTGCAACAGGGTAGGTTTTACAATTGAGGGAAGAGTAAATACAATGTTGTAAGACAGGATCTGAGGAGCATAAGTTGGGAGCATAGGCTGTTAGGGAAGGATGTCGTGGAAATGTGGAACTTTTTCAAGGAACAGATACGACACGTCCTTGATATGTATGTATCTGTCAGGCAGGAAAGAGATGGTCGTGTGAGGGATCCTTGGTTGACGAGGGAGGTTGAATGTCTTGTAAGGAGGAAGGAGGAGGCTTACATAAGGTTGAGGAAACAAGGTTCAGAGAGCATTGGAGGGATACAGGATAGCCAGGCCGGAGCTGAAGAAAGGGATAAGGAGAGCTAAGAGAGGGCATGAAAAATCTTTGGCGGGGTAGGATCAAGGATAACCCCAAGGCTTTTTACGCGTATGTGAGAAACATGAGAATGACGAGAACGAGGTTAGGTCTGATCCAGGACAGTAGTGGGAGACTGTATTGAGTCGGAAGAGATAGGAGAGGTCTTGAATGAGTACTTTTCTTCAGTATTTACAAATGAGAGGGACCTTATTGTTGAAGAGGAGAATGTGAAACGGACTGGTAAGCTCGAAGAGATACTTGTTAGGAAGAAAGATGTGTTGGGCATTTTGAACAACTTCAGGATAGACAAGTCCCCCGGGCCTGACGGGATATATCCTAGGATTATGTGGGAAGCAAGAGAGGAAATTGCAGAGCCATTGGCAATGATCTTTTCATCTTCACTGTCAACGGGGGTGGTACCAGGTGACTGGAGAGTGACAAATGTTGTTCCCCTGTTCAAAAAAGGGAATATGGATAACCCGGGAATTACAGGCCAGTTAATCTTACTTCAGTGGTAGGCAAAGTAACGGAAAGGGTACTGAGGGATAGGATTTATGAGTATCTGGAAAGACACTGCTTGATTCGGGACAGCCAGCACGGATTTGTGAGGGGTAGGTCATGCCTTACAAGTCTTATTGAATTCTTTGAGGAGGTGACCAAGTATGTGGATGAGGGCAGAGCAGTGGATGTAGTGTACATGGATTTTAAGAAAGCATTTGATAAGCTTCCCCATGGTAGGCTTATGCGGAAAGTCAGGAGGTATGATAGCGGGAAATGTGGCCAGTTGGATAGAGAGGGATTAGCAGAGGGATTGAATTCAAGAGTCATGAAGTGATGTTGCAGCTGTACAGGACCTTGGTTGGGCCACATTTGGAGTACTGTGTGCAGTTCTGGTCCCCTCACTTTCGGAAAGATGTGGAAGCTTTGGAGAGAGTGCAGAGAAGACTTACCAGGATGTTGCCTGGAATGGAGAATAGGTCGTACGAGGATAGGTTGTGAGTGCTAGGCCTTTTCTCATTGGAACGGCGAAGGATGAGGGGTGACTTGATAGTGGTTTATAAGATGATCAGAGGTATAGATAGAGAGAGTAGACAGTCAGAAACTTTTCCCCCTGGTACAACAGAGTGTTACAACGGGACATAAATTTAAGGTGAAGGGTGGAAGGTATAGGGGGGATGTCAGGGGTAGGTTCTTTACCCAGAGAGTGGTGGGGGCATGGAATGCACTGCCCGTGGGAGTGGCAGAGTCAGAATCATTGGTGACCTTTAAGCGGCAATTGGAGAGGTACATGGATAGGTGCTTAAGCTAGGACAAATGTTCGGCACAACATCGGGGGCCGAAGGGCCTGTTCTGTGCTGTATTGTTCTATGTTCTATGCTGCTGGAGTTGGAGAGTTCGGAAAAGCCGCCTTGACTGAGATGAGGCAGAGACCTTCCACAATAAGGTTGGAAAATCTGCTGATGGCTAAAAGAACTGAAGATGACGGGAGGATGTTTAAAGAAACATTGAAGACGATAGGAAACCAGTTGATACCCCTGAGAGGGAAAGCTCTGCTTCACAGAAGAAAACAGTCATGGACAAAAATATCAGCATAGATCCTGCTGATTGGGAAAGATCCAGAGAGCAGGAAAGACACAAAGCAGTGTAAAAGAGCTCCCAAAAGGAATTTTGATCGGAATCTTTCCAGGGACATCAAAATCGAGAAGAAATGTTCCGCTGCCCTAAAGGGAAAGCGGGTGGTCAGGAGAAGGTGGGGACATTGTAAATGGTCGAGATGTTCCATCATTCCCCTTACCTCGTATTTTCAGGAGAAAAGGAGGATAGCTTGCCAGAAGTCCCGGTGAAATGAAAAGTGGATCGGGAAAAGCAACCGAATAAAATGAAGGTGAATAAAACATCGATAATGAGGAAATGACTGGAATCAAAGGGTGACAAATGCCTGGGATTAGGCGGGTTCCATCGGTGGGTGTTAAAACAAATCGACAAGCGCCTCATAGAATCCCGAACTGTAATCGTTCAGAATTCCCGAGATCCAGGAGTCGTCCCTCCGGATTGGATTGTTGCACGTGTCAGTCGCGCTTTTTAAGAGAGGAGAACCCGGAAAACTCGGGAATTGCAGAGCATGGAGCTTAGCACCTATGGCAGGGAATTTGTTGGAGTCTATAATCAAGGCTGGGATAAGTGAGCACCTCAAATTGTTGAGTTAACCAGGGAGAGCCACATGACAGGTAGGTCGTGCCTGATAAATTCATTGCAGAGGGTTTGAAGAGGGGACTAAGGTAGCTGTCAGGGAATAATGTCCGTAGATGTTGTTTACATGGACTTCTAGAAGGCATTTGACAAAGTCCACTTAAGTAGGTAGGAGCCAAGAGAATTGAGGGCAAATTCCTGACAGGGCTCGGAGATTGTTTGAGTGGCAGGTGACAGAAAGTAGAGATAATGGGTAGGTAGTCAATTGGCAGGATGGAACCAGTTATGTCTCACACGGACTTGTGTTAGGGCCTCAATTATTGATGTTATTTGTTAAGGGAATGGGTAATGGCACAGGAAGTCTTATCATAATTTGTGGCTGCATAAGTTAGGCTGCATTGTAGACTGTGTAGATGACAGCATAAAATTGCAAGGGGATATTGATAGATTAAGTCAATAAGCAAAACTGTGGCAAAAGCATTAGAATGAAAGCAACAGTGAGGCTATCCATTTTTGGATCAAGAAGGGACAGATCAAGGTATTTTTCTGGATGGTATGAAGTGCATGTCCAAGGAGACTTGGGGTTTCAGGTGCACACAACTTTAAAATGTCACGGACACGTACAGAAAATAATCCAGAAAGCGAACAGATTGCTGTCCTTTTTAAGTAGAGGACTGGAGTAGAAGGATGCCGAAGTTGTGCTGCAGTTCTACAAAACCCTGGGTAGATAGACCCCACTTGGAGTACTGTGAGCGGATCTGGGCCGCACACCTTCTGAAAGGAGTAGAATATTGATTGACAAGAATGATACCTGGACTTCCATGGTTAAGATGGAAGGAGAAATCATATCATTTAGGCCTGTGGTCTGTAGAATTGAGAATGTTAATGGGTGGTGTGATGAAAGTCTTGAAGACATGAATAGGAAAAGAGAAGGTGGAGAACGATAAACGATTTCTACTGGTTGGGGATTGTAGAATGAAGGAACATAACGTGAGACTTTGGGCCAGAGGGTTGCATAGAGATGTGAGGAAGCAGTCGTGCACACATCGGATGGTGGATTTTAGCCATCATTTTCTGACAAAGCGCAGTGGATGCTGGAGGAGTTGTTCTATTGAAATGTGAGGGAGATAAATGTTTGTGAAGCAAAGGTACCAAGGGCCAGAGGCTTGTATATGAAGTTGGGCAAGAGCTGAGCCATGATGTTTGAATGGAGGCAGAGGTTGTAGGGGCTAAACAGCGTTGTGGTGTGTGTATGTTGCTGTGGTTATAATTTGGAAAGGAGTTTATTTGTGAAGCAGTTTGGATGGGCATGTAATGAAATGGAGTGGAGTGAGTGTGAAGGAGTTGATCCTTGTGGGATATAGGTAAATTAATGTTACTTCTGCAATTCTGCAATTCTGCAATTCCATTTTACAAAGTAAAATGAACTCACACCTGTGTGTCATTGTTTTAGCCACGAGCTGAGTCAACAAGAATGGAAACGTTGTGGAGGAAATATATAATTGTTTTTGTATGAGCTAAAATTGTATGTTAGAATGAGATGTGCCAATAAAACAATGGTAGACATTACGGGCAAATAGATAAGATGTTGTGAGGGGATGAAGTTAAGCTAGATACGGCTGTACAAACAGTAGGTATAAACATCTGCTTCCCACTTTTACAAAAACACAGGAACAAACCCCAATTAAAAGGGTCATAGGGATCAGAACGGCCTCGGGAAAGGCACAGATGAAGGGGGTAGATAATGATGAAGAAAGAATATGCCTAACAATGACCTACAGCAGAATGAGGTCAAACAGCCTTGTGAGGCCAGGAATAAGCATTTTGTCACAGACAGGGCCGGATAAGGCAAGAGATAAACAGGGGTAATGGGAGCTGGTCTTGGGGAAGTGGACGATGTAAACAGGGGAGGAGCAATGTAAAACAAAAGACATCAAATCATATAAATATTATATATGAATTGAACTGGGTGTGTATGTCCTCTACCTTATAGGCACTGGACATCTCACCCACTTACAAGTGTAAAATAAAGGACACTGCTGATTCAGATGTTGTCTCGGACTACAATTATTGAGGTGTGTGAGCTTTGTTTCTCACAATTGGGGGCTGTCCGGGATTTTCTTCCATCACCGGGGGGAGTGGCTGGCCTTGGACACTGGGAAGACGCGTCCCGTTCCCCATTGAGGAGCGGTCTCGTGTCCTGGTTTGGTCTGCTCCCTTGGGCGACTGGTACGAATCCCACAAGAGAGACGTCTGAATCAGACAGGGATAGGCGTTCGATAGAAAATACGGTGACAAGGGGCCAGGCAACTCTCTGCACAGACCAAGGTAAGAAACCTGACTTTTAAGTATTACCTTGGTGGCCGGGATTGAGTTTTAGTAGTTAATAAGGGACTAACGAAGGAACTCAATATGGGTTGTGCCGTGGGTAGGGAAAAAGCCTCCGGGAAAACAAAAGAAGGAAAAAGCAATGGAAATGGAGGCGGGGTCTCTTACAACATACCTCCAGAAAGTCCTTTGGGGAGGATGTTGTGGAATTGGGAAAATAATACTTGTACAGGGGAAAAAGATGATTAAATATTGTTGCTTCGTATGGACGAAGGAATCCATTCTTCGTCCCGCCTCTTCTGGCCAAAATACAGGTCGGACAAAGACTGTAAATATCTGAATTTATTTGTCAATGAGTGAGAGAGAGAGAGAGAATGAAAAGAGCTGTACAGCTGGTAGAAAGTTTAACCCTTTGTGATTTGGTTTGAATGCACATTTGTTTGTTGGTGATTGAATGTTTGCGTTTTATTCCCTGGAGCTTGAGTTCCGGGACTGTTTTGAATCTGATTTTTATTATGGAAACTTAACATGATTTATTTTAAGGTGAAGGATTCTATAGAGATTATGAAAAAAAAAGAATGATAACTCCTGTTCTTCTCACAGGTCATAACTGCCTTACTATCAGTTTCTAACTAATCTCTTTTATCTTTACATAAAAGTGATTTAAGGAGGACAGTTGAAGTTTCAGTTCAACATTAGATTGTAGTAAAAACAAAATTCTATGGTTAATATCTGTGACCTTGGATTCGCCCATTGTTCATGCATTAGAAGTTTTTGTTAAACTTGAATAGACAAATTCTTTTAAGGCAGCTCTGATTATTTCACGACCTATAGTATTGTAATTGAGCAATGATTGGTCAGCACTACTTAAGAAAACTAATTTTGGATTTAAATTAAGGGACTAAAACTGGGTGAGTACAGTGGATTTCAAAATTGAGAACTGTATGCATTTTACATTTTGAATATTAAATACTGAATAAATGAATGTAAATATATAAATATATTTACAAGTTTGGAACAGGCTTTAAGGTGAGTCAAGCATGAATTGATGAATTGGTGTTTGAAGTTATGGGGAGCTAGAAATACTGCAATATTTCTTTAAAAAAGAAAAAGGGGAAGAACGTAATGACTTATCCCCTTCGGGAGGTACCAATAGGGGACAAAGAGATTGGGTTTGTAAGTGTCCCCCTCAGCAGTGGGGAGGTCAGAACATTTAAAAAAGAAATGAAGGTCCTGGTTGAGGATCCGGTAGGGTTGTCTGAACAAATTGATCAATTTTTGGGGCCCAGTCTGTATACCTGGGCTGGGTTAATGTCTATTTTGAATATATTATTTACTGGGGAAGAAAGGGGACTTGTATGGGGAGCAGCCATTAAAATATGGGACAGGGAACACCCCATTGGAGATGGGGATGCTGGACAGGGAGAGGTGAAGTTTCCCCTCAGAGACCCCCAGAGGGAAAATCAAAACCCGGAGCATAGAAAAGAAATGAGGGAATTGAAAGACCTGATTCTAAAAGGAATAAGAGAGGCAGTTCCAAAGTCACAGAATTTGACTAAAGCCTTTGAAGTTAGACAGGAGAAAGGTGAGACTCCCTCAGCTTTCTTGCAAAGATTAAGAGACTCAATGCGGAAATATTCTGGGATGAACCCTGAGGACCCAGTGGCACATGGTCTTTTGAAAGTACATTTTGTGACAAAGGCATGGCCAGACATACAGAGAAAGATACAGAAGATAGGGTGGAGTGAAAAGCCATTAGATGAATTGTTAAGAGAGGCACAGAAAGTGTTTGTAAAGAGAGAGGATGAGAGACAGAAACAGAAGGTGAAAATGATGGTAGCTGCGGTTGATGAGGTAGTTAAGAAAAGAATGGAACCGATAGTGACCAACCGGAGCGGTGGGTGGCAGCATGTCGGACAGAGAGGACAAGGGGGAGCGTTTGATAGAGGGTTCGAGTGACAGGGGCAGAGCTGGAGGTCTCCACAGGCAGGATGCTATTATTGCGGAAAGATAGGGCACTTTAAGCGGGAATGTCCTGCTCTGAAAAGGGAAGAGAGGGCAATTCCGCTTATGAATTTTGATGAAGAATAGGGGTGTCAGGGGTTCCTGCCCCCGGGGACCCACCAGGAACCCTTGATAAACCTGAAGGTGGGACCCTGTAAGGAAGAGGTCGTCTTCCTAGTAGATACTGGGGCAGCACGGTCATCGCTGAATTTTAAACCAAAGAAAGTAGGAATGTCAACACGGTCAATTACTGTTTCGGGGGTAAAAGGGGAAGGATTTACTGTTCCAGTATTTGAACCTATGATGATAGAAGGTCCTAAGGATAGGGTCACAGGGGAACTGTTGTATATCCCTGATATAGGAAGTAACTTATTAGGGAGAGATTTAATTATCCTCTTAGGACTGGGGATTGGAATTCAGGAAAAAGAATTAGTTGTAGAAAGGCAATGTTGACAAAGGATGTGGAGAGAGAGATAGACCCTATTGTATGGGCTAGAGAAGGGAATTGTGGAAAACTACAGATCCCTCCCCTTGAAGTAAATTTTTAAAAAAAGGAAAAGGGGACGTTGTCTGTGAGCGACAATATCCCATTTCCATAGAAGGTAAACGAGGACTGCAGCCAGTAATTGAAGGATTGATTAGAGATGGACTGTTGGAGCCATGTATGTCTCCTTATAATACCCCAATACTACCAGTGTGGACATCCGATGGAACTTATCGATTGGGGCAGGATTTGAGAACATTAAATCGCATAGTACAGATCAGGCACCCAGTGGTACCAAACCCCTATTCCTTATTAAGTGAGATCCCTCATGACCACAAATGGTTTAGTGTGATAGATTTAAAGGATGCCTTTTGGGCTTGTCCCTTGGCAGAGGAAGGTAGGAATATGTTTGCCTTTGAGTGGGAAGACCCTAAGACAGGACACAAACCGCAACACCTGTGCTTCCCCAGGGGTTTACGGAATCCCTGAATTTATTTGGACAGATGTTAGAACAAATATTGGAGAAATTTAGCAGCCCCAAGGGGACTACCCTGTTGCAGTATGTAGACGACCTCTTAGTAACAGGAAAAAGAAGAGAGAGAGTAGTAGAAGCCACTAACAAATTATTGAATTTCCTGGGTCAGCAGGGACTGCGAGTATCTAAAAACAAACTACAATATGTGGAGCAAGAAGTGAAATACTTGGGACATTTAGTTAGTGAGGGAAAGCGAAAGATAAGCCCGGAACGGATAGAGGGAATATTGGGGATGTCACTGCCCAGCACTAAACGGGAGTTACGCAAATGTTTGGGTCTAACGGGTTATTGCAGATTGTGGATTGATTCCTATGCACAGAAGACTAAGAAATTATATCTCAAACTATTAGAGGGGGAACCAAAATGTCTACTTTGGGATGATGAGGAAAAAGAACTAGTTGAGAAACTCAAAAGAGATCTGATCCATGCCCCCGTGTTAGCCTTACCTTCTCTAGATAAACCTTTCCACCTCTTTGTTACCGTGGATAAGGGAGCGGCTTTGGGAGCATTGACCCAGAGGTGGGGAGGAATGAGACAACCAGTAGCATATCTTTCGAAGCTACTGGATCCAGTATCCCGGGGGTGGCCTGAGTGTGTGCAGGCCGTGGCTGCCACTGCACTGTTGGTGGAGGAAAGCAGAAAGCTTACATTTGGGGGAGCCCTAATAGTAAGCACTCCACACCAAGTGAGAACAATCCTAAACCAAAAAGCTGGGCGATGGTTGACAGACTCGCGGATTCTGAAATACGAGGCAATATTAATAGAAAAGGATGATCTAGTGTTGGTCACTGACAATTGTTTAAATCCAGCTGCCTTTCATTGGAAAGGGGAAGGAGACTCTCCTCAGAATCCAGGGCACGATTGCCTTGACATTATAGAATACCAAACTAAGGACTGCATGGACCTGAGAGATGTTCCACTTCATGCAGGGGCTAGACTTTTTATAGACGGATCATCCCGGGTGACTGAAGGGAAAATACATAATGGGTATGCAGTCGTAGTTGGGACAAACAGTAGTGTGGTGGAGGCAGGACGGTTGCCAAATGGGTGGTCAGCTCAGACTTGTGAACTCTATGCATTGGAAAGAGCCCTTAGGGCATTGGAGAATAAAGAGGGAACAGTATACATTGACTCTAAATATGCATTTGGTGTTGTGCACACCTTCAGTAAGATATGGCAGGAACGACGGCTGATCAATAGCCGAGGGAAAGAATTAGTACATGAAGAATTGATTAAACGAGTCTTGGAGTCCCTATTACTTCCCCGAGAAATAGCAGTAGTGCATGTAAATGGTCATCAGAAAGGAAATGAACTAGAAGTTAGGGGAAATGGATTAGCCGATGAAGTGGCTAAGGAAGCAGCCCTGAACCCACAAGAAGTGGTGATTCATTCCCTACTACTTACTGTCCCAAGTCCTAGGGAAGCTCCTATATTTACTGAAAGCGAAGAAAATGAATTGAGAGATTTAGGAGCTGTAAAAACAGCAGACAGGCATTGGAGGTTACCTGATGGAAGGGAAATGTTAAACAAAATGATGATGTGAGAGATTATGGCTGTCCTACACCAAGGCAGCCATTGGGGAGTACAAGCAATGTGTGATTTAGTTCTTAGGGAATATGGATGTAAAGGAATATATACAATTGCTAAACAAATATGTGAGGGATGTATAATATGCAGAAAGGTAAATAAGAAAGTCTTGAGAAAACAGACCCCGGGAGGAAGAGACCCAGGATTGAGACCTTTCCAGAGTATACAAGTAGATTATACTGAACTCCCCAGGGTAGGGAGACTAAAATATTTGCTAGTCATAGTAGATCATCCATCTGGTTGGGTTGAGGCATACCCCCGAGCTACCGCCACTGTGAGTGGAGTGTCTAAAACAATATTGGAGCACATAATTCCCTGATATGGGCTCGTGAACCATATTGATTCCGACCAAGGAACTCACTTTACCCCCTGTAACACTTTAGAGGTAATGAAAGGGTTGGGAATTTCCTGGGAGTTCCATACTCCATGGCACCTGCCATCATCGGGAAGGGTTGAGAGAATGAACCAAACACTCAAACAACAGCTCTCTAAATTGATAATAGAAACCACACTCCCTTGGACCAAATGTTGACCTATAGCTCTCTTGTGAGTACGAACAGCCCCAAGGAAAGATTTGGGACTATCCCCCTATGAAATCTTATTTGGATTACCTTACTTGGGAACGAATGGAGAATTGCCAATTCCCGAAACTAAAGAGTTGTTCTTAAAGAAGTATATACTGGGCTTGTCCTCCTCTTTGTCTTTCCTCAGGAAACAGGGTTTATTGGCACAGACTCCACCCCTTGAATTCACCGTTCATCCCATCCAGCCGGGCGATTGAATCTTAGTAAAATCATGGACAGAGACTAAATTACAGCCGGACTGGGAAGGGCCGTACCAGGCTCTTTTGACGACCGAAACGGCAATAAGGACGGTGGGGAAAGGCTGGACTCACTACACTCGGATCAAAGGGCCAGTGGAATCTCCAGTTGAGGAAGAAGTCTGGACAGCCGAATCAACGCAAGATCCGCTGAAACTCAGATTAAAGAGACTTTGAGTAACTAATTATACAGTGGTGATGCGAGTGCGGGATTATTTCTGTAAGATTGTATATTAAGTCTTTTTGGTGCTTCAGCATGATGTTTAGAATACTGGGGATGCTGCTAGAATTATGATGCTAGCCCTTTTAGTATTGGGATTTCGTCAAATATCATTTTCATATGTATTATTAACGGTTCCTGAATTTGATAATCCACAAGTAATAGACGCTGATGTATGCAGCTTAGTAAATTGTGGGGATGTAGATAATCAGAGACAGTACCGCAGCTCTGAGATACATCTTACGTCCTATGGGGATGGCCTTGGGGATGGTACTTAGTATAATGATCTCATCACAGTACACTGGGCCCCCTTCCAACCAGCTCGTGATTGTCCTGATAAAAAGTGTAACCCAATATACCTAACGATAAGGAAAACCACATGGCATGAAACAATCCTGGGGGGGGCACCTATGAGATACAATGAAATGAAACGTTTGGGATAGAAATGAAAGCAAATGGGAAGGATTTCTTGGGCTATTGTTTTCAAATTAGCGAAGGACAGGGAAAACAGGTAGAACTACTGGGTAAGAAGATACAATCTTTCACCCCTCCCGATGATCCTAAAGTAGTAAAATTTATAGAGGTAAAGGACTTGAAACAGACCATTGAAATAGAAACTGGGTACGGGGATCCAAATGCCTGGGTTGAATGGGTAAAGTATACTGTGAAAAGTCTGAACAAAAGCAATTGCTCTGCATGTGCCTCCAGTCGGCCAGTGGCCCAGGGGGTTCCCTTTCCACTCGGGTGGAAGCGAGACAGGAAGGGCATGAAATGTATGATAGCCCTGTATCAGGATGAGACTGCATGGAATGATAGGAATTGTACCTCCCCTATCTCTGATGTTCCCTCCCTTGGAGAAGAAAGATGCAAAAGTTCCCCCCGCTGTTTTCTGCCGCAGTTGGAAATCACACAGCCTGTGTGTGTAGACGAGGTACAGGTCGGTCGAATGATTTGGGGGAGCTGAAATTATGTACAGAGATTAAGAATGTTACCGAAACGGAGAAGGGAAGGAACTACTCAGCACTAAAGGTTCCCCGAGCGGATCTGTGGTGGGACTGTGGAGGCAAAATATTGAGACCCACGCTACCTCCAGATTGGAGAGGGATATGTGCAATTGTACAATTGGCAATTCCATTTACCCTGGCATTTGAGAAGGAAAAGATAGGGGGGAAAAAGGGAAGGGGTAAGAGATTACTGTTAGACACTTCTTTCGATGACAGGCTTTGTCTCGATGCGGTAGGAGTCCCTAGGGGGGTACCTGATGAATCCAAGGCTCGTAACCAGATTGCAGCAGGCTTTGAGTCAGCTCTCTTCTGGTGGGTAACAGTTAATAAAAATGTAGATTGGATAAATTACATTTTCTATAATCAACAGCGATTTGTAAATTATACAAGAGATGCGGTTAAAGGAATATCAGACCAGCTTGATGCGACAAGTAGGATGGCATGGGAGAACAGAATGGCCCTTGATAGGGTTTTAGCAGAAAAAGGGGGTGTGTGTGTGTGTGATGTTAGGAGGAAGTTGTTGTACCTTTATTCCTAATAACACTGCACCTGATGGTTCAATTACTCGGGTCTTAAGAGGATTGACTACCTTAGCAGAGGAATTGGCTGAGAATCCAGGAGTAGACACATCTCTCACAGGATGGCTTGAGTCCTGGATTGGAAGGTAGAAGGGGATGGTGGTTTCTATCCTTACTTCCCTGATAGTAGTAGTCGGGGTATTGGTGGCCATTGGCTGTTGTATCATACCCTCTATACGAGGGCTCACCCAAAGACTGATTGAAACAGCCTTGATGAAACAGGTGCCCCGAAAAGAAAAATGCAGAAGATAACAAAGAGTAATTAAAAGAAAAGGGGGAAATTGTGGGATATAGGTAAATTAACGTTACTTCTGCAATTCCATTTTACAAAGTAAAGTGAACTCACACCAGCGTGTAATTGTTTTAGCCACGAGCTGAGTAAACAAGAATGGGAACGATGTGGAGGAAATATATAATTGTTTTTGTATGAGCTAAAATTGTATGTTAGAATGAGATGTGCCATTAAAACATTACGGGCAAATAGATAAGATGTTGTGAGGGGATGAAGTTAAGCTAGATACCCTTGTACAAACAGTAGGTATAAACATCTGCTTCCCACTTTTACAAAAACACAGGAACAAACCTCAATTAAAAGGATCATAGGGATCAGAACGGCCTCGGGAAAGGCACAGATGAAGGGGGGTAGATAATGATGAAGAAAGAATATGCCTAACAATGACCTACAGCAGGATGAGGTCAAACAGGCTTGTGAGGCCAGGAATAAGCATTTTGTCACAGACAGGGCCGGATAAGGCAAGAGATAAACAGGGGTAAAGGGGGTCGGTCTTAGGGAAGTGGAAGATGTAAACAGGGGAGGAGCAATGTAAAACAAAAGACATCAAATCATACATAATATTTATATGAATTGAACTTGGTGTGTATGTCCTCTACCTTATAGGCAGTGGACATCTCACCCACTTGCAAGTGTAAAATAAAGGACACTACTGATTCAGATTTTGTCTCGGACTGCAATTATTGAGGTGTGTGAGCTTTGTTTCTCACAGTACCAAGGGCCAGAGGCTTGTATATGAAGTTGGGCAAGAGCTGAGCCATGATGTTTGAATGGAGGCAGAGGTTGTAGGGGCTAAACAGCGTTGTGGTGTGTGTATGTTGCTGTGGTTATAATTTGGAAAGGAGTTTATTTGTGAAGCAGTTTGGATGGGCATGTAATGAAATGGAGTGGAGTGAGTGTGAAAGAGTTGATCCTGTTGTGTAATAAACGTGTGTGTGTGTGTGTGTCTAGGGTGAAGTAGAGGAACTGAAAGGAAAAAGAAATGTTTTGGTGCAGGATGATTGAATGGCAAAATGTTGTTGTAAATGCAGCAGTGTGCGCCTTTAAGGAAGCAGAAATGGAAGCAGTCTGTGCCTACGGCCATACTAGTCTGAAAACGCCCGATCTCGTCTGATCTCGGAAGCTAAGCAGACTCAGGCCTGGTTAGTACTTGGATGGGAGACCGCCTGGGAATACCAGGTGCAGTAGGCTTTTGCAGCCACCAGAGGTTGCTCACAGCTTCGCACTCTCACACTCCCATTCATCAAGCAACGTCCTATTAACTACTCGCTTCGTCTCTCTGTCTCACTTTTTCTTGCCCAATTTCATTGTTCAGCTTCTTCCCCCAATACACAAACACATCATTACTGCTTGAGATTGGAGCAAACGCACCAGGAACACCAAAGCAGCAAGTATTTTATTGAAGAGCACAAACCGTGATTTTTATTAAGTGATGCCTCACTTTCGATGATCACACTTCCCTGATCGATGTCAGCGTTCCCCTGTTTTCTAACAATCGTCTAACTAGTGGTGTGGATAGGGTCTGAAAGCAACAACGTTGTGGTGAGGGCTTGTCAGGTGAAGGGTGTTTTACAATATCTGCACTCACCGGTCGAGTTCATACAACGGTGGATCGATATGGTTACGGCAGGAAGAATGGGTCAGCAAACACAGCAAGTTCAATCATTGTAATGATTATTATTACACATCAGCAGCAAATAATAAGATAAGTGTAAAGAGGGAGTATTTAAAATGCCAGGTACAAAAATCAAGGCTTATTCTCTAACATCCGAAGCCTTCACAAACAGATCGGCCTAATAATGGCACAAATGGTGATGAATGGTTCGATCTAATTGACATCACTGTGCCTTAGTTACAAGTTGACCAAGGTAGAGAAATAACATTTCCAGAGTGCAGACTATTAGCAATAGTAAGGTGGAATTTGGAAAGAGGAGTAGGCCCTGACATTTAAGGATGACAGAAGGACATTAGTAAGTAAGGATATTACTTTGGAAATCTTAACCGTGCACTAAGATAATCATACCATTTGAAGACACTGTCAAGATGCTTTGAAGAAAGGCAACTCCTGTTGGACTAAATGCAAGAGAATGTTGTGTTCATTAACAGTCGGGTGGATAAAGGCAGAAGCAATAGGTTCCCATGACTTGGATTTTCAGACTGTATTTCCTATAATTTCAGACTGAGATGAGGTGAACTTTCGACAGTTATTGTGTTGTTAATCTTTAGAATGATATTCTCCAGAGTGTGGTGTGGGTTCTACTGTTGAGGATACTTCAGTGTCAGTGGATGGGGTTTTGATATCTTAAGGAATTCTGAGAGGGAGGTGCAGTTGAGGTGGATCGATGGTCATCAGTTTGAATGGTGGAGCTCTCTGGTGTGAGATATTGACCGCGGAGAGTGTGCTGCAGATTGAGCAAAGCAAAAGGTGGTCTCCAGAAGGATAATTGTGAAGACCGAGGTTATAGGATAGTGGTATAGGAGGGATATGGAAAATGGCAGAGGTGGTGGAGTAGCCTCCATGATGAGAAACAAAATTCTGTCAATGATGAGGGAGGACATAATGAAGGAAACGCATTCAGTGGAGACCGTGCGGGTGGAACTGAGGAATAGTCGAAATCCTAAAATTGTAATAGGTGTTATGTACAGACCGCCTGGTAGCAGCTCTGAAGTCCTGGATGGTAAAAATGCACAAAACTAGGCAATATGTAACAAAGTAAAAACAATGACTGCAGATGCTGGAAACCAAATACTGGATTAGTGGTGCTGGAAGAGCACAGCAGTTCAGGCAGCATCCAATATGTAACAAAGCCAGAGTACTACTCATGAGGGATTTTAACGTGAACACAGATTTAGAGGGAGTCAAGCATTTGTCAGAAAGGTAGTGCATGTCTGGTGTATTGCCGGTACTGTTTCTCACTGCATTATGTCCTATATGCTTCATGTGGACAAGCAGTATTGGATTTATTAATGAGTAATGAGTTGGAATTAATGAGTGAGCTAGTTGTGCGTGGCCACTTATCATAGAGCGATGATAGCACTATCAAGTTCAAGGCAGTGTTTGAAAGCACAAAGCATGTATCTGCTGTATTTGGTAACGAACTGGAACAAGTGATGGGCTTGTTAGTGGATGAACATTTTGGTGATGGTGACCACAATTTTGTGACTTTCACCTTGGTTATGGAGAGAGATAGGTGCATGCAACAGGGTTGGTTTTACAATTGGGGGAAGGGTAAATACAATGTTGTAAGACAGGATCTGAGGAGCATAAGTTGGGAGCATAGGCTGTTAGGGAAGGATGTTGTGGAAATGTGGAACTTTTTCAAGGAACAGATACGACATGTCCTTGATATGTATGTACCTGTCAGGCAGGAATAAGATGGTAGGGTGAGGGCACCTTGGTTGACAAGGGAGGTTGAATGTCTTGTAAGGAGGAAGGAGGCTTACATAAGGTTGAGGAAACGAGGTTCAGAGAGCGTTGGAGGGATACAGGATAGCAGGCGGGAGCTGAAGAAAGGGATTAGGAGAGCTAAGAGAGGGCATGAAAAGTCTTTGGCATATAGGGTCAAGGATAACTCCAAGGCCTTTTATGCGTATGTGAGAAACATGAGAATGACGAGAACGAGGGTAGGTCCGATCAAGGACAGTAGCGGGAGACTGTGTATTGAGTTGGAAGAGATAGGAGAGGTCTTGTATGAGTACTTTTCTTCAGTATTTACAAACGAGAGGGACCTTATTGTTGAAGAGGAGAGTGTGAAATTGACTGGGAAGTTGGAAGAGATACTTGTTAGGAAGGAAGATGTGTTGGGCGTTTTGAACAACTTGAGGATAGACAAATCCCCCGGGCCTGACGGGATATATCCTAGGATTATGTGGGAAGCAAGAGAGGAAATTGCAGAGCCATTGGCAATGATCTTTTCGTCTTCACTGTCAACGGGGGTGGTACCAGGGAACTGGAGAGTGGCGAATGTTGTGCCCTTGTTCAAAAAAGGGAATAGGGATAACCCCGGGAATTACAGGCCAGTAAGTCTTACTTCAGTGGTAGGCAAAGTAATGGAAAGGGTACTGAGGGATAGGATTTATGAGTATCTGGAAAGACAGTGCTTGATTAGGGACAGCCAGCACGGATTTGTGAAGGGTAGGTCTTGAGGAGGTGACCAAGTATGTGGATGAGGGTAGAGCAGTGGATGTAGTGTACATGGATTTTAGTAAGGCATTTGATAATGTTCCCCATGGTAGGCTTATGCGGAAAGTCAGGAGGTATGATAGAGGGAAATTTGGCCAGTTGGATGGAGAACTGGCTTACAAGTCGAAGTCAGAGAGTGGTGGTAGATGGTAAATATTCAGTCTGGAGCCCAGTTACAAGTGGAGTTCTGCAGGGATCAGTTCTGGGTCCTCTGCTGTTTGTAATTTTTATTAATGACTTGGAAGAGGGAGTCGAAGGGTAGATCAATAAATTTGCAGATGATACAAAGATTGGTGGAGTTGTGGATAGTGAGGAGGGCTGTTGTCGGCAGCAAAGGCACTTCGATGTGATGCAGAGCTGGGCTGAGGAGTGTCAGATGGAGTTTAACACTGTCAAGTGTGAGGTTGTCCATTTTGGAAGGACAAATAAGAATGCGGAATACAGGGGTAACGGTAGGGTTCTTAGTAAGGTGGAGGAACAGAGGGATCTTGGGGTCTATGTACATAGATCTTTGAAAGTTGCCACTCCAGAGAGCTTGTAAGGAGGCCTATGGAGTATAAGCGTTCATTAGCAGAGGGATTGAATTCAAGAGTCGTGAAGTGATGTTGCAGCTGTACAGGACCTTGGTTAGGCCACATTTGGAGTACTGTGTGCAGTTCTGGTCGCCTCACTTTTGGAAAGATGTGGAAGCTTTGGAGAGAGTGCAGAGAAGATTTACCAGGATGTTGCCTGGAATGGAGAAAAGGTCGTACGAGGATAGGTTGAGAGTGCTCGGCCTTTTCTCATTGGAGCGGCGAAGGATGAGGGGTGACTTGATAGAGGTTTATAAGATGATCAGGGGAATAGATAGAGTAGACAGTCAGAGACTTTTCCCCCGGGTACAACAAAGTGTTGAAAGGGGACATAAATTTAAGGTGAAGGGTAGAAGGTATAGGGGGGATGTCAGGGGTAGGTTCTTTACCCAGAGAGTGGTGGGGGCATGGAATGCACTGCCTGTGGGAGTGGCAGAGTCAGAATCATTGGTGACCTTTAAGCGGCATTTGGATAGGTACATGGATAGGTGCTTAAGCTCGGACAAATGTTCGGCACAACATCGTGGGCTGAAGAGCCTGTTCTGTGCTGTGTTGTTCTATGTTCTATGCTGCTGGAGTTGGAGAGTTCGGTAAAGCCGCCTTGACTGAGATGAGACAGAGACCGTCCACAATAAGGTTGGAAAATCTGCTGATGGCTAAAAGAACTGAAGATGACGGGAGGATGTTTAAAGAAACATTGAAGACAATAGGAAACCAGTTGATACCCCTGAGAGGGAAAGCTCTGCTTCACAGAAGAAAACAGTCATGGACAAAAATATCAGCATAGATCCTGCTGATTGGGAAAGATCCAGAGAGCAGGAAAGACACAAAGCAGTGTAAAAGAGCTCCCAAAAGGAATTTTGATCGGAATCTTTCCAGGGACATCAAAATCGAGAAGAAATGTTCCGCTGCCCTAAAGGGAAAGCGGGTGATCAGGAGAAGGTGGGGACATTGTAAATGGTCGAGATGTTCCATCATTCCCCTTACCTCGGTATTTTCAGGAGAAAAGGAGGATAGCTTGCCAGAAGTCCCGGTGAAATGAAAAGTGGATCGGGAAAAGCAACCGAATAAAACGAAGGTGAGTAAAACATCGATAATGAGGAAATGACTGGAATCAAAGGGTGACAAATGCCTGGGATTAGGCGGGTTCCATCGGTGGGTGTTAAAACAAATCGACAAGCGCCTCATAGAAGCCCGAACTGTAATCGTTCAGAATTCCCGAGATCCAGGAGTCGTTCCTCCGGATTGGATTGTTGCACGTGTCAGTCGCGCTTTTTAAGAGAGGAGAACCCGGAAAACTCGGGAATTGCAGAGCATGGAGCTTAGCACCTATGGCAGGGAATTTGTTGGAGTCTATAATCAAGGCTGGGATAAGTGAGCACCTCAAATTGTTGAGTTAACCAGGGAGAGCCACATGACAGGTAGGTCGTGCCTGACAAATTCATTGCAGAGGGTTTGAAGAGGGGACGAAGGTAGCTGTCAGGGAATAATGTCCATAGATGTTGTTTACATGGACTTCTAGAAGGCATTTGACAAAATCCACTTCAGAAGGTAGAAGCCAAGAGAATTGAGGGCAAATTCCTGACAGGGCTCGGAGATTGTTTGAGAGGCAGGTGACAGAAAGTAGAGATAATGGGTAGGTAGTCAATTGGCAGGATGGAACCAGTTATGTCTCACAAGGACTTGTGTTAGGGCCTCAATTATTGATGTTATTTGTTAAGGGAATGGATAATGGCACAGGAAGTCATATCATAATTTGTGGCTGCATAAGTTAGGCTGCATTGTAGACTGTGTAGATGACAGCATAAATTTGCAAGGGGATATTGATAGATTTAGGTCAATAAACAAAACTGTGGCAAAAGCATTTGAATGAAAGCAATAGTGAGGCTATCCATTTTTGGATCAAGAAGGGACAGATCAAGGTATTTTTCTGGATGGTATGAAGTGCATGTCCAAGGAGACTTGGGGTTTCAGGTGCACACAACTTTAAAGTGTCACGGACACGTCCAGAAAATAATCCAGAAAGCGAACAGATTGCTGTCCTTTCTGAGTAGGTCAAAGTTTGGGAGAAGATTTGTAGCTCGGGTGCTCGTTGTGGTTCTGTTCGTCAAGCTGGGAATTTGTCTTGCAAACGTTTCATCCCCTGTCTAGGTGGACCCAAAGGACTAGCCACACTACCATACATCAGGAGTATTTCCGAACTGACAGCCAGACTACTGCGACCACTAGGACTCATAACAGCACACAAACCTACAGCCACGCTCAGACAACAACTCACCAGAACGAAGGACCCGATACCCAACATGAGCAAAACCAATGTAGTGTACAAAATCCCATGCAAGGACTGTACAAAACACTACATCGGACAAACAGGAAGACAGTTAACGATCCGTATGCACAAACACCAACTAGCCACGAAACGACACGACCAGCTATCCTTAGTAGCCACACACACAGACGACAAGCAACATGAATTCGACTGGGACAACACTACCATTATAGGGCAAGCCAAACAGAGAACAGCCAGGGAATTCCTAGAGGCATGGCACTCATCCACAGACTCTATCAACAAACACATCGACCTGGACCCAATATACCGGCCACTAAAGTGGACAGCTCGAACTGACAACTGGAAGCGGCAGAGACAGGCCACAATAAATGCCGGAGCAAACAGCACAGAAGCGCTTCACAGGAGGCTCCCAAGCACTGAGGATGTCACCTAGACAGGGGACGAAACGTTTGCAAGACAAATTTCTAAGTAGAGGACTGGAGTAGAAGGATGCCGAAGTTATGCTGCAGTTCTACAAAACCCTGGGTAGATAGACCCCACTTGGAGTACTGTGAGCGGATCTGGGCCGCACACCTTCTGAAAGGAGTAGAATATTGATTTACAAGAATGATACCTGGACTTGCATGGTTAAGATGGAAGGAGAGATCATATCATTTAGGCCTGTGGTCTGTAGAATTGAGAATGTTAATGGGTGGTGTGATGAAAGTCTCGAAGACATGAATAGGAAAAGAGAAGGTAGCTAATGATAAACGATTTCTACTGGTTGGGGATTGTAGAACGAAGGGACATAGCGTGAGACTTAGGGCCACAGGGTTGCGTAGAGATGTGAGGAAGCCATCGTGCATACATCGGATGGTGGATTTTAGCCATCATTTTCTGACAAAGTGCAGTGGATGCTGGATGAGTTGTTCTATTGAAATGAGAGGGAGATAAATGTTTGTGAAGCAAAGGTACCAAGGGCCAGAGGCTTGTATATGAAGTTGGGCAAGAGCTGAGCCATGATGTTTGAATGGAGGCAGAGGTTGTAGGGGCTAAACAGCGTTGTGGTGTGTGTATGTTGCTGTGGTTATAATTTGGAAAGGAGTTTATTTGTGAAGCAGTTTGGATGGGCATGTAATGAAATGGAGTGGAGTGAGTGTGAAAGAGTTGATCCTGTTGTGTAATAAACGTGTGTGTGTGTGTGTGTCTAGGGTGAAGTAGAGGAACTGAAGATGGAGATGGGAGAATAGAAAGGCAAAGGAAAAAGAAATGTTTTGGTGCAGTCTGATTGAATGGCAAAATGTTGTTGTAAATGCAGCAGTGTGTGCCTTTAAGGAAGCAGAAATGGAAGCAGTCTGTGCCTACGGCCATACTAGTCTGAAAACGCCCGATCTCGTCTGATCTCGGAAGCTAAGCAGAGTCAGGCCTGGTTAGTACTTGGATGGGAGACCGCCTGGGAATACCAGGTGCAGTAGGCTTTTGCAGCCACCAGAGGTTGCTCACAGCTTCGCACTCTCACACTCCCATTCATCAAGCAACGTCCTATTAACTACTCGCTTCGTCTCTCTGTCTCACTTTTTCTTGCCCAATTTCATTGTTCAACTTCTTCCCCCAATACACAAACACATCATTACTGCTTGAGATTGGAGCAAACGCACCAGGAACACCAAAGGAGCAAGTATTTTATTGAAGAGCACAAACCGTAGTTTTTGTTAAGTGATGCCTCACTTTCGATGATCACACTTCCCTGATCGCTGTCAGCGTTCCCCTGTTTTCTAACAATCGTCTAACTAGTGGTGTGGATAGGGTCTGAAAGCAACAACGTTGTGGTGAGGGCTTGTCAGGTGAAGGGTGTTTTACAATATCTGCACTCACCGGTCGAGTTCATACAATGGTGGATCGATATGGTTAAGGCAGGAAGAATGGGTCAGCAAACACAGCAAGTTCAATCATTGTAATGATGATTATTATTACACATCAGCAGCAAATAATAAGATAAGTGTAAAGAGTGAGTATTTAAAATGCCAGGTACAAAAATCAAGGCTTATTCTCTAACAGCCGAAGCCTTCACAAACAGATCGGCCTAATAATGGCACAAATGGTGATGAATGGTTCGATCCAATTGACATCACTGTGCCTTAGTTACAAGTTGACCAAGGTAGAGAAATAACATTTCCAGAGTGCAGACTATTAACAATAGTAAGGTGGGATTTGGAAAGAGGAGTAGCCCCTGACATTTAAGGATGACAGAAGGACGTTAGTGAGTAAGGATATTACTTTGGAAATCTTAACCGTGCACTAAGATAATCATACCATTTGAAGACACTATCAAGATGTTTTGAAGAAAGGGAACTCCTGTTGGACTAAATGCAAGAGAATGTTGTGTTCATTAACAGTCGGGTGGATAAAGGCAGAAGCAATAGGTGCCAATGACTTGGATTTTCAGACTGTATTTCCTATAATTTCAGGCAGATAAGTGAACTTTCGACAGTTATTGTGTTGTTAATCTTTAGAATGATATTCTCCAGAGAGTGGTGTGGGTTCTACTGTTGAGGATACTTCAGTGTCAGTGGATGGAGTTTTGATATCTTAGGGAATTCTGAAAGGGAGGTGCAGTTGAGGTGGATCGATGGTCATCAGTTTGAATGGTGGAGCTCTCTGGTGTGAGATATTGACCGCGGAGAGTGTGCTGCAGATTGAGCAAAGCAAAAGGTGGTCTCCAGAAGGATAATTGTGAAGACCGAGGTTATAGGATAGTGGTATAGGACGGATATGGAAAATGGCAGAGGTGGTGGAGTAGCCTCCGTGATGAGAAACAAAATTCTGTCAATGATGAGGGAGGACATAATGAAGGAAACGCATTCAGTGGAGACCGTGTGGGTGGAACTGAGGAATAGTCGAAATCCTAAAATTGTAATAGGTGTTATGTACAGACCGCCTGGTAGCAGCTCTGAAGTCCTGGATAGTAAAAATGCACAAAACTAGGCAATATGTAACAAAGTAAAAACAATGACTGCAGATGCTGAAAACCAAATACTGGATTAGTGGTGCTGGAAGAGCACAGCAGTTCAGGCAGCATCCAATGAGCAGCGAAATCGACGTTTCGGGCAAAAGCCCTTCATCAGGAATAAAGGCGGTGAGCCTGAAGCGTGGAGAGATAAGCTAGAGGAGGGTGGGGGTGTGGAGAGAGTAGCATAGAGTACAATGGGTGAGTGGGGGAGGAGATGAAGGTGATAGGTCAAGGAGGAGAGGGTGGAGTGGATAGGTGGAAAAGAAGATAGGCAGGTCGGACAAGTCCGGACAAGTCAAGGAGACAGTGCAGAGCTGGAAGTTTGAAACTAGGATGAGGTGGGGGAAGGGGAAATGAGGAATCTGTTGAAGTCCACATTGATGCCCTGGGGTTGAAGTGTTCCGAGGCGGAAGATGAGGCGTTCTTCCTCCAGGCGTCTGGAGGTGAGGGAGCGGCGGTGAAGGAGGCCCAGGACCTCCATGTCCTCGGCAGAGTGGGAGGGGGAGTTGAAATGTTGGGCCACGGGGCGGTTTGGTTGATTGGTGCGGGTGTCTCGGAGAGGTTCCCTAAAGCGCTCTGCTAGGAGGCGCCCAGTCTCCCCAGTGTAGATGAGACCACATCGGGAGCAACGGATATAATAAATGATATTGGTGGATGTGCAGGTGAAACTTTGGATGTGGAAGGCTCCTTTAGGGCCTTGGATAGAGGTGAGGGAGGAGGTGTGGGCACAGGTTTTACAGTTCCTGCTGTGGCAGGGGAAAGTGCCAGAATGGAAGGGTGGGTCATAGGGGGGTGTGGACCTGACCAGGTAGTCGCGGAGGGAACGGTCTTTGCGGAAGGCGGAAAGGGGTGGGGAGGGGTGGCGTAAATGTCGTTGGATGATTTGGTTTATGCGAAGGTTTGTAGGGTGGAAGGTGAGCACCAGGGGTGTTCTGTCCTTGTTACGGTTGGAGGGGTGAGATCTGAGGGCGGAGGTGCGGGATGTGGACGAAATGCTTTGGAGGGCATCTTTAACCACGTGGGAAGGGAAATTGCGGTCTCTAAAGAAGGAGGCCATCTGGTGTGTTCTATGGTGGAACTGGTCCTCCTGGGAGCAGATACGGCGGAGGCGGAGGAATTGGGAATACGGGATGGCATTTTTTCAAGAGATAGGGTGGGAAGAGGTGTAATCCAGGTAGCTGTGGGAGTCGGTGGGTTTGTAAAAAATGTCAGTGTCAAGTTGGTCGTCACTAATGGAGATGGAGAGGTCCAGGAAGGGGAGCGAGGTGTCAGAGATGGTCCAGGTAAATTTAAGATCAGGGTGGAATATGTTGGTGAAGTTGATGAATTGCTCAACCTCCTCGCGGGAGCACGAGGTGGCGCCAATGCAGTCATCAATGTAGCGGAGGAAGAGGTGGGGAGTGGTGCCGGTGTAATTACGGAAGATCAACTGTTCTACATAGCCAACAAAGAGACAGGTATAGCTGGGGCCCATACGTGTGCCCATGGCTACGCCTTTGGTCTGGAGGAAGTGGGAGGATTCAAAGGAGAAATTGTTAAGGGTGAGGACCAGTTTGGCCAAATGAATGAGGGTGTCAGTGGAAGGGTACTGTTGGGGACGTCTGGAGAGGCAAAAACGGAGGGCTTGGAGGCCCTGGTAATGACGAATGGAGATGTAGAGGGATTGGATATCCATGGTGAAGATGAGGATTTGGGGGCCGGGGAAACGGAAGTCTTGGAGGAGGTGGAGGACGTGGGTGGTGTCTCAAATGTATGTGGGGAGTTTCTGGACTGGGGGGATAGAATAGTGTCGAGGTAGGTAGAGATGAGTTCGGTGGGGCAGGAGCATGCTGAGTCAATGGGTCGGCCAGGGTGGTCAGGCTTGTGGATCTTGGGAAGGAGGTAGAACCGGGCAGTGCGGGGTTCCTGGACTATGAGGTTGGAAGCTGTGGGTGGGAGGTCTCCTGAGGTGATGAGGTTCTGTATGGTCTGGGAGATGATGGTTTGGTGATGGGGGCAGTAGGAAGAGGTGTCCTCGAGTTGGTGTTTGGCTTCAGCGGTGTAGAGGTCAGTGCGCCAGACTACCACTGTGCCCCCTTTATCCGCTGGCTTAATGGTGAGGTTGGGATTAGAGCAGAGGGATTGGAGGGCTGCGCGTTGTGAGGGTGAGAGGTTGGAGTGGGGGAGGGGGGTCGACAGGTTGAGGCGGTTAATGTCCCGGCGGCAGTTGGAAATGAAGAGGTCGAGGGCAGGTAATAGGCCAGCACAGGGTGTCCAGGTGGATGCAGCGTGTTGGAGGTGGGCGAAGGGGTCCTCGGAAGGTGGGCGGGAGTCCTGATTGTGAAAGTAAGCTCGGAGGCGGAGGCGACAGAAGAATTGTTTGACGTCACGGCGTGTATTAAATTCAGTGATGTGTGGACGGAGGGGGATGAAGGTGAGTCCTTTGCTGAGGACTGATCGTTCTTCCTCAGTGAGTGGGAGGTCTTGGAGGGATGGTGAAAACTCGGCAGGGCCGGGAGCTGGGATCTGGTGTGGGTGTGGAGCTGGGAGTGGGGTCGGAGCCAGTACCTGGAGTGGGTGTGATGGTGGGGGGAATGGGGGTGGAGGCATGAGCTGGGGTAATGTTGCCCTCGGGGTTCTGGGGTGTGGGGATAGTGACAGTGGGGTCTGTGGGGGCCGTGTCAGCAGAATGCAGGTGAGTGGCGCTGGTGGAGGTGGAATTGGTGATGATCATGGCAGTAGGGGTGGCGGGAGTCACTGAGTGTGTGGCATCAGGAATGATGTGAGGGCCGGAAGTGACTGTGGGAGTGGCCATGATGGGGGCGGACGTGACATCATCACTCAGCGTGGGGGTGGTAGCTGCGTCAGCCGCATGGCTAATGGTGTTTCCGAGGCCAGGGGAATCTTCTGGAATGTTTGAGGAGCGCTGGTTATGGAGGTGGGTGGATAAAAGTTTGTTGTACTTACAGTTTTTGATGTTTGAGATGGAGTTGAAATACTGTTTGTTGAGAGTATGAATTCTCCTGAGGATGTAGTACAGAGTGGGTCCTTTGCAATTCTGAGAGAGTGTGGCCCTCAGCTGAGGCAGGGCTGACTGGAGAGAGGTTAGGTGACGGCGCATTGCTGCAAGCGTGGAGCGGAGGATCCTGAAGGAGAACTGTTGCTGGTGTTTTTGAATCTGTAGTCTGTACTGTTTGTCCTGTTTGGGTCCGAACTCTGCTGGTTTAAAGGTGGTCTGGAGTCCGTGTGGGATGAGTTGGTTACGGAGGCATGCACTGAGGAAGCGAATGTGGCTGTGGTACCGAGTTTGTTTCACAACATGGTTGAAGAGCTTCAGAGCAGACGCAATGACCTGGGAGTTGCAGTGGGAGAGGGACTCCCTGAGATTCTTGTAGAGAGAGGAGGAAAACTTCTTCAAGGCAGGCATCCTTGCAAGAGGATTCGCAGTAGGGTTAAAATCAACAAGGTAAAAACAATGACTGCAGATGCTGAAAACCAAATACTGGATTAGTGGTGCTGGAAGAGCACAGCAGTTCAGGCAGCATCCAATATGTAACAAAGCCAGAGTACTGCTCATGAGGGATTTTAACGTGAACACAGATTTAGAGGTAGTCAAGCATTTGTCAGAAAGGTAGTGCATGTCTGGTGTATTGCCGGTACTGTTTCTCACTGCATTATGTCCTATATGCTTCATGTGGACAAGCAGTATTGGGTTTAGTAATGAGTAATGATTTGGAATTAATGAGTGAGCTACTTGTGCGTGGCCACTTATCACATAGTGATGATAGCACTATCAAGTTCAAGGCAGTGTTTGAAAGCACAAAGCATGTATCTGCTGTATTCGGTAACGAACCGGGACAAGTGATGGGCTTGTTAGTGGATGAACATTTTGGTGATGGTGACCACAGTTCTGTGACTTTCACCTTGGTTATGGAGAGAGATAGGTGCGTGCAACAGGGTAGGTTTTACAATTGAGGGAAGAGTAAATACAATGTTGTAAGACAGGATCTGAGGAGCATAAGTTGGGAGCATAGGCTGTTAGGGAAGGATGTCGTGGAAATGTGGAACTTTTTCGAGGAACAGATACGACACGTCCTTGATATGTATGTATCTGTCAGGCAGGAAAGAGATGGTCGTGTGAGGGATCCTTGGTTGACGAGGGAGGTTGAATGTCTTGTAAGGAGGAAGGAGGAGGCTTACATAAGGTTGAGGAAACAAGGTTCAGAGAGCATTGGAGGGATACAGGATAGCCAGGCCGGAGCTGAAGAAAGGGATAAGGAGAGCTAAGAGAGGGCATGAAAAATCTTTGGCGGGGTAGGATCAAGGATAACCCCAAGGCTTTTTACGCGTATGTGAGAAACATGAGAATGACGAGAACGAGGTTAGGTCTGATCCAGGACAGTAGTGGGAGACTGTATTGAGTCGGAAGAGATAGGAGAGGTCTTGAATGAGTACTTTTCTTCAGTATTTACAAATGAGAGGGACCTTATTGTTGAAGAGGAGAATGTGAAACGGACTGGTAAGCTCGAAGAGATACTTGTTAGGAAGAAAGATGTGTTGGGCATTTTGAACAACTTCAGGATAGACAAGTCCCCCGGGCCTGACGGGATATATCCTAGGATTATGTGGGAAGCAAGAGAGGAAATTGCAGAGCCATTGGCAATGATCTTTTCATCTTCACTGTCAACGGGGGTGGTACCAGGTGACTGGAGAGTGACAAATGTTGTTCCCCTGTTCAAAAAAGGGAATATGGATAACCCGGGAATTACAGGCCAGTTAATCTTACTTCAGTGGTAGGCAAAGTAACGGAAAGGGTACTGAGGGATAGGATTTATGAGTATCTGGAAAGACACTGCTTGATTCGGGACAGCCAGCACGGATTTGTGAGGGGTAGGTCATGCCTTACAAGTCTTATTGAATTCTTTGAGGAGGTGACCAAGTATGTGGATGAGGGCAGAGCAGTGGATGTAGTGTACATGGATTTTAAGAAAGCATTTGATAAGCTTCCCCATGGTAGGCTTATGCGGAAAGTCAGGAGGTATGATAGCGGGAAATGTGGCCAGTTGGATAGAGAGGGATTAGCAGAGGGATTGAATTCAAGAGTCATGAAGTGATGTTGCAGCTGTACAGGACCTTGGTTGGGCCACATTTGGAGTACTGTGTGCAGTTCTGGTCCCCTCACTTTCGGAAAGATGTGGAAGCTTTGGAGAGAGTGCAGAGAAGACTTACCAGGATGTTGCCTGGAATGGAGAATAGGTCGTACGAGGATAGGTTGTGAGTGCTAGGCCTTTTCTCATTGGAACGGCGAAGGATGAGGGGTGACTTGATAGTGGTTTATAAGATGATCAGAGGTATAGATAGAGAGAGTAGACAGTCAGAAACTTTTCCCCCTGGTACAACAGAGTGTTACAACGGGACATAAATTTAAGGTGAAGGGTGGAAGGTATAGGGGGGATGTCAGGGGTAGGTTCTTTACCCAGAGAGTGGTGGGGGCATGGAATGCACTGCCCGTGGGAGTGGCAGAGTCAGAATCATTGGTGACCTTTAAGCGGCAATTGGAGAGGTACATGGATAGGTGCTTAAGCTAGGACAAATGTTCGGCACAACATCGGGGGCCGAAGGGCCTGTTCTGTGCTGTATTGTTCTATGTTCTATGCTGCTGGAGTTGGAGAGTTCGGAAAAGCCGCCTTGACTGAGATGAGGCAGAGACCTTCCACAATAAGGTTGGAAAATCTGCTGATGGCTAAAAGAACTGAAGATGACGGGAGGATGTTTAAAGAAACATTGAAGACGATAGGAAACCAGTTGATACCCCTGAGAGGGAAAGCTCTGCTTCACAGAAGAAAACAGTCATGGACAAAAATATCAGCATAGATCCTGCTGATTGGGAAAGATCCAGAGAGCAGGAAAGACACAAAGCAGTGTAAAAGAGCTCCCAAAAGGAATTTTGATCGGAATCTTTCCAGGGACATCAAAATCGAGAAGAAATGTTCCGCTGCCCTAAAGGGAAAGCGGGTGGTCAGGAGAAGGTGGGGACATTGTAAATGGTCGAGATGTTCCATCATTCCCCTTACCTCGTATTTTCAGGAGAAAAGGAGGATAGCTTGCCAGAAGTCCCGGTGAAATGAAAAGTGGATCGGGAAAAGCAACCGAATAAAATGAAGGTGAATAAAACATCGATAATGAGGAAATGACTGGAATCAAAGGGTGACAAATGCCTGGGATTAGGCGGGTTCCATCGGTGGGTGTTAAAACAAATCGACAAGCGCCTCATAGAATCCCGAACTGTAATCGTTCAGAATTCCCGAGATCCAGGAGTCGTCCCTCCGGATTGGATTGTTGCACGTGTCAGTCGCGCTTTTTAAGAGAGGAGAACCCGGAAAACTCGGGAATTGCAGAGCATGGAGCTTAGCACCTATGGCAGGGAATTTGTTGGAGTCTATAATCAAGGCTGGGATAAGTGAGCACCTCAAATTGTTGAGTTAACCAGGGAGAGCCACATGACAGGTAGGTCGTGCCTGATAAATTCATTGCAGAGGGTTTGAAGAGGGGACTAAGGTAGCTGTCAGGGAATAATGTCCGTAGATGTTGTTTACATGGACTTCTAGAAGGCATTTGACAAAGTCCACTTAAGTAGGTAGGAGCCAAGAGAATTGAGGGCAAATTCCTGACAGGGCTCGGAGATTGTTTGAGTGGCAGGTGACAGAAAGTAGAGATAATGGGTAGGTAGTCAATTGGCAGGATGGAACCAGTTATGTCTCACACGGACTTGTGTTAGGGCCTCAATTATTGATGTTATTTGTTAAGGGAATGGGTAATGGCACAGGAAGTCTTATCATAATTTGTGGCTGCATAAGTTAGGCTGCATTGTAGACTGTGTAGATGACAGCATAAAATTGCAAGGGGATATTGATAGATTAAGTCAATAAGCAAAACTGTGGCAAAAGCATTAGAATGAAAGCAACAGTGAGGCTATCCATTTTTGGATCAAGAAGGGACAGATCAAGGTATTTTTCTGGATGGTATGAAGTGCATGTCCAAGGAGACTTGGGGTTTCAGGTGCACACAACTTTAAAATGTCACGGACACGTACAGAAAATAATCCAGAAAGCGAACAGATTGCTGTCCTTTTTAAGTAGAGGACTGGAGTAGAAGGATGCCGAAGTTGTGCTGCAGTTCTACAAAACCCTGGGTAGATAGACCCCACTTGGAGTACTGTGAGCGGATCTGGGCCGCACACCTTCTGAACGGAGTAGAATATTGATTGACAAGAATGATACCTGGACTTCCATGGTTAAGATGGAAGGAGAAATCATATCATTTAGGCCTGTGGTCTGTAGAATTGAGAATGTTAATGGGTGGTGTGATGAAAGTCTTGAAGACATGAATAGGAAAAGAGAAGGTGGAGAACGATAAACGATTTCTACTGGTTGGGGATTGTAGAATGAAGGAACATAACGTGAGACTTTGGGCCAGAGGGTTGCATAGAGATGTGAGGAAGCAGTCGTGCACACATCGGATGGTGGATTTTAGCCATCATTTTCTGACAAAGCGCAGTGGATGCTGGAGGAGTTGTTCTATTGAAATGTGAGGGAGATAAATGTTTGTGAAGCAAAGGTACCAAGGGCCAGAGGCTTGTATATGAAGTTGGGCAAGAGCTGAGCCATGATGTTTGAATGGAGGCAGAGGTTGTAGGGGCTAAACAGCGTTGTGGTGTGTGTATGTTGCTGTGGTTATAATTTGGAAAGGAGTTTATTTGTGAAGCAGTTTGGATGGGCATGTAATGAAATGGAGTGGAGTGAGTGTGAAGGAGTTGATCCTTGTGGGATATAGGTAAATTAATGTTACTTCTGCAATTCTGCAATTCTGCAATTCCATTTTACAAAGTAAAATGAACTCACACCTGTGTGTCATTGTTTTAGCCACGA
This sequence comes from Chiloscyllium punctatum, assembly GCF_047496795.1. Classification (NCBI taxonomy): domain Eukaryota; kingdom Metazoa; phylum Chordata; class Chondrichthyes; order Orectolobiformes; family Hemiscylliidae; genus Chiloscyllium; species Chiloscyllium punctatum. The sequence continues at coordinate 45,022,034 of NC_092757.1, read as the reverse complement.
GCTGAGTCAACAAGAATGGAAACGTTGTGGAGGAAATATATAATTGTTTTTGTATGAGCTAAAATTGTATGTTAGAATGAGATGTGCCAATAAAACAATGGTAGACATTACGGGCAAATAGATAAGATGTTGTGAGGGGATGAAGTTAAGCTAGATACGGCTGTACAAACAGTAGGTATAAACATCTGCTTCCCACTTTTACAAAAACACAGGAACAAACCCCAATTAAAAGGGTCATAGGGATCAGAACGGCCTCGGGAAAGGCACAGATGAAGGGGGTAGATAATGATGAAGAAAGAATATGCCTAACAATGACCTACAGCAGAATGAGGTCAAACAGCCTTGTGAGGCCAGGAATAAGCATTTTGTCACAGACAGGGCCGGATAAGGCAAGAGATAAACAGGGGTAATGGGAGCTGGTCTTGGGGAAGTGGACGATGTAAACAGGGGAGGAGCAATGTAAAACAAAAGACATCAAATCATATAAATATTATATATGAATTGAACTGGGTGTGTATGTCCTCTACCTTATAGGCACTGGACATCTCACCCACTTACAAGTGTAAAATAAAGGACACTGCTGATTCAGATGTTGTCTCGGACTACAATTATTGAGGTGTGTGAGCTTTGTTTCTCACAATTGGGGGCTGTCCGGGATTTTCTTCCATCACCGGGGGGAGTGGCTGGCCTTGGACACTGGGAAGACGCGTCCCGTTCCCCATTGAGGAGCGGTCTCGTGTCCTGGTTTGGTCTGCTCCCTTGGGCGACTGGTACGAATCCCACAAGAGAGACGTCTGAATCAGACAGGGATAGGCGTTCGATAGAAAATACGGTGACAAGGGGCCAGGCAACTCTCTGCACAGACCAAGGTAAGAAACCTGACTTTTAAGTATTACCTTGGTGGCCGGGATTGAGTTTTAGTAGTTAATAAGGGACTAACGAAGGAACTCAATATGGGTTGTGCCGTGGGTAGGGAAAAAGCCTCCGGGAAAACAAAAGAAGGAAAAAGCAATGGAAATGGAGGCGGGGTCTCTTACAACATACCTCCAGAAAGTCCTTTGGGGAGGATGTTGTGGAATTGGGAAAATAATACTTGTACAGGGGAAAAAGATGATTAAATATTGTTGCTTCGTATGGACGAAGGAATCCATTCTTCGTCCCGCCTCTTCTGGCCAAAATACAGGTCGGACAAAGACTGTAAATATCTGAATTTATTTGTCAATGAGTGAGAGAGAGAGAGAGAATGAAAAGAGCTGTACAGCTGGTAGAAAGTTTAACCCTTTGTGATTTGGTTTGAATGCACATTTGTTTGTTGGTGATTGAATGTTTGCGTTTTATTCCCTGGAGCTTGAGTTCCGGGACTGTTTTGAATCTGATTTTTATTATGGAAACTTAACATGATTTATTTTAAGGTGAAGGATTCTATAGAGATTATGAAAAAAAAAGAATGATAACTCCTGTTCTTCTCACAGGTCATAACTGCCTTACTATCAGTTTCTAACTAATCTCTTTTATCTTTACATAAAAGTGATTTAAGGAGGACAGTTGAAGTTTCAGTTCAACATTAGATTGTAGTAAAAACAAAATTCTGTGGTTAATATCTGTGACCTTGGATTCGCCCATTGTTCATGCATTAGAAGTTTTTGTTAAACTTGAATAGACAAATTCTTTTAAGGCAGCTCTGATTATTTCACGACCTATAGTATTGTAATTGAGCAATGATTGGTCAGCACTACTTAAGAAAACTAATTTTGGATTTAAATTAAGGGACTAAAACTGGGTGAGTACAGTGGATTTCAAAATTGAGAACTGTATGCATTTTACATTTTGAATATTAAATACTGAATAAATGAATGTAAATATATAAATATATTTACAAGTTTGGAACAGGCTTTAAGGTGAGTCAAGCATGAATTGATGAATTGGTGTTTGAAGTTATGGGGAGCTAGAAATACTGCAATATTTCTTTAAAAAAGAAAAAGGGGAAGAACGTAATGACTTATCCCCTTCGGGAGGTACCAATAGGGGACAAAGAGATTGGGTTTGTAAGTGTCCCCCTCAGCAGTGGGGAGGTCAGAACATTTAAAAAAGAAATGAAGGTCCTGGTTGAGGATCCGGTAGGGTTGTCTGAACAAATTGATCAATTTTTGGGGCCCAGTCTGTATACCTGGGCTGGGTTAATGTCTATTTTGAATATATTATTTACTGGGGAAGAAAGGGGACTTGTATGGGGAGCAGCCATTAAAATATGGGACAGGGAACACCCCATTGGAGATGGGGATGCTGGACAGGGAGAGGTGAAGTTTCCCCTCAGAGACCCCCAGAGGGAAAATCAAAACCCGGAGCATAGAAAAGAAATGAGGGAATTGAAAGACCTGATTCTAAAAGGAATAAGAGAGGCAGTTCCAAAGTCACAGAATTTGACTAAAGCCTTTGAAGTTAGACAGGAGAAAGGTGAGACTCCCTCAGCTTTCTTGCAAAGATTAAGAGACTCAATGCGGAAATATTCTGGGATGAACCCTGAGGACCCAGTGGCACATGGTCTTTTGAAAGTACATTTTGTGACAAAGGCATGGCCAGACATACAGAGAAAGATACAGAAGATAGGGTGGAGTGAAAAGCCATTAGATGAATTGTTAAGAGAGGCACAGAAAGTGTTTGTAAAGAGAGAGGATGAGAGACAGAAACAGAAGGTGAAAATGATGGTAGCTGCGGTTGATGAGATAGTTAAGAAAAGAATGGAACCGATAGTGACCAACCGGAGCGGTGGGTGGCAGCATGTCGGACAGAGAGGACAAGGGGGAGCGTTTGATAGAGGGTTCGAGTGACAGGGGCAGAGCTGGAGGTCTCCACAGGCAGGATGCTATTATTGCGGAAAGATAGGGCACTTTAAGCGGGAATGTCCTGCTCTGAAAAGGGAAGAGAGGGCAATTCCGCTTATGAATTTTGATGAAGAATAGGGGTGTCAGGGGTTCCTGCCCCCGGGGACCCACCAGGAACCCTTGATAAACCTGAAGGTGGGACCCTGTAAGGAAGAGGTCGTCTTCCTAGTAGATACTGGGGCAGCACGGTCATCGCTGAATTTTAAACCAAAGAAAGTAGGAATGTCAACACGGTCAATTACTGTTTCGGGGGTAAAAGGGGAAGGATTTACTGTTCCAGTATTTGAACCTATGATGATAGAAGGTCCTAAGGATAGGGTCACAGGGGAACTGTTGTATATCCCTGATATAGGAAGTAACTTATTAGGGAGAGATTTAATTATCCTCTTAGGACTGGGGATTGGAATTCAGGAAAAAGAATTAGTTGTAGAAAGGCAATGTTGACAAAGGATGTGGAGAGAGAGATAGACCCTATTGTATGGGCTAGAGAAGGGAATTGTGGAAAACTACAGATCCCTCCCCTTGAAGTAAATTTTTAAAAAAAGGAAAAGGGGACGTTGTCTGTGAGCGACAATATCCCATTTCCATAGAAGGTAAACGAGGACTGCAGCCAGTAATTGAAGGATTGATTAGAGATGGACTGTTGGAGCCATGTATGTCTCCTTATAATACCCCAATACTACCAGTGTGGACATCCGATGGAACTTATCGATTGGGGCAGGATTTGAGAACATTAAATCGCATAGTACAGATCAGGCACCCAGTGGTACCAAACCCCTATTCCTTATTAAGTGAGATCCCTCATGACCACAAATGGTTTAGTGTGATAGATTTAAAGGATGCCTTTTGGGCTTGTCCCTTGGCAGAGGAAGGTAGGAATATGTTTGCCTTTGAGTGGGAAGACCCTAAGACAGGACACAAACCGCAACACCTGTGCTTCCCCAGGGGTTTACGGAATCCCTGAATTTATTTGGACAGATGTTAGAACAAATATTGGAGAAATTTAGCAGCCCCAAGGGGACTACCCTGTTGCAGTATGTAGACGACCTCTTAGTAACAGGAAAAAGAAGAGAGAGAGTAGTAGAAGCCACTAACAAATTATTGAATTTCCTGGGTCAGCAGGGACTGCGAGTATCTAAAAACAAACTACAATATGTGGAGCAAGAAGTGAAATACTTGGGACATTTAGTTAGTGAGGGAAAGCGAAAGATAAGCCCGGAACGGATAGAGGGAATATTGGGGATGTCACTGCCCAGCACTAAACGGGAGTTACGCAAATGTTTGGGTCTAACGGGTTATTGCAGATTGTGGATTGATTCCTATGCACAGAAGACTAAGAAATTATATCTCAAACTATTAGAGGGGGAACCAAAATGTCTACTTTGGGATGATGAGGAAAAAGAACTAGTTGAGAAACTCAAAAGAGATCTGATCCATGCCCCCGTGTTAGCCTTACCTTCTCTAGATAAACCTTTCCACCTCTTTGTTACCGTGGATAAGGGAGCGGCTTTGGGAGCATTGACCCAGAGGTGGGGAGGAATGAGACAACCAGTAGCATATCTTTCGAAGCTACTGGATCCAGTATCCCGGGGGTGGCCTGAGTGTGTGCAGGCCGTGGCTGCCACTGCACTGTTGGTGGAGGAAAGCAGAAAGCTTACATTTGGGGGAGCCCTAATAGTAAGCACTCCACACCAAGTGAGAACAATCCTAAACCAAAAAGCTGGGCGATGGTTGACAGACTCGCGGATTCTGAAATACGAGGCAATATTAATAGAAAAGGATGATCTAGTGTTGGTCACTGACAATTGTTTAAATCCAGCTGCCTTTCATTGGAAAGGGGAAGGAGACTCTCCTCAGAATCCAGGGCACGATTGCCTTGACATTATAGAATACCAAACTAAGGACTGCATGGACCTGAGAGATGTTCCACTTCATGCAGGGGCTAGACTTTTTATAGACGGATCATCCCGGGTGACTGAAGGGAAAATACATAATGGGTATGCAGTCGTAGTTGGGACAAACAGTAGTGTGGTGGAGGCAGGACGGTTGCCAAATGGGTGGTCAGCTCAGACTTGTGAACTCTATGCATTGGAAAGAGCCCTTAGGGCATTGGAGAATAAAGAGGGAACAGTATACATTGACTCTAAATATGCATTTGGTGTTGTGCACACCTTCAGTAAGATATGGCAGGAACGACGGCTGATCAATAGCCGAGGGAAAGAATTAGTACATGAAGAATTGATTAAACGAGTCTTGGAGTCCCTATTACTTCCCCGAGAAATAGCAGTAGTGCATGTAAATGGTCATCAGAAAGGAAATGAACTAGAAGTTAGGGGAAATGGATTAGCCGATGAAGTGGCTAAGGAAGCAGCCCTGAACCCACAAGAAGTGGTGATTCATTCCCTACTACTTACTGTCCCAAGTCCTAGGGAAGCTCCTATATTTACTGAAAGCGAAGAAAATGAATTGAGAGATTTAGGAGCTGTAAAAACAGCAGACAGGCATTGGAGGTTACCTGATGGAAGGGAAATGTTAAACAAAATGATGATGTGAGAGATTATGGCTGTCCTACACCAAGGCAGCCATTGGGGAGTACAAGCAATGTGTGATTTAGTTCTTAGGGAATATGGATGTAAAGGAATATATACAATTGCTAAACAAATATGTGAGGGATGTATAATATGCAGAAAGGTAAATAAGAAAGTCTTGAGAAAACAGACCCCGGGAGGAAGAGACCCAGGATTGAGACCTTTCCAGAGTATACAAGTAGATTATACTGAACTCCCCAGGGTAGGGAGACTAAAATATTTGCTAGTCATAGTAGATCATCCATCTGGTTGGGTTGAGGCATACCCCCGAGCTACCGCCACTGTGAGTGGAGTGTCTAAAACAATATTGGAGCACATAATTCCCTGATATGGGCTCGTGAACCATATTGATTCCGACCAAGGAACTCACTTTACCCCCTGTAACACTTTAGAGGTAATGAAAGGGTTGGGAATTTCCTGGGAGTTCCATACTCCATGGCACCTGCCATCATCGGGAAGGGTTGAGAGAATGAACCAAACACTCAAACAACAGCTCTCTAAATTGATAATAGAAACCACACTCCCTTGGACCAAATGTTGACCTATAGCTCTCTTGTGAGTACGAACAGCCCCAAGGAAAGATTTGGGACTATCCCCCTATGAAATCTTATTTGGATTACCTTACTTGGGAACGAATGGAGAATTGCCAATTCCCGAAACTAAAGAGTTGTTCTTAAAGAAGTATATACTGGGCTTGTCCTCCTCTTTGTCTTTCCTCAGGAAACAGGGTTTATTGGCACAGACTCCACCCCTTGAATTCACCGTTCATCCCATCCAGCCGGGCGATTGAATCTTAGTAAAATCATGGACAGAGACTAAATTACAGCCGGACTGGGAAGGGCCGTACCAGGCTCTTTTGACGACCGAAACGGCAATAAGGACGGTGGGGAAAGGCTGGACTCACTACACTCGGATCAAAGGGCCAGTGGAATCTCCAGTTGAGGAAGAAGTCTGGACAGCCGAATCAACGCAAGATCCGCTGAAACTCAGATTAAAGAGACTTTGAGTAACTAATTATACAGTGGTGATGCGAGTGCGGGATTATTTCTGTAAGATTGTATATTAAGTCTTTTTGGTGCTTCAGCATGATGTTTAGAATACTGGGGATGCTGCTAGAATTATGATGCTAGCCCTTTTAGTATTGGGATTTCGTCAAATATCATTTTCATATGTATTATTAACGGTTCCTGAATTTGATAATCCACAAGTAATAGACGCTGATGTATGCAGCTTAGTAAATTGTGGGGATGTAGATAATCAGAGACAGTACCGCAGCTCTGAGATACATCTTACGTCCTATGGGGATGGCCTTGGGGATGGTACTTAGTATAATGATCTCATCACAGTACACTGGGCCCCCTTCCAACCAGCTCGTGATTGTCCTGATAAAAAGTGTAACCCAATATACCTAACGATAAGGAAAACCACATGGCATGAAACAATCCTGGGGGGGGCACCTATGAGATACAATGAAATGAAACGTTTGGGATAGAAATGAAAGCAAATGGGAAGGATTTCTTGGGCTATTGTTTTCAAATTAGCGAAGGACAGGGAAAACAGGTAGAACTACTGGGTAAGAAGATACAATCTTTCACCCCTCCCGATGATCCTAAAGTAGTAAAATTTATAGAGGTAAAGGACTTGAAACAGACCATTGAAATAGAAACTGGGTACGGGGATCCAAATGCCTGGGTTGAATGGGTAAAGTATACTGTGAAAAGTCTGAACAAAAGCAATTGCTCTGCATGTGCCTCCAGTCGGCCAGTGGCCCAGGGGGTTCCCTTTCCACTCGGGTGGAAGCGAGACAGGAAGGGCATGAAATGTATGATAGCCCTGTATCAGGATGAGACTGCATGGAATGATAGGAATTGTACCTCCCCTATCTCTGATGTTCCCTCCCTTGGAGAAGAAAGATGCAAAAGTTCCCCCCGCTGTTTTCTGCCGCAGTTGGAAATCACACAGCCTGTGTGTGTAGACGAGGTACAGGTCGGTCGAATGATTTGGGGGAGCTGAAATTATGTACAGAGATTAAGAATGTTACCGAAACGGAGAAGGGAAGGAACTACTCAGCACTAAAGGTTCCCCGAGCGGATCTGTGGTGGGACTGTGGAGGCAAAATATTGAGACCCACGCTACCTCCAGATTGGAGAGGGATATGTGCAATTGTACAATTGGCAATTCCATTTACCCTGGCATTTGAGAAGGAAAAGATAGGGGGGAAAAAGGGAAGGGGTAAGAGATTACTGTTAGACACTTCTTTCGATGACAGGCTTTGTCTCGATGCGGTAGGAGTCCCTAGGGGGGTACCTGATGAATCCAAGGCTCGTAACCAGATTGCAGCAGGCTTTGAGTCAGCTCTCTTCTGGTGGGTAACAGTTAATAAAAATGTAGATTGGATAAATTACATTTTCTATAATCAACAGCGATTTGTAAATTATACAAGAGATGCGGTTAAAGGAATATCAGACCAGCTTGATGCGACAAGTAGGATGGCATGGGAGAACAGAATGGCCCTTGATAGGGTTTTAGCAGAAAAAGGGTGTGTGTGTGTGTGTGATGTTAGGAGGAAGTTGTTGTACCTTTATTCCTAATAACACTGCACCTGATGGTTCAATTACTCGGGTCTTAAGAGGATTGACTACCTTAGCAGAGGAATTGGCTGAGAATCCAGGAGTAGACACATCTCTCACAGGATGGCTTGAGTCCTGGATTGGAAGGTAGAAGGGGATGGTGGTTTCTATCCTTACTTCCCTGATAGTAGTAGTCGGGGTATTGGTGGCCATTGGCTGTTGTATCATACCCTCTATACGAGGGCTCACCCAAAGACTGATTGAAACAGCCTTGATGAAACAGGTGCCCCGAAAAGAAAAATGCAGAAGATAACAAAGAGTAATTAAAAGAAAAGGGGGAAATTGTGGGATATAGGTAAATTAACGTTACTTCTGCAATTCCATTTTACAAAGTAAAGTGAACTCACACCAGCGTGTAATTGTTTTAGCCACGAGCTGAGTAAACAAGAATGGGAACGATTTGGAGGAAATATATAATTGTTTTTGTATGAGCTAAAATTGTATGTTAGAATGAGATGTGCCATTAAAACATTACGGGCAAATAGATAAGATGTTGTGAGGGGATGAAGTTAAGCTAGATACCCTTGTACAAACAGTAGGTATAAACATCTGCTTCCCACTTTTACAAAAACACAGGAACAAACCTCAATTAAAAGGATCATAGGGATCAGAACGGCCTCGGGAAAGGCACAGATGAAGGGGGGTAGATAATGATGAAGAAAGAATATGCCTAACAATGACCTACAGCAGGATGAGGTCAAACAGGCTTGTGAGGCCAGGAATAAGCATTTTGTCACAGACAGGGCCGGATAAGGCAAGAGATAAACAGGGGTAAAGGGGGTCGGTCTTAGGGAAGTGGAAGATGTAAACAGGGGAGGAGCAATGTAAAACAAAAGACATCAAATCATACATAATATTTATATGAATTGAACTTGGTGTGTATGTCCTCTACCTTATAGGCAGTGGACATCTCACCCACTTGCAAGTGTAAAATAAAGGACACTACTGATTCAGATTTTGTCTCGGACTGCAATTATTGAGGTGTGTGAGCTTTGTTTCTCACAGTACCAAGGGCCAGAGGCTTGTATATGAAGTTGGGCAAGAGCTGAGCCATGATGTTTGAATGGAGGCAGAGGTTGTAGGGGCTAAACAGCGTTGTCGTGTGTGTATGTTGCTGTGGTTATAATTTGGAAAGGAGTTTATTTGTGAAGCAGTTTGGATGGGCATGTAATGAAATGGAGTGGAGTGAGTGTGAAAGAGTTGATCCTGTTGTGTAATAAACGTGTGTGTGTGTGTGTGTCTAGGGTGAAGTAGAGGAACTGAAGATGGAGATGGGAGAATAGAAAGGCAAAGGAAAAAGAAATGTTTTGGTGCAGGATGATTGAATGGCAAAATGTTGTTGTAAATGCAGCAGTGTGCGCCTTTAAGGAAGCAGAAATGGAAGCAGTCTGTGCCTACGGCCATACTAGTCTGAAAACGCCCGATCTCGTCTGATCTCGGAAGCTAAGCAGACTCAGGCCTGGTTAGTACTTGGATGGGAGACCGCCTGGGAATACCAGGTGCAGTAGGCTTTTGCAGCCACCAGAGGTTGCTCACAGCTTCGCACTCTCACACTCCCATTCATCAAGCAACGTCCTATTAACTACTCGCTTCGTCTCTCTGTCTCACTTTTTCTTGCCCAATTTCATTGTTCAGCTTCTTCCCCCAATACACAAACACATCATTACTGCTTGAGATTGGAGCAAACGCACCAGGAACACCAAAGCAGCAAGTATTTTATTGAAGAGCACAAACCGTGATTTTTATTAAGTGATGCCTCACTTTCGATGATCACACTTCCCTGATCGATGTCAGCGTTCCCCTGTTTTCTAACAATCGTCTAACTAGTGGTGTGGATAGGGTCTGAAAGCAACAACGTTGTGGTGAGGGCTTGTCAGGTGAAGGGTGTTTTACAATATCTGCACTCACCGGTCGAGTTCATACAACGGTGGATCGATATGGTTACGGCAGGAAGAATGGGTCAGCAAACACAGCAAGTTCAATCATTGTAATGATTATTATTACACATCAGCAGCAAATAATAAGATAAGTGTAAAGAGGGAGTATTTAAAATGCCAGGTACAAAAATCAAGGCTTATTCTCTAACATCCGAAGCCTTCACAAACAGATCGGCCTAATAATGGCACAAATGGTGATGAATGGTTCGATCTAATTGACATCACTGTGCCTTAGTTACAAGTTGACCAAGGTAGAGAAATAACATTTCCAGAGTGCAGACTATTAGCAATAGTAAGGTGGAATTTGGAAAGAGGAGTAGGCCCTGACATTTAAGGATGACAGAAGGACATTAGTAAGTAAGGATATTACTTTGGAAATCTTAACCGTGCACTAAGATAATCATACCATTTGAAGACACTGTCAAGATGCTTTGAAGAAAGGCAACTCCTGTTGGACTAAATGCAAGAGAATGTTGTGTTCATTAACAGTCGGGTGGATAAAGGCAGAAGCAATAGGTTCCCATGACTTGGATTTTCAGACTGTATTTCCTATAATTTCAGACTGAGATGAGGTGAACTTTCGACAGTTATTGTGTTGTTAATCTTTAGAATGATATTCTCCAGAGTGTGGTGTGGGTTCTACTGTTGAGGATACTTCAGTGTCAGTGGATGGGGTTTTGATATCTTAAGGAATTCTGAGAGGGAGGTGCAGTTGAGGTGGATCGATGGTCATCAGTTTGAATGGTGGAGCTCTCTGGTGTGAGATATTGACCGCGGAGAGTGTGCTGCAGATTGAGCAAAGCAAAAGGTGGTCTCCAGAAGGATAATTGTGAAGACCGAGGTTATAGGATAGTGGTATAGGAGGGATATGGAAAATGGCAGAGGTGGTGGAGTAGCCTCCATGATGAGAAACAAAATTCTGTCAATGATGAGGGAGGACATAATGAAGGAAACGCATTCAGTGGAGACCGTGCGGGTGGAACTGAGGAATAGTCGAAATCCTAAAATTGTAATAGGTGTTATGTACAGACCGCCTGGTAGCAGCTCTGAAGTCCTGGATGGTAAAAATGCACAAAACTAGGCAATATGTAACAAAGTAAAAACAATGACTGCAGATGCTGGAAACCAAATACTGGATTAGTGGTGCTGGAAGAGCACAGCAGTTCAGGCAGCATCCAATATGTAACAAAGCCAGAGTACTACTCATGAGGGATTTTAACGTGAACACAGATTTAGAGGGAGTCAAGCATTTGTCAGAAAGGTAGTGCATGTCTGGTGTATTGCCGGTACTGTTTCTCACTGCATTATGTCCTATATGCTTCATGTGGACAAGCAGCATTGGGTTTAGTAATGAGTAATGATTTGGAATTAATGAGTGAGCTAGTTGTGCGTGGCCACTTATCATAGAGCGATGATAGCACTATCAAGTTCAAGGCAGTGTTTGAAAGCACAAAGCATGTATCTGCTGTATTTGGTAACGAACTGGAACAAGTGATGGGCTTGTTAGTGGGTGAACATTTTGGTGATGGTGACCACAATTTTGTGACTTTCACCTTGGTTATGGAGAGAGATAGGTGCATGCAACAGGGTTGGTTTTACAATTGGGGGAAGGGTAAATACAATGTTGTAAGACAGGATCTGAGGAGCATAAGTTGGGAGCATAGGCTGTTAGGGAAGGATGTTGTGGAAATGTGGAACTTTTTCAAGGAACAGATACGACATGTCCTTGATATGTATGTACCTGTCAGGCAGGAATAAGATGGTAGGGTGAGGGCACCTTGGTTGACAAGGGAGGTTGAATGTCTTGTAAGGAGGAAGGAGGCTTACATAAGGTTGAGGAAACGAGGTTCAGAGAGCGTTGGAGGGATACAGGATAGCAGGCGGGAGCTGAAGAAAGGGATTAGGAGAGCTAAGAGAGGGCATGAAAAGTCTTTGGCATATAGGGTCAAGGATAACTCCAAGGCCTTTTATGCGTATGTGAGAAACATGAGAATGACGAGAACGAGGGTAGGTCCGATCAAGGACAGTAGCGGGAGACTGTGTATTGAGTTGGAAGAGATAGGAGAGGTCTTGTATGAGTACTTTTCTTCAGTATTTACAAACGAGAGGGACCTTATTGTTGAAGAGGAGAGTGTGAAATTGACTGGGAAGTTGGAAGAGATACTTGTTAGGAAGGAAGATGTGTTGGGCGTTTTGAACAACTTGAGGATAGACAAATCCCCCGGGCCTGACGGGATATATCCTAGGATTATGTGGGAAGCAAGAGAGGAAATTGCAGAGCCATTGGCAATGATCTTTTCGTCTTCACTGTCAACGGGGGTGGTACCAGGGAACTGGAGAGTGGCGAATGTTGTGCCCTTGTTCAAAAAAGGGAATAGGGATAACCCCGGGAATTACAGGCCAGTAAGTCTTACTTCAGTGGTAGGCAAAGTAATGGAAAGGGTACTGAGGGATAGGATTTATGAGTATCTGGAAAGACAGTGCTTGATTAGGGACAGCCAGCACGGATTTGTGAAGGGTAGGTCTTGAGGAGGTGACCAAGTATGTGGATGAGGGTAGAGCAGTGGATGTAGTGTACATGGATTTTAGTAAGGCATTTGATAATGTTCCCCATGGTAGGCTTATGCGGAAAGTCAGGAGGTATGATAGAGGGAAATTTGGCCAGTTGGATGGAGAACTGGCTTACAAGTCGAAGTCAGAGAGTGGTGGTAGATGGTAAATATTCAGTCTGGAGCCCAGTTACAAGTGGAGTTCTGCAGGGATCAGTTCTGGGTCCTCTGCTGTTTGTAATTTTTATTAATGACTTGGAAGAGGGAGTCGAAGGGTAGATCAATAAATTTGCAGATGATACAAAGATTGGTGGAGTTGTGGATAGTGAGGAGGGCTGTTGTCGGCAGCAAAGGCACTTCGATGTGATGCAGAGCTGGGCTGAGGAGTGTCAGATGGAGTTTAACACTGTCAAGTGTGAGGTTGTCCATTTTGGAAGGACAAATAAGAATGCGGAATACAGGGGTAACGGTAGGGTTCTTAGTAAGGTGGAGGAACAGAGGGATCTTGGGGTCTATGTACATAGATCTTTGAAAGTTGCCACTCCAGAGAGCTTGTAAGGAGGCCTATGGAGTATAAGCGTTCATTAGCAGAGGGATTGAATTCAAGAGTCGTGAAGTGATGTTGCAGCTGTACAGGACTTTGGTTAGGCCACATTTGGAGTACTGTGTGCAGTTCTGGTCGCCTCACTTTTGGAAAGATGTGGAAGCTTTGGAGAGAGTGCAGAGAAGATTTACCAGGATGTTGCCTGGAATGGAGAAAAGGTCGTACGAGGATAGGTTGAGAGTGCTCGGCCTTTTCTCATTGGAGCGGCGAAGGATGAGGGGTGACTTGATAGAGGTTTATAAGATGATCAGGGGAATAGATAGAGTAGACAGTCAGAGACTTTTCCCCCGGGTACAACAAAGTGTTGAAAGGGGACATAAATTTAAGGTGAAGGGTAGAAGGTATAGGGGGGATGTCAGGGGTAGGTTCTTTACCCAGAGAGTGGTGGGGGCATGGAATGCACTGCCTGTGGGAGTGGCAGAGTCAGAATCATTGGTGACCTTTAAGCGGCATTTGGATAGGTACATGGATAGGTGCTTAAGCTCGGACAAATGTTCGGCACAACATCGTGGGCTGAAGAGCCTGTTCTGTGCTGTGTTGTTCTATGTTCTATGCTGCTGGAGTTGGAGAGTTCGGTAAAGCCGCCTTGACTGAGATGAGACAGAGACCGTCCACAATAAGGTTGGAAAATCTGCTGATGGCTAAAAGAACTGAAGATGACGGGAGGATGTTTAAAGAAACATTGAAGACAATAGGAAACCAGTTGATACCCCTGAGAGGGAAAGCTCTGCTTCACAGAAGAAAACAGTCATGGACAAAAATATCAGCATAGATCCTGCTGATTGGGAAAGATCCAGAGAGCAGGAAAGACACAAAGCAGTGTAAAAGAGCTCCCAAAAGGAATTTTGATCGGAATCTTTCCAGGGACATCAAAATCGAGAAGAAATGTTCCGCTGCCCTAAAGGGAAAGCGGGTGATCAGGAGAAGGTGGGGACATTGTAAATGGTCGAGATGTTCCATCATTCCCCTTACCTCGGTATTTTCAGGAGAAAAGGAGGATAGCTTGCCAGAAGTCCCGGTGAAATGAAAAGTGGATCGGGAAAAGCAACCGAATAAAACGAAGGTGAGTAAAACATCGATAATGAGGAAATGACTGGAATCAAAGGGTGACAAATGCCTGGGATTAGGCGGGTTCCATCGGTGGGTGTTAAAACAAATCGACAAGCGCCTCATAGAAGCCCGAACTGTAATCGTTCAGAATTCCCGAGATCCAGGAGTCGTTCCTCCGGATTGGATTGTTGCACGTGTCAGTCGCGCTTTTTAAGAGAGGAGAACCCGGAAAACTCGGGAATTGCAGAGCATGGAGCTTAGCACCTATGGCAGGGAATTTGTTGGAGTCTATAATCAAGGCTGGGATAAGTGAGCACCTCAAATTGTTGAGTTAACCAGGGAGAGCCACATGACAGGTAGGTCGTGCCTGACAAATTCATTGCAGAGGGTTTGAAGAGGGGACGAAGGTAGCTGTCAGGGAATAATGTCCATAGATGTTGTTTACATGGACTTCTAGAAGGCATTTGACAAAATCCACTTCAGAAGGTAGAAGCCAAGAGAATTGAGGGCAAATTCCTGACAGGGCTCGGAGATTGTTTGAGAGGCAGGTGACAGAAAGTAGAGATAATGGGTAGGTAGTCAATTGGCAGGATGGAACCAGTTATGTCTCACAAGGACTTGTGTTAGGGCCTCAATTATTGATGTTATTTGTTAAGGGAATGGATAATGGCACAGGAAGTCATATCATAATTTGTGGCTGCATAAGTTAGGCTGCATTGTAGACTGTGTAGATGACAGCATAAATTTGCAAGGGGATATTGATAGATTTAGGTCAATAAACAAAACTGTGGCAAAAGCATTTGAATGAAAGCAATAGTGAGGCTATCCATTTTTGGATCAAGAAGGGACAGATCAAGGTATTTTTCTGGATGGTATGAAGTGCATGTCCAAGGAGACTTGGGGTTTCAGGTGCACACAACTTTAAAGTGTCACGGACACATCCAGAAAATAATCCAGAAAGCGAACAGATTGCTGTCCTTTCTGAGTAGGTCAAAGTTTGGGAGAAGATTTGTAGCTCGGGTGCTCGTTGTGGTTCTGTTCGTCAAGCTGGGAATTTGTCTTGCAAACGTTTCATCCCCTGTCTAGGTGGACCCAAAGGACTAGCCACACTACCATACATCAGGAGTATTTCCGAACTGACAGCCAGACTACTGCGACCACTAGGACTCATAACAGCACACAAACCTACAGCCACGCTCAGACAACAACTCACCAGGACAAAGGACCCGATACCCAACATGAGCAAAACCAATGTAGTGTACAAAATCCCATGCAAGGACTGTACAAAACACTACATCGGACAAACAGGAAGACAGTTAACGATCCGTATGCACAAACACCAACTAGCCACGAAACGACACGACCAGCTATCCTTAGTAGCCACACACACAGACGACAAGCAACATGAATTCGACTGGGACAACACTACCATTATAGGGCAAGCCAAACAGAGAACAGCCAGGGAATTCCTAGAGGCATGGCACTCATCCACAGACTCTATCAACAAACACATCGACCTGGACCCAATATACCGGCCACTAAAGTGGACAGCTCGAACTGACAACTGGAAGCGGCAGAGACAGGCCACAATAAATGCCGGAGCAAACAGCACAGAAGCGCTTCACAGGAGGCTCCCAAGCACTGAGGATGTCACCTAGACAGGGGACGAAACGTTTGCAAGACAAATTTCTAAGTAGAGGACTGGAGTAGAAGGATGCCGAAGTTATGCTGCAGTTCTACAAAACCCTGGGTAGATAGACCCCACTTGGAGTACTGTGAGCGGATCTGGGCCGCACACCTTCTGAAAGGAGTAGAATATTGATTTACAAGAATGATACCTGGACTTGCATGGTTAAGATGGAAGGAGAGATCATATCATTTAGGCCTGTGGTCTGTAGAATTGAGAATGTTAATGGGTGGTGTGATGAAAGTCTCGAAGACATGAATAGGAAAAGAGAAGGTAGCTAATGATAAACGATTTCTACTGGTTGGGGATTGTAGAACGAAGGGACATAGCGTGAGACTTAGGGCCACAGGGTTGCGTAGAGATGTGAGGAAGCCATCGTGCATACATCGGATGGTGGATTTTAGCCATCATTTTCTGACAAAGTGCAGTGGATGCTGGATGAGTTGTTCTATTGAAATGAGAGGGAGATAAATGTTTGTGAAGCAAAGGTACCAAGGGCCAGAGGCTTGTATATGAAGTTGGGCAAGAGCTGAGCCATGATGTTTGAATGGAGGCAGAGGTTGTAGGGGCTAAACAGCGTTGTGGTGTGTGTATGTTGCTGTGGTTATAATTTGGAAAGGAGTTTATTTGTGAAGCAGTTTGGATGGGCATGTAATGAAATGGAGTGGAGTGAGTGTGAAAGAGTTGATCCTGTTGTGTAATAAACGTGTGTGTGTGTGTGTGTCTAGGGTGAAGTAGAGGAACTGAAGATGGAGATGGGAGAATAGAAAGGCAAAGGAAAAAGAAATGTTTTGGTGCAGTCTGATTGAATGGCAAAATGTTGTTGTAAATGCAGCAGTGTGTGCCTTTAAGGAAGCAGAAATGGAAGCAGTCTGTGCCTACGGCCATACTAGTCTGAAAACGCCCGATCTCGTCTGATCTCGGAAGCTAAGCAGACTCAGGCCTGGTTAGTACTTGGATGGGAGACCGCCTGGGAATACCAGGTGCAGTAGGCTTTTGCAGCCACCAGAGGTTGCTCACAGCTTCGCACTCTCACACTCCCATTCATCAAGCAACGTCCTATTAACTACTCGCTTCGTCTCTCTGTCTCACTTTTTCTTGCCCAATTTCATTGTTCAACTTCTTCCCCCAATACACAAACACATCATTACTGCTTGAGATTGGAGCAAACGCACCAGGAACACCAAAGGAGCAAGTATTTTATTGAAGAGCACAAACCGTAGTTTTTGTTAAGTGATGCCTCACTTTCGATGATCACACTTCCCTGATCGCTGTCAGCGTTCCCCTGTTTTCTAACAATCGTCTAACTAGTGGTGTGGATAGGGTCTGAAAGCAACAACGTTGTGGTGAGGGCTTGTCAGGTGAAGGGTGTTTTACAATATCTGCACTCACCGGTCGAGTTCATACAACGGTGGATCGATATGGTTACGGCAGGAAGAATGGGTCAGCAAACACAGCAAGTTCAATCATTGTAATGATGATTATTATTACACATCAGCAGCAAATAATAAGATAAGTGTAAAGAGTGAGTATTTAAAATGCCAGGTACAAAAATCAAGGCTTATTCTCTAACAGCCGAAGCCTTCACAAACAGATCGGCCTAATAATGGCACAAATGGTGATGAATGGTTCGATCCAATTGACATCACTGTGCCTTAGTTACAAGTTGACCAAGGTAGAGAAATAACATTTCCAGAGTGCAGACTATTAACAATAGTAAGGTGGGATTTGGAAAGAGGAGTAGCCCCTGACATTTAAGGATGACAGAAGGACGTTAGTGAGTAAGGATATTACTTTGGAAATCTTAACCGTGCACTAAGATAATCATACCATTTGAAGACACTATCAAGATGTTTTGAAGAAAGGGAACTCCTGTTGGACTAAATGCAAGAGAATGTTGTGTTCATTAACAGTCGGGTGGATAAAGGCAGAAGCAATAGGTGCCAATGACTTGGATTTTCAGACTGTATTTCCTATAATTTCAGGCAGATAAGTGAACTTTCGACAGTTATTGTGTTGTTAATCTTTAGAATGATATTCTCCAGAGAGTGGTGTGGGTTCTACTGTTGAGGATACTTCAGTGTCAGTGGATGGAGTTTTGATATCTTAGGGAATTCTGAAAGGGAGGTGCAGTTGAGGTGGATCGATGGTCATCAGTTTGAATGGTGGAGCTCTCTGGTGTGAGATATTGACCGCGGAGAGTGTGCTGCAGATTCAGCAAAGCAAAAGGTGGTCTCCAGAAGGATAATTGTGAAGACCGAGGTTATAGGATAGTGGTATAGGACGGATATGGAAAATGGCAGAGGTGGTGGAGTAGCCTCCGTGATGAGAAACAAAATTCTGTCAATGATGAGGGAGGACATAATGAAGGAAACGCATTCAGTGGAGACCGTGTGGGTGGAACTGAGGAATAGTCGAAATCCTAAAATTGTAATAGGTGTTATGTACAGACCGCCTGGTAGCAGCTCTGAAGTCCTGGATAGTAAAAATGCACAAAACTAGGCAATATGTAACAAAGTAAAAACAATGACTGCAGATGCTGAAAACCAAATACTGGATTAGTGGTGCTGGAAGAGCACAGCAGTTCAGGCAGCATCCAATGAGCAGCGAAATCGACGTTTCGGGCAAAAGCCCTTCATCAGGAATAAAGGCGGTGAGCCTGAAGCGTGGAGAGATAAGCTAGAGGAGGGTGGGGGTGTGGAGAGAGTAGCATAGAGTACAATGGGTGAGTGGGGGAGGAGATGAAGGTGATAGGTCAAGGAGGAGAGGGTGGAGTGGATAGGTGGAAAAGAAGATAGGCAGGTCGGACAAGTCCGGACAAGTCAAGGAGACAGTGCAGAGCTGGAAGTTTGAAACTAGGATGAGGTGGGGGAAGGGGAAATGAGGAATCTGTTGAAGTCCACATTGATGCCCTGGGGTTGAAGTGTTCCGAGGCGGAAGATGAGGCGTTCTTCCTCCAGGCGTCTGGAGGTGAGGGAGCGGCGGTGAAGGAGGCCCAGGACCTCCATGTCCTCGGCAGAGTGGGAGGGGGAGTTGAAATGTTGGGCCACGGGGCGGTTTGGTTGATTGGTGCGGGTGTCTCGGAGAGGTTCCCTAAAGCGCTCTGCTAGGAGGCGCCCAGTCTCCCCAGTGTAGATGAGACCACATCGGGAGCAACGGATATAATAAATGATATTGGTGGATGTGCAGGTGAAACTTTGGATGTGGAAGGCTCCTTTAGGGCCTTGGATAGAGGTGAGGGAGGAGGTGTGGGCACAGGTTTTACAGTTCCTGCTGTGGCAGGGGAAAGTGCCAGAATGGAAGGGTGGGTCATAGGGGGGTGTGGACCTGACCAGGTAGTCGCGGAGGGAACGGTCTTTGCGGAAGGCGGAAAGGGGTGGGGAGGGGTGGCGTAAATGTCGTTGGATGATTTGGTTTATGCGAAGGTTTGTAGGGTGGAAGGTGAGCACCAGGGGCGTTCTGTCCTTGTTACGGTTGGAGGGGTGAGATCTGAGGGCGGAGGTGCGGGATGTGGACGAAATGCTTTGGAGGGCATCTTTAACCACGTGGGAAGGGAAATTGCGGTCTCTAAAGAAGGAGGCCATCTGGTGTGTTCTATGGTGGAACTGGTCCTCCTGGGAGCAGATACGGCGGAGGCGGAGGAATTGGGAATACGGGATGGCATTTTTTCAAGAGATAGGGTGGGAAGAGGTGTAATCCAGGTAGCTGTGGGAGTCGGTGGGTTTGTAAAAAATGTCAGTGTCAAGTTGGTCGTCACTAATGGAGATGGAGAGGTCCAGGAAGGGGAGCGAGGTGTCAGAGATGGTCCAGGTAAATTTAAGATCAGGGTGGAATATGTTGGTGAAGTTGATGAATTGCTCAACCTCCTCGCGGGAGCACGAGGTGGCGCCAATGCAGTCATCAATGTAGCGGAGGAAGAGGTGGGGAGTGGTGCCGGTGTAATTACGGAAGATCAACTGTTCTACATAGCCAACAAAGAGACAGGTATAGCTGGGGCCCATACGTGTGCCCATGGCTACGCCTTTGGTCTGGAGGAAGTGGGAGGATTCAAAGGAGAAATTGTTAAGGGTGAGGACCAGTTTGGCCAAATGAATGAGGGTGTCAGTGGAAGGGTACTGTTGGGGACGTCTGGAGAGGCAAAAACGGAGGGCTTGGAGGCCCTGGTAATGACGAATGGAGATGTAGAGGGATTGGATATCCATGGTGAAGATGAGGATTTGGGGGCCGGGGAAACGGAAGTCTTGGAGGAGGTGGAGGACGTGGGTGGTGTCTCAAATGTATGTGGGGAGTTTCTGGACTGGGGGGATAGAATAGTGTCGAGGTAGGTAGAGATGAGTTCGGTGGGGCAGGAGCATGCTGAGTCAATGGGTCGGCCAGGGTGGTCAGGCTTGTGGATCTTGGGAAGGAGGTAGAACCGGGCAGTGCGGGGTTCCTGGACTATGAGGTTGGAAGCTGTGGGTGGGAGGTCTCCTGAGGTGATGAGGTTCTGTATGGTCTGGGAGATGATGGTTTGGTGATGGGGGCAGTAGGAAGAGGTGTCCTCGAGTTGGTGTTTGGCTTCAGCGGTGTAGAGGTCAGTGCGCCAGACTACCACTGTGCCCCCTTTATCCGCTGGCTTAATGGTGAGGTTGGGATTAGAGCAGAGGGATTGGAGGGCTGCGCGTTGTGAGGGTGAGAGGTTGGAGTGGGGGAGGGGGGTCGACAGGTTGAGGCGGTTAATGTCCCGGCGGCAGTTGGAAATGAAGAGGTCGAGGGCAGGTAATAGGCCAGCACAGGGTGTCCAGGTGGATGCAGCGTGTTGGAGGTGGGCGAAGGGGTCCTCGGAAGGTGGGCGGGAGTCCTGATTGTGAAAGTAAGCTCGGAGGCGGAGGCGACAGAAGAATTGTTTGACGTCACGGCGTGTATTAAATTCAGTGATGTGTGGACGGAGGGGGATGAAGGTGAGTCCTTTGCTGAGGACTGATCGTTCTTCCTCAGTGAGTGGGAGGTCTTGGAGGGATGGTGAAAACTCGGCAGGGCCGGGAGCTGGGATCTGGTGTGGGTGTGGAGCTGGGAGTGGGGTCGGAGCCAGTACCTGGAGTGGGTGTGATGGTGGGGGGAATGGGGGTGGAGGCATGAGCTGGGGTAATGTTGCCCTCGGGGTTCTGGGGTGTGGGGATAGTGACAGTGGGGTCTGTGGGGGCCGTGTCAGCAGAATGCAGGTGAGTGGCGCTGGTGGAGGTGGAATTGGTGATGATCATGGCAGTAGGGGTGGCGGGAGTCACTGAGTGTGTGGCATCAGGAATGATGTGAGGGCCGGAAGTGACTGTGGGAGTGGCCATGATGGGGGCGGACGTGACATCATCACTCAGCGTGGGGGTGGTAGCTGCGTCAGCCGCATGGCTAATGGTGTTTCCGAGGCCAGGGGAATCTTCTGGAATGTTTGAGGAGCGCTGGTTATGGAGGTGGGTGGATAAAAGTTTGTTGTACTTACAGTTTTTGATGTTTGAGATGGAGTTGAAATACTGTTTGTTGAGAGTATGAATTCTCCTGAGGATGTAGTACAGAGTGGGTCCTTTGCAATTCTGAGAGAGTGTGGCCCTCAGCTGAGGCAGGGCTGACTGGAGAGAGGTTAGGTGACGGCGCATTGCTGCAAGCGTGGAGCGGAGGATCCTGAAGGAGAACTGTTGCTGGTGTTTTTGAATCTGTAGTCTGTACTGTTTGTCCTGTTTGGGTCCGAACTCTGCTGGTTTAAAGGTGGTCTGGAGTCCGTGTGGGATGAGTTGGTTACGGAGGCATGCACTGAGGAAGCGAATGTGGCTGTGGTACCGAGTTTGTTTCACAACATGGTTGAAGAGCTTCAGAGCAGACGCAATGACCTGGGAGTTGCAGTGGGAGAGGGACTCCCTGAGATTCTTGTAGAGAGAGGAGGAAAACTTCTTCAAGGCAGGCATCCTTGCAAGAGGATTCGCAGTAGGGTTAAAATCAACAAGGTAAAAACAATGACTGCAGATGCTGAAAACCAAATACTGGATTAGTGGTGCTGGAAGAGCACAGCAGTTCAGGCAGCATCCAATATGTAACAAAGCCAGAGTACTGCTCATGAGGGATTTTAACGTGAACACAGATTTAGAGGTAGTCAAGCATTTGTCAGAAAGGTAGTGCATGTCTGGTGTATTGCCGGTACTGTTTCTCACTGCATTATGTCCTATATGCTTCATGTGGACAAGCAGTATTGGGTTTAGTAATGAGTAATGATTTGGAATTAATGAGTGAGCTACTTGTGCGTGGCCACTTATCACATAGTGATGATAGCACTATCAAGTTCAAGGCAGTGTTTGAAAGCACAAAGCATGTATCTGCTGTATTTGGTAACGAACCGGGACAAGTGATGGGCTTGTTAGTGGGTGAACATTTTGGTGATGGTGACCACAATTCTGTGACTTTCACCTTGGTTATGGAGAGAGATAGGTGCGTGCAACAGGGTAGGTTTTACAATTGGTGGGAAGGGTAAATACAATGTTGTAAGACAGGATCTGAGGAGCATAAGTTGGGAGCATAGGCTGTCAGAGAAGGATGTTGTGGAAATGTGGAACTTTTTCAAGGAACAGATACGACATGTCCTTGATATGTATGTACCTGTCAGGCAGGAAAGAGATGGTAGGGTGAGGGATCCTTGCTTGACGAGGGAGGTTGAATGTCTTGGAAGGAGGAAGGAGGAGGCTTACATAAGGTTGAGGAAACGAGGTTCAGAGAGCGTTGGAGGGATACAGGATAGCCAGGCTGGAGCTGAAGAAAGGGATTAGGAGAGCGAAAAGAGGGCATGAAAAATCTTTGGCAGGTAGGATCAAGGATAACCCCAAGGCCTTTTACGCGTATGTGAGAAACATGAGAATGACGAGAACGAAGGTAGGTCCGATCAAGGACAGTAGTGGGAGACTATGTATTGAGTTGGAAGAGGTAGGAGAGGTCTTGAATGAGTACTTTTCTTCAGTATTTACAAACAAGAGGGACCTTATTGTTGAAGAAGAGAGTGTGAAATTGACTGGTAAGCTAGAAGAGATACTTGTTAGGAAGGAAGATGTGTTGGACATTTTGAACAACTTGAGGATAGACAAGTCCCCCGGGCCTGACGGGATATATCCTAGGATTATGTGGGAAGCAAGAGAGGAAATTGCAGAGCCATTGGCAATGATCTTTTCGTCTTCACTGTCAACGGGGGTGGTACCAGGGAACTGGAGAGTGGCGAATGTTGTGCCCTTGTTCAAAAAAGGGAATAGGGATAACCCCGGGAATTACAGGCCAGTAAGTCTTACTTCAGTGGTAGGCAAAGTAATGGAAAGGGTACTGAGGGATAGGATTTATGAGTATCTGGAAAGACAGTGCTTGATTAGGGACAGCCAGCACGGTTTTGTGAAGGGTAGGTCTTGAGGAGGTGACCAAGTATGTGGATGAGGGTAGAGCAGTGGATGTAGTGTAAATGGATTTTAGTAAGGCATTTGATAATGTTCCCCATGGTAGGCTTATGCGGAAAGTCAGGAGGTATGATAGAGGGAAATTTGGCCAGTTGGATAGAGAACTGGCTAACAAGTCGACGTCAGAGAGTGGTGGTAGGTGGTAAATATTCAGCCTGGACCCCAGTTACAAGTGGAGTTCCGCAGGGATCAGTTCTGGGTCCTCTGCTGTTTGTAATTTTTATTAATGACTTGGAAGAGGGAGTCGAAGGGTGCGTCAATAAATTTGCAGATGATTCAAAGATTGATGGAGTTGTGGACAGTGAGGAGGGCTGTTGTCGGCTGCAAAGGGACTAAGATATAATGCAGAGCTGGGCTGAGGAGTGGCAGATGGAGTTCAACCCTGTCAAGTGTGAGGTTGTCCATTTTGGAAGGACAAATAAGAATGCGGAATACAGGGTTAATGGTAGGGTTCTTAGTAAGGTGGAGGAGCAGAGGGATCTTGGGGTCTATGTTCATAGATCTTTGAAAGTTGCCACTCAGGTGGATAGAGCTTGTAAGAAGGCCTATGGTGTATTAGCGTTCATTAGCAGAGGGATTGAGTTCAAGAGTCGTGAAGTGATGTTGCAGCTGTACAGGACCTTGGTTAGGCCACATTTGGAGTACTGTGTGCAGTACTGGTCGCCTCACTTTCAGAAAGATGTGGAAGCTTTGGAGAGAGTGCAGAGAAGACTTACCAGGATGTTGCCTGGAATGGAGAATAGGTCGTACGAGGATAGGTTGAGAGTGCTCGGCCTTTTCTCATTGGAACGGCGAAGGATGAGGGGTGACTTGATAGTGGTTTATAAGATGATCAGAGGAATCGATAGAGTAGACAGTCAGAAACTTTTTCCCCTGGTACAACAGAGTGTTACAAGGGGACATAAATTTAAGGTGAAGGGTGGAAGGTATAGGGGGGATGTCAGGGGTAGGTTCTTTACCCGGAGAGTGGTGGGGGCATGGAATGCGCTGCCTGTGGGAGTGGCAGAGTCAGAATCATTCGTGACCTTTAAGCGGCAATTGGATAGGTGCTTAAGCTCGGACAAATGTTCGGCACAACATTGTGGGCCGAAGGGCCTGTTCTGTGCTGTGTTGTTCTATGTTCTATGCTGCTGGAGTTGGAGAGTTCGGTAAAGCCGCCTTGACTGAGATGAGACAGAGACCGTCCACAATAAGGTTGGAAAATCTGCTGATGGCTAAAAGAACTGAAGATGACGGGAGGATGTTTAAAGAAACATTGAAGACAATAGGAAACCAGTTGATACCCCTGAGAGGGAAAGCTCTGCTTCACAGAAGAAAACAGTCATGGACAAAAATATCAGCATAGATCCTGCTGATTGGGAAAGATCCAGAGAGCAGGAAAGACACAAAGCAGTGTAAAAGAGCTCCCAAAAGGAATTTTGATCGGAATCTTTCCAGGGACATCAAAATCGAGAAGAAATGTTCCGCTGCCCTAAAGGGAAAGCGGGTGGTCAGGAGAAGGTGGGGACATTGTAAATGGTCGAGATGTTCCATCATTCCCCTTACCTCGGTATTTTCAGGAGAAAAGGAGGATAGCTTGCCAGAAGTCCCGGTGAAATGAAAAGTGGATCGGGAAAAGCAACCGAATAAAATGAAGGTGAGTAAAGGAAAAGGAAAAAGAAATGTTTTGGTGCAGGATGATTGAATGGCAAAATGTTGTTGTAAATGCAGCAGTGTGCGCCTTTAAGGAAGCAGAAATGGAAGCAGTCTGTGCCTACGGCCATACTAGTCTGAAAACGCCCGATCTCGTCTGATCTCGGAAGCTAAGCAGACTCAGGCCTGGTTAGTACTTGGATGGGAGACCGCCTGGGAATACCAGGTGCAGTAGGCTTTTGCAGCCACCAGAGGTTGCTCACAGCTTCGCACTCTCACACTCCCATTCATCAAGCAACGTCCTATTAACTACTCGCTTCGTCTCTCTGTCTCACTTTTTCTTGCCCAATTTCATTGTTCAGCTTCTTCCCCCAATACACAAACACATCATTACTGCTTGAGATTGGAGCAAACGCACCAGGAACACCAAAGCAGCAAGTATTTTATTGAAGAGCACAAACCGTGATTTTTATTAAGTGATGCCTCACTTTCGATGATCACACTTCCCTGATCGATGTCAGCGTTCCCCTGTTTTCTAACAATCGTCTAACTAGTGGTGTGGATAGGGTCTGAAAGCAACAACGTTGTGGTGAGGGCTTGTCAGGTGAAGGGTGTTTTACAATATCTGCACTCACCGGTCGAGTTCATACAACGGTGGATCGATATGGTTACGGCAGGAAGAATGGGTCAGCAAACACAGCAAGTTCAATCATTGTAATGATTATTATTACACATCAGCAGCAAATAATAAGATAAGTGTAAAGAGGGAGTATTTAAAATGCCAGGTACAAAAATCAAGGCTTATTCTCTAACATCCGAAGCCTTCACAAACAGATCGGCCTAATAATGGCACAAATGGTGATGAATGGTTCGATCTAATTGACATCACTGTGCCTTAGTTACAAGTTGACCAAGGTAGAGAAATAACATTTCCAGAGTGCAGACTATTAGCAATAGTAAGGTGGAATTTGGAAAGAGGAGTAGGCCCTGACATTTAAGGATGACAGAAGGACATTAGTAAGTAAGGATATTACTTTGGAAATCTTAACCGTGCACTAAGATAATCATACCATTTGAAGACACTGTCAAGATGCTTTGAAGAAAGGCAACTCCTGTTGGACTAAATGCAAGAGAATGTTGTGTTCATTAACAGTCGGGTGGATAAAGGCAGAAGCAATAGGTTCCCATGACTTGGATTTTCAGACTGTATTTCCTATAATTTCAGACTGAGATGAGGTGAACTTTCGACAGTTATTGTGTTGTTAATCTTTAGAATGATATTCTCCAGAGTGTGGTGTGGGTTCTACTGTTGAGGATACTTCAGTGTCAGTGGATGGGGTTTTGATATCTTAAGGAATTCTGAGAGGGAGGTGCAGTTGAGGTGGATCGATGGTCATCAGTTTGAATGGTGGAGCTCTCTGGTGTGAGATATTGACCGCGGAGAGTGTGCTGCAGATTGAGCAAAGCAAAAGGTGGTCTCCAGAAGGATAATTGTGAAGACCGAGGTTATAGGATAGTGGTATAGGAGGGATATGGAAAATGGCAGAGGTGGTGGAGTAGCCTCCATGATGAGAAACAAAATTCTGTCAATGATGAGGGAGGACATAATGAAGGAAACGCATTCAGTGGAGACCGTGCGGGTGGAACTGAGGAATAGTCGAAATCCTAAAATTGTAATAGGTGTTATGTACAGACCGCCTGGTAGCAGCTCTGAAGTCCTGGATGGTAAAAATGCACAAAACTAGGCAATATGTAACAAAGTAAAAACAATGACTGCAGATGCTGGAAACCAAATACTGGATTAGTGGTGCTGGAAGAGCACAGCAGTTCAGGCAGCATCCAATATGTAACAAAGCCAGAGTACTACTCATGAGGGATTTTAACGTGAACACAGATTTAGAGGGAGTCAAGCATTTGTCAGAAAGGTAGTGCATGTCTGGTGTATTGCCGGTACTGTTTCTCACTGCATTATGTCCTATATGCTTCATGTGGACAAGCAGTATTGGATTTATTAATGAGTAATGAGTTGGAATTAATGAGTGAGCTAGTTGTGCGTGGCCACTTATCATAGAGCGATGATAGCACTATCAAGTTCAAGGCAGTGTTTGAAAGCACAAAGCATGTATCTGCTGTATTTGGTAACGAACTGGAACAAGTGATGGGCTTGTTAGTGGATGAACATTTTGGTGATGGTGACCACAATTTTGTGACTTTCACCTTGGTTATGGAGAGAGATAGGTGCATGCAACAGGGTTGGTTTTACAATTGGGGGAAGGGTAAATACAATGTTGTAAGACAGGATCTGAGGAGCATAAGTTGGGAGCATAGGCTGTTAGGGAAGGATGTTGTGGAAATGTGGAACTTTTTCAAGGAACAGATACGACATGTCCTTGATATGTATGTACCTGTCAGGCAGGAATAAGATGGTAGGGTGAGGGCACCTTGGTTGACAAGGGAGGTTGAATGTCTTGTAAGGAGGAAGGAGGCTTACATAAGGTTGAGGAAACGAGGTTCAGAGAGCGTTGGAGGGATACAGGATAGCAGGCGGGAGCTGAAGAAAGGGATTAGGAGAGCTAAGAGAGGGCATGAAAAGTCTTTGGCATATAGGGTCAAGGATAACTCCAAGGCCTTTTATGCGTATGTGAGAAACATGAGAATGACGAGAACGAGGGTAGGTCCGATCAAGGACAGTAGCGGGAGACTGTGTATTGAGTTGGAAGAGATAGGAGAGGTCTTGTATGAGTACTTTTCTTCAGTATTTACAAACGAGAGGGACCTTATTGTTGAAGAGGAGAGTGTGAAATTGACTGGGAAGTTGGAAGAGATACTTGTTAGGAAGGAAGATGTGTTGGGCGTTTTGAACAACTTGAGGATAGACAAATCCCCCGGGCCTGACGGGATATATCCTAGGATTATGTGGGAAGCAAGAGAGGAAATTGCAGAGCCATTGGCAATGATCTTTTCGTCTTCACTGTCAACGGGGGTGGTACCAGGGAACTGGAGAGTGGCGAATGTTGTGCCCTTGTTCAAAAAAGGGAATAGGGATAACCCCGGGAATTACAGGCCAGTAAGTCTTACTTCAGTGGTAGGCAAAGTAATGGAAAGGGTACTGAGGGATAGGATTTATGAGTATCTGGAAAGACAGTGCTTGATTAGGGACAGCCAGCACGGATTTGTGAAGGGTAGGTCTTGAGGAGGTGACCAAGTATGTGGATGAGGGTAGAGCAGTGGATGTAGTGTACATGGATTTTAGTAAGGCATTTGATAATGTTCCCCATGGTAGGCTTATGCGGAAAGTCAGGAGGTATGATAGAGGGAAATTTGGCCAGTTGGATGGAGAACTGGCTTACAAGTCGAAGTCAGAGAGTGGTGGTAGATGGTAAATATTCAGTCTGGAGCCCAGTTACAAGTGGAGTTCTGCAGGGATCAGTTCTGGGTCCTCTGCTGTTTGTAATTTTTATTAATGACTTGGAAGAGGGAGTCGAAGGGTAGATCAATAAATTTGCAGATGATACAAAGATTGGTGGAGTTGTGGATAGTGAGGAGGGCTGTTGTCGGCAGCAAAGGCACTTCGATGTGATGCAGAGCTGGGCTGAGGAGTGTCAGATGGAGTTTAACACTGTCAAGTGTGAGGTTGTCCATTTTGGAAGGACAAATAAGAATGCGGAATACAGGGGTAACGGTAGGGTTCTTAGTAAGGTGGAGGAACAGAGGGATCTTGGGGTCTATGTACATAGATCTTTGAAAGTTGCCACTCCAGAGAGCTTGTAAGGAGGCCTATGGAGTATAAGCGTTCATTAGCAGAGGGATTGAATTCAAGAGTCGTGAAGTGATGTTGCAGCTGTACAGGACCTTGGTTAGGCCACATTTGGAGTACTGTGTGCAGTTCTGGTCGCCTCACTTTTGGAAAGATGTGGAAGCTTTGGAGAGAGTGCAGAGAAGATTTACCAGGATGTTGCCTGGAATGGAGAAAAGGTCGTACGAGGATAGGTTGAGAGTGCTCGGCCTTTTCTCATTGGAGCGGCGAAGGATGAGGGGTGACTTGATAGAGGTTTATAAGATGATCAGGGGAATAGATAGAGTAGACAGTCAGAGACTTTTCCCCCGGGTACAACAAAGTGTTGAAAGGGGACATAAATTTAAGGTGAAGGGTAGAAGGTATAGGGGGGATGTCAGGGGTAGGTTCTTTACCCAGAGAGTGGTGGGGGCATGGAATGCACTGCCTGTGGGAGTGGCAGAGTCAGAATCATTGGTGACCTTTAAGCGGCATTTGGATAGGTACATGGATAGGTGCTTAAGCTCGGACAAATGTTCGGCACAACATCGTGGGCTGAAGAGCCTGTTCTGTGCTGTGTTGTTCTATGTTCTATGCTGCTGGAGTTGGAGAGTTCGGTAAAGCCGCCTTGACTGAGATGAGACAGAGACCGTCCACAATAAGGTTGGAAAATCTGCTGATGGCTAAAAGAACTGAAGATGACGGGAGGATGTTTAAAGAAACATTGAAGACAATAGGAAACCAGTTGATACCCCTGAGAGGGAAAGCTCTGCTTCACAGAAGAAAACAGTCATGGACAAAAATATCAGCATAGATCCTGCTGATTGGGAAAGATCCAGAGAGCAGGAAAGACACAAAGCAGTGTAAAAGAGCTCCCAAAAGGAATTTTGATCGGAATCTTTCCAGGGACATCAAAATCGAGAAGAAATGTTCCGCTGCCCTAAAGGGAAAGCGGGTGATCAGGAGAAGGTGGGGACATTGTAAATGGTCGAGATGTTCCATCATTCCCCTTACCTCGGTATTTTCAGGAGAAAAGGAGGATAGCTTGCCAGAAGTCCCGGTGAAATGAAAAGTGGATCGGGAAAAGCAACCGAATAAAACGAAGGTGAGTAAAACATCGATAATGAGGAAATGACTGGAATCAAAGGGTGACAAATGCCTGGGATTAGGCGGGTTCCATCGGTGGGTGTTAAAACAAATCGACAAGCGCCTCATAGAAGCCCGAACTGTAATCGTTCAGAATTCCCGAGATCCAGGAGTCGTTCCTCCGGATTGGATTGTTGCACGTGTCAGTCGCGCTTTTTAAGAGAGGAGAACCCGGAAAACTCGGGAATTGCAGAGCATGGAGCTTAGCACCTATGGCAGGGAATTTGTTGGAGTCTATAATCAAGGCTGGGATAAGTGAGCACCTCAAATTGTTGAGTTAACCAGGGAGAGCCACATGACAGGTAGGTCGTGCCTGACAAATTCATTGCAGAGGGTTTGAAGAGGGGACGAAGGTAGCTGTCAGGGAATAATGTCCATAGATGTTGTTTACATGGACTTCTAGAAGGCATTTGACAAAATCCACTTCAGAAGGTAGAAGCCAAGAGAATTGAGGGCAAATTCCTGACAGGGCTCGGAGATTGTTTGAGAGGCAGGTGACAGAAAGTAGAGATAATGGGTAGGTAGTCAATTGGCAGGATGGAACCAGTTATGTCTCACAAGGACTTGTGTTAGGGCCTCAATTATTGATGTTATTTGTTAAGGGAATGGATAATGGCACAGGAAGTCATATCATAATTTGTGGCTGCATAAGTTAGGCTGCATTGTAGACTGTGTAGATGACAGCATAAATTTGCAAGGGGATATTGATAGATTTAGGTCAATAAACAAAACTGTGGCAAAAGCATTTGAATGAAAGCAATAGTGAGGCTATCCATTTTTGGATCAAGAAGGGACAGATCAAGGTATTTTTCTGGATGGTATGAAGTGCATGTCCAAGGAGACTTGGGGTTTCAGGTGCACACAACTTTAAAGTGTCACGGACACGTCCAGAAAATAATCCAGAAAGCGAACAGATTGCTGTCCTTTCTGAGTAGGTCAAAGTTTGGGAGAAGATTTGTAGCTCGGGTGCTCGTTGTGGTTCTGTTCGTCAAGCTGGGAATTTGTCTTGCAAACGTTTCATCCCCTGTCTAGGTGGACCCAAAGGACTAGCCACACTACCATACATCAGGAGTATTTCCGAACTGACAGCCAGACTACTGCGACCACTAGGACTCATAACAGCACACAAACCTACAGCCACGCTCAGACAACAACTCACCAGGACAAAGGACCCGATACCCAACATGAGCAAAACCAATGTAGTGTACAAAATCCCATGCAAGGACTGCACAAAACACTACATCGGACAAACAGGAAGACAGTTAACGATCCGTATGCACAAACACCAACTAGCCACGAAACGACACGACCAGCTATCCTTAGTAGCCACACACACAGACGACAAGCAACATGAATTCGACTGGGACAACACTACCATTATAGGGCAAGCCAAACAGAGAACAGCCAGGGAATTCCTAGAGGCATGGCACTCATCCACAGACTCTATCAACAAACACATCGACCTGGACCCAATATACCGGCCACTAAAGTGGACAGCTCGAACTGACAACTGGAAGCGGCAGAGACAGGCCACAATAAATGCCGGAGCAAACAGCACAGAAGCGCTTCACAGGAGGCTCCCAAGCACTGAGGATGTCACCTAGACAGGGGACGAAACGTTTGCAAGACAAATTTCTAAGTAGAGGACTGGAGTAGAAGGATGCCGAAGTTATGCTGCAGTTCTACAAAACCCTGGGTAGATAGACCCCACTTGGAGTACTGTGAGCGGATCTGGGCCGCACACCTTCTGAAAGGAGTAGAATATTGATTTACAAGAATGATACCTGGACTTGCATGGTTAAGATGGAAGGAGAGATCATATCATTTAGGCCTGTGGTCTGTAGAATTGAGAATGTTAATGGGTGGTGTGATGAAAGTCTCGAAGACATGAATAGGAAAAGAGAAGGTAGCTAATGATAAACGATTTCTACTGGTTGGGGATTGTAGAACGAAGGGACATAGCGTGAGACTTAGGGCCACAGGGTTGCGTAGAGATGTGAGGAAGCCATCGTGCATACATCGGATGGTGGATTTTAGCCATCATTTTCTGACAAAGTGCAGTGGATGCTGGATGAGTTGTTCTATTGAAATGAGAGGGAGATAAATGTTTGTGAAGCAAAGGTACCAAGGGCCAGAGGCTTGTATATGAAGTTGGGCAAGAGCTGAGCCATGATGTTTGAATGGAGGCAGAGGTTGTAGGGGCTAAACAGCGTTGTGGTGTGTGTATGTTGCTGTGGTTATAATTTGGAAAGGAGTTTATTTGTGAAGCAGTTTGGATGGGCATGTAATGAAATGGAGTGGAGTGAGTGTGAAAGAGTTGATCCTGTTGTGTAATAAACGTGTGTGTGTGTGTGTGTCTAGGGTGAAGTAGAGGAACTGAAGATGGAGATGGGAGAATAGAAAGGCAAAGGAAAAAGAAATGTTTTGGTGCAGTCTGATTGAATGGCAAAATGTTGTTGTAAATGCAGCAGTGTGTGCCTTTAAGGAAGCAGAAATGGAAGCAGTCTGTGCCTACGGCCATACTAGTCTGAAAACGCCCGATCTCGTCTGATCTCGGAAGCTAAGCAGAGTCAGGCTTGGTTAGTACTTGGATGGGAGACCGCCTGGGAATACCATGTGCAGTAGGCTTTTGCAGCCACCAGAGGTTGCTCACAGCTTCGCACTCTCACACTCCCATTCATCAAGCAACGTCCTATTAACTACTCGCTTCGTCTCTCTGTCTCACTTTTTCTTGCCCAATTTCATTGTTCAACTTCTTCCCCCAATACACAAACACATCATTACTGCTTGAGATTGGAGC
Source organism: Chiloscyllium punctatum (assembly GCF_047496795.1). Taxonomy (NCBI): domain Eukaryota; kingdom Metazoa; phylum Chordata; class Chondrichthyes; order Orectolobiformes; family Hemiscylliidae; genus Chiloscyllium; species Chiloscyllium punctatum. The sequence continues at coordinate 44,989,300 of NC_092757.1, read as the reverse complement.
AAACGCACCAGGAACACCAAAGGAGCAAGTATTTTATTGAAGAGCACAAACCGTAGTTTTTGTTAAGTGATGCCTCACTTTCGATGATCACACTTCCCTGATCGCTGTCAGCGTTCCCCTGTTTTCTAACAATCGTCTAACTAGTGGTGTGGATAGGGTCTGAAAGCAACAACGTTGTGGTGAGGGCTTGTCAGGTGAAGGGTGTTTTACAATATCTGCACTCACCGGTCGAGTTCATACAACGGTGGATCGATATGGTTAAGGCAGGAAGAATGGGTCAGCAAACACAGCAAGTTCAATCATTGTAATGATGATTATTATTACACATCAGCAGCAAATAATAAGATAAGTGTAAAGAGTGAGTATTTAAAATGCCAGGTACAAAAATCAAGGCTTATTCTCTAACAGCCGAAGCCTTCACAAACAGATCGGCCTAATAATGGCACAAATGGTGATGAATGGTTCGATCCAATTGACATCACTGTGCCTTAGTTACAAGTTGACCAAGGTAGAGAAATAACATTTCCAGAGTGCAGACTATTAACAATAGTAAGGTGGGATTTGGAAAGAGGAGTAGCCCCTGACATTTAAGGATGACAGAAGGACGTTAGTGAGTAAGGATATTACTTTGGAAATCTTAACCGTGCACTAAGATAATCATACCATTTGAAGACACTATCAAGATGTTTTGAAGAAAGGGAACTCCTGTTGGACTAAATGCAAGAGAATGTTGTGTTCATTAACAGTCGGGTGGATAAAGGCAGAAGCAATAGGTGCCAATGACTTGGATTTTCAGACTGTATTTCCTATAATTTCAGGCAGATAAGTGAACTTTCGACAGTTATTGTGTTGTTAATCTTTAGAATGATATTCTCCAGAGAGTGGTGTGGGTTCTACTGTTGAGGATACTTCAGTGTCAGTGGATGGAGTTTTGATATCTTAGGGAATTCTGAAAGGGAGGTGCAGTTGAGGTGGATCGATGGTCATCAGTTTGAATGGTGGAGCTCTCTGGTGTGAGATATTGACCGCGGAGAGTGTGCTGCAGATTCAGCAAAGCAAAAGGTGGTCTCCAGAAGGATAATTGTGAAGACCGAGGTTATAGGATAGTGGTATAGGACGGATATGGAAAATGGCAGAGGTGGTGGAGTAGCCTCCGTGATGAGAAACAAAATTCTGTCAATGATGAGGGAGGACATAATGAAGGAAACGCATTCAGTGGAGACCGTGTGGGTGGAACTGAGGAATAGTCGAAATCCTAAAATTGTAATAGGTGTTATGTACAGACCGCCTGGTAGCAGCTCTGAAGTCCTGGATAGTAAAAATGCACAAAACTAGGCAATATGTAACAAAGTAAAAACAATGACTGCAGATGCTGAAAACCAAATACTGGATTAGTGGTGCTGGAAGAGCACAGCAGTTCAGGCAGCATCCAATGAGCAGCGAAATCGACGTTTCGGGCAAAAGCCCTTCATCAGGAATAAAGGCGGTGAGCCTGAAGCGTGGAGAGATAAGCTAGAGGAGGGTGGGGGTGTGGAGAGAGTAGCATAGAGTACAATGGGTGAGTGGGGGAGGAGATGAAGGTGATAGGTCAAGGAGGAGAGGGTGGAGTGGATAGGTGGAAAAGAAGATAGGCAGGTCGGACAAGTCCGGACAAGTCAAGGAGACAGTGCAGAGCTGGAAGTTTGAAACTAGGATGAGGTGGGGGAAGGGGAAATGAGGAATCTGTTGAAGTCCACATTGATGCCCTGGGGTTGAAGTGTTCCGAGGCGGAAGATGAGGCGTTCTTCCTCCAGGCGTCTGGAGGTGAGGGAGCGGCGGTGAAGGAGGCCCAGGACCTCCATGTCCTCGGCAGAGTGGGAGGGGGAGTTGAAATGTTGGGCCACGGGGCGGTTTGGTTGATTGGTGCGGGTGTCTCGGAGAGGTTCCCTAAAGCGCTCTGCTAGGAGGCGCCCAGTCTCCCCAGTGTAGATGAGACCACATCGGGAGCAACGGATATAATAAATGATATTGGTGGATGTGCAGGTGAAACTTTGGATGTGGAAGGCTCCTTTAGGGCCTTGGATAGAGGTGAGGGAGGAGGTGTGGGCACAGGTTTTACAGTTCCTGCTGTGGCAGGGGAAAGTGCCAGAATGGAAGGGTGGGTCATAGGGGGGTGTGGACCTGACCAGGTAGTCGCGGAGGGAACGGTCTTTGCGGAAGGCGGAAAGGGGTGGGGAGGGGTGGCGTAAATGTCGTTGGATGATTTGGTTTATGCGAAGGTTTGTAGGGTGGAAGGTGAGCACCAGGGGCGTTCTGTCCTTGTTACGGTTGGAGGGGTGAGATCTGAGGGCGGAGGTGCGGGATGTGGACGAAATGCTTTGGAGGGCATCTTTAACCACGTGGGAAGGGAAATTGCGGTCTCTAAAGAAGGAGGCCATCTGGTGTGTTCTATGGTGGAACTGGTCCTCCTGGGAGCAGATACGGCGGAGGCGGAGGAATTGGGAATACGGGATGGCATTTTTTCAAGAGATAGGGTGGGAAGAGGTGTAATCCAGGTAGCTGTGGGAGTCGGTGGGTTTGTAAAAAATGTCAGTGTCAAGTTGGTCGTCACTAATGGAGATGGAGAGGTCCAGGAAGGGGAGCGAGGTGTCAGAGATGGTCCAGGTAAATTTAAGATCAGGGTGGAATATGTTGGTGAAGTTGATGAATTGCTCAACCTCCTCGCGGGAGCACGAGGTGGCGCCAATGCAGTCATCAATGTAGCGGAGGAAGAGGTGGGGAGTGGTGCCGGTGTAATTACGGAAGATCAACTGTTCTACATAGCCAACAAAGAGACAGGTATAGCTGGGGCCCATACGTGTGCCCATGGCTACGCCTTTGGTCTGGAGGAAGTGGGAGGATTCAAAGGAGAAATTGTTAAGGGTGAGGACCAGTTTGGCCAAATGAATGAGGGTGTCAGTGGAAGGGTACTGTTGGGGACGTCTGGAGAGGCAAAAACGGAGGGCTTGGAGGCCCTGGTAATGACGAATGGAGATGTAGAGGGATTGGATATCCATGGTGAAGATGAGGATTTGGGGGCCGGGGAAACGGAAGTCTTGGAGGAGGTGGAGGACGTGGGTGGTGTCTCAAATGTATGTGGGGAGTTTCTGGACTGGGGGGATAGAATAGTGTCGAGGTAGGTAGAGATGAGTTCGGTGGGGCAGGAGCATGCTGAGTCAATGGGTCGGCCAGGGTGGTCAGGCTTGTGGATCTTGGGAAGGAGGTAGAACCGGGCAGTGCGGGGTTCCTGGACTATGAGGTTGGAAGCTGTGGGTGGGAGGTCTCCTGAGGTGATGAGGTTCTGTATGGTCTGGGAGATGATGGTTTGGTGATGGGGGCAGTAGGAAGAGGTGTCCTCGAGTTGGTGTTTGGCTTCAGCGGTGTAGAGGTCAGTGCGCCAGACTACCACTGTGCCCCCTTTATCCGCTGGCTTAATGGTGAGGTTGGGATTAGAGCAGAGGGATTGGAGGGCTGCGCGTTGTGAGGGTGAGAGGTTGGAGTGGGGGAGGGGGGTCGACAGGTTGAGGCGGTTAATGTCCCGGCGGCAGTTGGAAATGAAGAGGTCGAGGGCAGGTAATAGGCCAGCACAGGGTGTCCAGGTGGATGCAGCGTGTTGGAGGTGGGCGAAGGGGTCCTCGGAAGGTGGGCGGGAGTCCTGATTGTGAAAGTAAGCTCGGAGGCGGAGGCGACAGAAGAATTGTTTGACGTCACGGCGTGTATTAAATTCAGTGATGTGTGGACGGAGGGGGATGAAGGTGAGTCCTTTGCTGAGGACTGATCGTTCTTCCTCAGTGAGTGGGAGGTCTTGGAGGGATGGTGAAAACTCGGCAGGGCCGGGAGCTGGGATCTGGTGTGGGTGTGGAGCTGGGAGTGGGGTCGGAGCCAGTACCTGGAGTGGGTGTGATGGTGGGGGGAATGGGGGTGGAGGCATGAGCTGGGGTAATGTTGCCCTCGGGGTTCTGGGGTGTGGGGATAGTGACAGTGGGGTCTGTGGGGGCCGTGTCAGCAGAATGCAGGTGAGTGGCGCTGGTGGAGGTGGAATTGGTGATGATCATGGCAGTAGGGGTGGCGGGAGTCACTGAGTGTGTGGCATCAGGAATGATGTGAGGGCCGGAAGTGACTGTGGGAGTGGCCATGATGGGGGCGGACGTGACATCATCACTCAGCGTGGGGGTGGTAGCTGCGTCAGCCGCATGGCTAATGGTGTTTCCGAGGCCAGGGGAATCTTCTGGAATGTTTGAGGAGCGCTGGTTATGGAGGTGGGTGGATAAAAGTTTGTTGTACTTACAGTTTTTGATGTTTGAGATGGAGTTGAAATACTGTTTGTTGAGAGTATGAATTCTCCTGAGGATGTAGTACAGAGTGGGTCCTTTGCAATTCTGAGAGAGTGTGGCCCTCAGCTGAGGCAGGGCTGACTGGAGAGAGGTTAGGTGACGGCGCATTGCTGCAAGCGTGGAGCGGAGGATCCTGAAGGAGAACTGTTGCTGGTGTTTTTGAATCTGTAGTCTGTACTGTTTGTCCTGTTTGGGTCCGAACTCTGCTGGTTTAAAGGTGGTCTGGAGTCCGTGTGGGATGAGTTGGTTACGGAGGCATGCACTGAGGAAGCGAATGTGGCTGTGGTACCGAGTTTGTTTCACAACATGGTTGAAGAGCTTCAGAGCAGACGCAATGACCTGGGAGTTGCAGTGGGAGAGGGACTCCCTGAGATTCTTGTAGAGAGAGGAGGAAAACTTCTTCAAGGCAGGCATCCTTGCAAGAGGATTCGCAGTAGGGTTAAAATCAACAAGGTAAAAACAATGACTGCAGATGCTGAAAACCAAATACTGGATTAGTGGTGCTGGAAGAGCACAGCAGTTCAGGCAGCATCCAATATGTAACAAAGCCAGAGTACTGCTCATGAGGGATTTTAACGTGAACACAGATTTAGAGGTAGTCAAGCATTTGTCAGAAAGGTAGTGCATGTCTGGTGTATTGCCGGTACTGTTTCTCACTGCATTATGTCCTATATGCTTCATGTGGACAAGCAGTATTGGGTTTAGTAATGAGTAATGATTTGGAATTAATGAGTGAGCTACTTGTGCGTGGCCACTTATCACATAGTGATGATAGCACTATCAAGTTCAAGGCAGTGTTTGAAAGCACAAAGCATGTATCTGCTGTATTCGGTAACGAACCGGGACAAGTGATGGGCTTGTTAGTGGATGAACATTTTGGTGATGGTGACCACAGTTCTGTGACTTTCACCTTGGTTATGGAGAGAGATAGGTGCGTGCAACAGGGTAGGTTTTACAATTGAGGGAAGAGTAAATACAATGTTGTAAGACAGGATCTGAGGAGCATAAGTTGGGAGCATAGGCTGTTAGGGAAGGATGTCGTGGAAATGTGGAACTTTTTCAAGGAACAGATACGACACGTCCTTGATATGTATGTATCTGTCAGGCAGGAAAGAGATGGTCGTGTGAGGGTTCCTTGGTTGACGAGGGAGGTTGAATGTCTTGTAAGGAGGAAGGAGGAGGCTTACATAAGGTTGAGGAAACAAGGTTCAGAGAGCATTGGAGGGATACAGGATAGCCAGGCCGGAGCTGAAGAAAGGGATAAGGAGAGCTAAGAGAGGGCATGAAAAATCTTTGGCGGGGTAGGATCAAGGATAACCCCAAGGCTTTTTACGCGTATGTGAGAAACATGAGAATGACGAGAACGAGGTTAGGTCTGATCCAGGACAGTAGTGGGAGACTGTATTGAGTCGGAAGAGATAGGAGAGGTCTTGAATGAGTACTTTTCTTCAGTATTTACAAATGAGAGGGACCTTATTGTTGAAGAGGAGAATGTGAAACGGACTGGTAAGCTCGAAGAGATACTTGTTAGGAAGAAAGATGTGTTGGGCATTTTGAACAACTTCAGGATAGACAAGTCCCCCGGGCCTGACGGGATATATCCTAGGATTATGTGGGAAGCAAGAGAGGAAATTGCAGAGCCATTGGCAATGATCTTTTCATCTTCACTGTCAACGGGGGTGGTACCAGGTGACTGGAGAGTGACAAATGTTGTTCCCCTGTTCAAAAAAGGGAATATGGATAACCCGGGAATTACAGGCCAGTTAATCTTACTTCAGTGGTAGGCAAAGTAACGGAAAGGGTACTGAGGGATAGGATTTATGAGTATCTGGAAAGACACTGCTTGATTCGGGACAGCCAGCACGGATTTGTGAGGGGTAGGTCATGCCTTACAAGTCTTATTGAATTCTTTGAGGAGGTGACCAAGTATGTGGATGAGGGCAGAGCAGTGGATGTAGTGTACATGGATTTTAAGAAAGCATTTGATAAGCTTCCCCATGGTAGGCTTATGCGGAAAGTCAGGAGGTATGATAGCGGGAAATGTGGCCAGTTGGATAGAGAGGGATTAGCAGAGGGATTGAATTCAAGAGTCATGAAGTGATGTTGCAGCTGTACAGGACCTTGGTTGGGCCACATTTGGAGTACTGTGTGCAGTTCTGGTCCCCTCACTTTCGGAAAGATGTGGAAGCTTTGGAGAGAGTGCAGAGAAGACTTACCAGGATGTTGCCTGGAATGGAGAATAGGTCGTACGAGGATAGGTTGTGAGTGCTAGGCCTTTTCTCATTGGAACGGCGAAGGATGAGGGGTGACTTGATAGTGGTTTATAAGATGATCAGAGGTATAGATAGAGAGAGTAGACAGTCAGAAACTTTTCCCCCTGGTACAACAGAGTGTTACAACGGGACATAAATTTAAGGTGAAGGGTGGAAGGTATAGGGGGGATGTCAGGGGTAGGTTCTTTACCCAGAGAGTGGTGGGGGCATGGAATGCACTGCCCGTGGGAGTGGCAGAGTCAGAATCATTGGTGACCTTTAAGCGGCAATTGGAGAGGTACATGGATAGGTGCTTAAGCTAGGACAAATGTTCGGCACAACATCGGGGGCCGAAGGGCCTGTTCTGTGCTGTATTGTTCTATGTTCTATGCTGCTGGAGTTGGAGAGTTCGGAAAAGCCGCCTTGACTGAGATGAGGCAGAGACCTTCCACAATAAGGTTGGAAAATCTGCTGATGGCTAAAAGAACTGAAGATGACGGGAGGATGTTTAAAGAAACATTGAAGACGATAGGAAACCAGTTGATACCCCTGAGAGGGAAAGCTCTGCTTCACAGAAGAAAACAGTCATGGACAAAAATATCAGCATAGATCCTGCTGATTGGGAAAGATCCAGAGAGCAGGAAAGACACAAAGCAGTGTAAAAGAGCTCCCAAAAGGAATTTTGATCGGAATCTTTCCAGGGACATCAAAATCGAGAAGAAATGTTCCGCTGCCCTAAAGGGAAAGCGGGTGGTCAGGAGAAGGTGGGGACATTGTAAATGGTCGAGATGTTCCATCATTCCCCTTACCTCGTATTTTCAGGAGAAAAGGAGGATAGCTTGCCAGAAGTCCCGGTGAAATGAAAAGTGGATCGGGAAAAGCAACCGAATAAAATGAAGGTGAATAAAACATCGATAATGAGGAAATGACTGGAATCAAAGGGTGACAAATGCCTGGGATTAGGCGGGTTCCATCGGTGGGTGTTAAAACAAATCGACAAGCGCCTCATAGAATCCCGAACTGTAATCGTTCAGAATTCCCGAGATCCAGGAGTCGTCCCTCCGGATTGGATTGTTGCACGTGTCAGTCGCGCTTTTTAAGAGAGGAGAACCCGGAAAACTCGGGAATTGCAGAGCATGGAGCTTAGCACCTATGGCAGGGAATTTGTTGGAGTCTATAATCAAGGCTGGGATAAGTGAGCACCTCAAATTGTTGAGTTAACCAGGGAGAGCCACATGACAGGTAGGTCGTGCCTGATAAATTCATTGCAGAGGGTTTGAAGAGGGGACTAAGGTAGCTGTCAGGGAATAATGTCCGTAGATGTTGTTTACATGGACTTCTAGAAGGCATTTGACAAAGTCCACTTAAGTAGGTAGGAGCCAAGAGAATTGAGGGCAAATTCCTGACAGGGCTCGGAGATTGTTTGAGTGGCAGGTGACAGAAAGTAGAGATAATGGGTAGGTAGTCAATTGGCAGGATGGAACCAGTTATGTCTCACACGGACTTGTGTTAGGGCCTCAATTATTGATGTTATTTGTTAAGGGAATGGGTAATGGCACAGGAAGTCTTATCATAATTTGTGGCTGCATAAGTTAGGCTGCATTGTAGACTGTGTAGATGACAGCATAAAATTGCAAGGGGATATTGATAGATTAAGTCAATAAGCAAAACTGTGGCAAAAGCATTAGAATGAAAGCAACAGTGAGGCTATCCATTTTTGGATCAAGAAGGGACAGATCAAGGTATTTTTCTGGATGGTATGAAGTGCATGTCCAAGGAGACTTGGGGTTTCAGGTGCACACAACTTTAAAATGTCACGGACACGTACAGAAAATAATCCAGAAAGCGAACAGATTGCTGTCCTTTTTAAGTAGAGGACTGGAGTAGAAGGATGCCGAAGTTGTGCTGCAGTTCTACAAAACCCTGGGTAGATAGACCCCACTTGGAGTACTGTGAGCGGATCTGGGCCGCACACCTTCTGAAAGGAGTAGAATATTGATTGACAAGAATGATACCTGGACTTCCATGGTTAAGATGGAAGGAGAAATCATATCATTTAGGCCTGTGGTCTGTAGAATTGAGAATGTTAATGGGTGGTGTGATGAAAGTCTTGAAGACATGAATAGGAAAAGAGAAGGTGGAGAACGATAAACGATTTCTACTGGTTGGGGATTGTAGAATGAAGGAACATAACGTGAGACTTTGGGCCAGAGGGTTGCATAGAGATGTGAGGAAGCAGTCGTGCACACATCGGATGGTGGATTTTAGCCATCATTTTCTGACAAAGCGCAGTGGATGCTGGAGGAGTTGTTCTATTGAAATGTGAGGGAGATAAATGTTTGTGAAGCAAAGGTACCAAGGGCCAGAGGCTTGTATATGAAGTTGGGCAAGAGCTGAGCCATGATGTTTGAATGGAGGCAGAGGTTGTAGGGGCTAAACAGCGTTGTGGTGTGTGTATGTTGCTGTGGTTATAATTTGGAAAGGAGTTTATTTGTGAAGCAGTTTGGATGGGCATGTAATGAAATGGAGTGGAGTGAGTGTGAAGGAGTTGATCCTTGTGGGATATAGGTAAATTAATGTTACTTCTGCAATTCTGCAATTCTGCAATTCCATTTTACAAAGTAAAATGAACTCACACCTGTGTGTCATTGTTTTAGCCACGAGCTGAGTCAACAAGAATGGAAACGTTGTGGAGGAAATATATAATTGTTTTTGTATGAGCTAAAATTGTATGTTAGAATGAGATGTGCCAATAAAACAATGGTAGACATTACGGGCAAATAGATAAGATGTTGTGAGGGGATGAAGTTAAGCTAGATACGGCTGTACAAACAGTAGGTATAAACATCTGCTTCCCACTTTTACAAAAACACAGGAACAAACCCCAATTAAAAGGGTCATAGGGATCAGAACGGCCTCGGGAAAGGCACAGATGAAGGGGGTAGATAATGATGAAGAAAGAATATGCCTAACAATGACCTACAGCAGAATGAGGTCAAACAGCCTTGTGAGGCCAGGAATAAGCATTTTGTCACAGACAGGGCCGGATAAGGCAAGAGATAAACAGGGGTAATGGGAGCTGGTCTTGGGGAAGTGGACGATGTAAACAGGGGAGGAGCAATGTAAAACAAAAGACATCAAATCATATAAATATTATATATGAATTGAACTGGGTGTGTATGTCCTCTACCTTATAGGCACTGGACATCTCACCCACTTACAAGTGTAAAATAAAGGACACTGCTGATTCAGATGTTGTCTCGGACTACAATTATTGAGGTGTGTGAGCTTTGTTTCTCACAATTGGGGGCTGTCCGGGATTTTCTTCCATCACCGGGGGGAGTGGCTGGCCTTGGACACTGGGAAGACGCGTCCCGTTCCCCATTGAGGAGCGGTCTCGTGTCCTGGTTTGGTCTGCTCCCTTGGGCGACTGGTACGAATCCCACAAGAGAGACGTCTGAATCAGACAGGGATAGGCGTTCGATAGAAAATACGGTGACAAGGGGCCAGGCAACTCTCTGCACAGACCAAGGTAAGAAACCTGACTTTTAAGTATTACCTTGGTGGCCGGGATTGAGTTTTAGTAGTTAATAAGGGACTAACGAAGGAACTCAATATGGGTTGTGCCGTGGGTAGGGAAAAAGCCTCCGGGAAAACAAAAGAAGGAAAAAGCAATGGAAATGGAGGCGGGGTCTCTTACAACATACCTCCAGAAAGTCCTTTGGGGAGGATGTTGTGGAATTGGGAAAATAATACTTGTACAGGGGAAAAAGATGATTAAATATTGTTGCTTCGTATGGACGAAGGAATCCATTCTTCGTCCCGCCTCTTCTGGCCAAAATACAGGTCGGACAAAGACTGTAAATATCTGAATTTATTTGTCAATGAGTGAGAGAGAGAGAGAGAATGAAAAGAGCTGTACAGCTGGTAGAAAGTTTAACCCTTTGTGATTTGGTTTGAATGCACATTTGTTTGTTGGTGATTGAATGTTTGCGTTTTATTCCCTGGAGCTTGAGTTCCGGGACTGTTTTGAATCTGATTTTTATTATGGAAACTTAACATGATTTCTTTAAAGGTGAAGGATTCTATAGAGATTATGGAAAAAAAAGAATGATAACTCCTGTTCTTCTCACAGGTCATGACTGCCTTACTATCAGTTTCTAACTAATCTCTTTTATCTTTACATAAAAGCGATTTAAGGAGGACAGTTGAAGTTTCAGTTCAACATTAGATTGTAGTAAAAATAAAATTCTATGGTTAATATCTGTGACCTTGGATTCGGCCATTGTTCATGCATTAGAAGTTTTTGTTAAACTTGAATAGACAAATTCTTTTAAGGCAGCTCTGATTATTTCACGACCTATAGTATTGTAATTGAGCAATGATTGGTCAGCACTACTTAAGAAAACTAATTTTGGATTTAAATTAAGGGACTAAAACTGGGTGAGTACAGTGGATTTCAAAATTGAGAACTGTATGCATTTTACATTTTGAATATTAAATACTGAATAAATGAATGTAAATATATAAATATATTTACAAGTTTGGAACAGGCTTTAAGGTGAGTCAAGCATGAATTGATGAATTGGTGTTTGAAGTTATGGGGAGCTAGAAATACTGCAATATTTCTTTAAAAAAGAAAAAGGGGAAGAACGTAATGACTTATCCCCTTCGGGAGGTACCAATAGGGGACAAAGAGATTGGGTTTGTAAGTGTCCCCCTCAGCAGTGGGGAGGTCAGAACATTTAAAAAAGAAATGAAGGTCCTGGTTGAGGATCCGGTAGGGTTGTCTGAACAAATTGATCAATTTTTGGGGCCCAGTCTGTATACCTGGGCTGGGTTAATGTCTATTTTGAATATATTATTTACTGGGGAAGAAAGGGGACTTGTATGGGGAGCAGCCATTAAAATATGGGACAGGGAACACCCCATTGGAGATGGGGATGCTGGACAGGGAGAGGTGAAGTTTCCCCTCAGAGACCCCCAGAGGGAAAATCAAAACCCGGAGCATAGAAAAGAAATGAGGGAATTGAAAGACCTGATTCTAAAAGGAATAAGAGAGGCAGTTCCAAAGTCACAGAATTTGACTAAAGCCTTTGAAGTTAGACAGGAGAAAGGTGAGACTCCCTCAGCTTTCTTGCAAAGATTAAGAGACTCAATGCGGAAATATTCTGGGATGAACCCTGAGGACCCAGTGGCACATGGTCTTTTGAAAGTACATTTTGTGACAAAGGCATGGCCAGACATACAGAGAAAGATACAGAAGATAGGGTGGAGTGAAAAGCCATTAGATGAATTGTTAAGAGAGGCACAGAAAGTGTTTGTAAAGAGAGAGGATGAGAGACAGAAACAGAAGGTGAAAATGATGGTAGCTGCGGTTGATGAGATAGTTAAGAAAAGAATGGAACCGATAGTGACCAACCGGAGCGGTGGGTGGCAGCATGTCGGACAGAGAGGACAAGGGGGAGCGTTTGATAGAGGGTTCGAGTGACAGGGGCAGAGCTGGAGGTCTCCACAGGCAGGATGCTATTATTGCGGAAAGATAGGGCACTTTAAGCGGGAATGTCCTGCTCTGAAAAGGGAAGAGAGGGCAATTCCGCTTATGAATTTTGATGAAGAATAGGGGTGTCAGGGGTTCCTGCCCCCGGGGACCCACCAGGAACCCTTGATAAACCTGAAGGTGGGACCCTGTAAGGAAGAGGTCGTCTTCCTAGTAGATACTGGGGCAGCACGGTCATCGCTGAATTTTAAACCAAAGAAAGTAGGAATGTCAACACGGTCAATTACTGTTTCGGGGGTAAAAGGGGAAGGATTTACTGTTCCAGTATTTGAACCTATGATGATAGAAGGTCCTAAGGATAGGGTCACAGGGGAACTGTTGTATATCCCTGATATAGGAAGTAACTTATTAGGGAGAGATTTAATTATCCTCTTAGGACTGGGGATTGGAATTCAGGAAAAAGAATTAGTTGTAGAAAGGCAATGTTGACAAAGGATGTGGAGAGAGAGATAGACCCTATTGTATGGGCTAGAGAAGGGAATTGTGGAAAACTACAGATCCCTCCCCTTGAAGTAAATTTTTAAAAAAAGGAAAAGGGGACGTTGTCTGTGAGCGACAATATCCCATTTCCATAGAAGGTAAACGAGGACTGCAGCCAGTAATTGAAGGATTGATTAGAGATGGACTGTTGGAGCCATGTATGTCTCCTTATAATACCCCAATACTACCAGTGTGGACATCCGATGGAACTTATCGATTGGGGCAGGATTTGAGAACATTAAATCGCATAGTACAGATCAGGCACCCAGTGGTACCAAACCCCTATTCCTTATTAAGTGAGATCCCTCATGACCACAAATGGTTTAGTGTGATAGATTTAAAGGATGCCTTTTGGGCTTGTCCCTTGGCAGAGGAAGGTAGGAATATGTTTGCCTTTGAGTGGGAAGACCCTAAGACAGGACACAAACCGCAACACCTGTGCTTCCCCAGGGGTTTACGGAATCCCTGAATTTATTTGGACAGATGTTAGAACAAATATTGGAGAAATTTAGCAGCCCCAAGGGGACTACCCTGTTGCAGTATGTAGACGACCTCTTAGTAACAGGAAAAAGAAGAGAGAGAGTAGTAGAAGCCACTAACAAATTATTGAATTTCCTGGGTCAGCAGGGACTGCGAGTATCTAAAAACAAACTACAATATGTGGAGCAAGAAGTGAAATACTTGGGACATTTAGTTAGTGAGGGAAAGCGAAAGATAAGCCCGGAACGGATAGAGGGAATATTGGGGATGTCACTGCCCAGCACTAAACGGGAGTTACGCAAATGTTTGGGTCTAACGGGTTATTGCAGATTGTGGATTGATTCCTATGCACAGAAGACTAAGAAATTATATCTCAAACTATTAGAGGGGGAACCAAAATGTCTACTTTGGGATGATGAGGAAAAAGAACTAGTTGAGAAACTCAAAAGAGATCTGATCCATGCCCCCGTGTTAGCCTTACCTTCTCTAGATAAACCTTTCCACCTCTTTGTTACCGTGGATAAGGGAGCGGCTTTGGGAGCATTGACCCAGAGGTGGGGAGGAATGAGACAACCAGTAGCATATCTTTCGAAGCTACTGGATCCAGTATCCCGGGGGTGGCCTGAGTGTGTGCAGGCCGTGGCTGCCACTGCACTGTTGGTGGAGGAAAGCAGAAAGCTTACATTTGGGGGAGCCCTAATAGTAAGCACTCCACACCAAGTGAGAACAATCCTAAACCAAAAAGCTGGGCGATGGTTGACAGACTCGCGGATTCTGAAATACGAGGCAATATTAATAGAAAAGGATGATCTAGTGTTGGTCACTGACAATTGTTTAAATCCAGCTGCCTTTCATTGGAAAGGGGAAGGAGACTCTCCTCAGAATCCAGGGCACGATTGCCTTGACATTATAGAATACCAAACTAAGGACTGCATGGACCTGAGAGATGTTCCACTTCATGCAGGGGCTAGACTTTTTATAGACGGATCATCCCGGGTGACTGAAGGGAAAATACATAATGGGTATGCAGTCGTAGTTGGGACAAACAGTAGTGTGGTGGAGGCAGGACGGTTGCCAAATGGGTGGTCAGCTCAGACTTGTGAACTCTATGCATTGGAAAGAGCCCTTAGGGCATTGGAGAATAAAGAGGGAACAGTATACATTGACTCTAAATATGCATTTGGTGTTGTGCACACCTTCAGTAAGATATGGCAGGAACGACGGCTGATCAATAGCCGAGGGAAAGAATTAGTACATGAAGAATTGATTAAACGAGTCTTGGAGTCCCTATTACTTCCCCGAGAAATAGCAGTAGTGCATGTAAATGGTCATCAGAAAGGAAATGAACTAGAAGTTAGGGGAAATGGATTAGCCGATGAAGTGGCTAAGGAAGCAGCCCTGAACCCACAAGAAGTGGTGATTCATTCCCTACTACTTACTGTCCCAAGTCCTAGGGAAGCTCCTATATTTACTGAAAGCGAAGAAAATGAATTGAGAGATTTAGGAGCTGTAAAAACAGCAGACAGGCATTGGAGGTTACCTGATGGAAGGGAAATGTTAAACAAAATGATGATGTGAGAGATTATGGCTGTCCTACACCAAGGCAGCCATTGGGGAGTACAAGCAATGTGTGATTTAGTTCTTAGGGAATATGGATGTAAAGGAATATATACAATTGCTAAACAAATATGTGAGGGATGTATAATATGCAGAAAGGTAAATAAGAAAGTCTTGAGAAAACAGACCCCGGGAGGAAGAGACCCAGGATTGAGACCTTTCCAGAGTATACAAGTAGATTATACTGAACTCCCCAGGGTAGGGAGACTAAAATATTTGCTAGTCATAGTAGATCATCCATCTGGTTGGGTTGAGGCATACCCCCGAGCTACCGCCACTGTGAGTGGAGTGTCTAAAACAATATTGGAGCACATAATTCCCTGATATGGGCTCGTGAACCATATTGATTCCGACCAAGGAACTCACTTTACCCCCTGTAACACTTTAGAGGTAATGAAAGGGTTGGGAATTTCCTGGGAGTTCCATACTCCATGGCACCTGCCATCATCGGGAAGGGTTGAGAGAATGAACCAAACACTCAAACAACAGCTCTCTAAATTGATAATAGAAACCACACTCCCTTGGACCAAATGTTGACCTATAGCTCTCTTGTGAGTACGAACAGCCCCAAGGAAAGATTTGGGACTATCCCCCTATGAAATCTTATTTGGATTACCTTACTTGGGAACGAATGGAGAATTGCCAATTCCCGAAACTAAAGAGTTGTTCTTAAAGAAGTATATACTGGGCTTGTCCTCCTCTTTGTCTTTCCTCAGGAAACAGGGTTTATTGGCACAGACTCCACCCCTTGAATTCACCGTTCATCCCATCCAGCCGGGCGATTGAATCTTAGTAAAATCATGGACAGAGACTAAATTACAGCCGGACTGGGAAGGGCCGTACCAGGCTCTTTTGACGACCGAAACGGCAATAAGGACGGTGGGGAAAGGCTGGACTCACTACACTCGGATCAAAGGGCCAGTGGAATCTCCAGTTGAGGAAGAAGTCTGGACAGCCGAATCAACGCAAGATCCGCTGAAACTCAGATTAAAGAGACTTTGAGTAACTAATTATACAGTGGTGATGCGAGTGCGGGATTATTTCTGTAAGATTGTATATTAAGTCTTTTTGGTGCTTCAGCATGATGTTTAGAATACTGGGGATGCTGCTAGAATTATGATGCTAGCCCTTTTAGTATTGGGATTTCGTCAAATATCATTTTCATATGTATTATTAACGGTTCCTGAATTTGATAATCCACAAGTAATAGACGCTGATGTATGCAGCTTAGTAAATTGTGGGGATGTAGATAATCAGAGACAGTACCGCAGCTCTGAGATACATCTTACGTCCTATGGGGATGGCCTTGGGGATGGTACTTAGTATAATGATCTCATCACAGTACACTGGGCCCCCTTCCAACCAGCTCGTGATTGTCCTGATAAAAAGTGTAACCCAATATACCTAACGATAAGGAAAACCACATGGCATGAAACAATCCTGGGGGGGCACCTATGAGATACAATGAAATGAAACGTTTGGGATAGAAATGAAAGCAAATGGGAAGGATTTCTTGGGCTATTGTTTTCAAATTAGCGAAGGACAGGGAAAACAGGTAGAACTACTGGGTAAGAAGATACAATCTTTCACCCCTCCCGATGATCCTAAAGTAGTAAAATTTATAGAGGTAAAGGACTTGAAACAGACCATTGAAATAGAAACTGGGTACGGGGATCCAAATGCCTGGGTTGAATGGGTAAAGTATACTGTGAAAAGTCTGAACAAAAGCAATTGCTCTGCATGTGCCTCCAGTCGGCCAGTGGCCCAGGGGGTTCCCTTTCCACTCGGGTGGAAGCGAGACAGGAAGGGCATGAAATGTATGATAGCCCTGTATCAGGATGAGACTGCATGGAATGATAGGAATTGTACCTCCCCTATCTCTGATGTTCCCTCCCTTGGAGAAGAAAGATGCAAAAGTTCCCCCCGCTGTTTTCTGCCGCAGTTGGAAATCACACAGCCTGTGTGTGTAGACGAGGTACAGGTCGGTCGAATGATTTGGGGGAGCTGAAATTATGTACAGAGATTAAGAATGTTACCGAAACGGAGAAGGGAAGGAACTACTCAGCACTAAAGGTTCCCCGAGCGGATCTGTGGTGGGACTGTGGAGGCAAAATATTGAGACCCACGCTACCTCCAGATTGGAGAGGGATATGTGCAATTGTACAATTGGCAATTCCATTTACCCTGGCATTTGAGAAGGAAAAGATAGGGGGGAAAAAGGGAAGGGGTAAGAGATTACTGTTAGACACTTCTTTCGATGACAGGCTTTGTCTCGATGCGGTAGGAGTCCCTAGGGGGGTACCTGATGAATCCAAGGCTCGTAACCAGATTGCAGCAGGCTTTGAGTCAGCTCTCTTCTGGTGGGTAACAGTTAATAAAAATGTAGATTGGATAAATTACATTTTCTATAATCAACAGCGATTTGTAAATTATACAAGAGATGCGGTTAAAGGAATATCAGACCAGCTTGATGCGACAAGTAGGATGGCATGGGAGAACAGAATGGCCCTTGATAGGGTTTTAGCAGAAAAAGGGGGTGTGTGTGTGTGTGATGTTAGGAGGAAGTTGTTGTACCTTTATTCCTAATAACACTGCACCTGATGGTTCAATTACTCGGGTCTTAAGAGGATTGACTACCTTAGCAGAGGAATTGGCTGAGAATCCAGGAGTAGACACATCTCTCACAGGATGGCTTGAGTCCTGGATTGGAAGGTAGAAGGGGATGGTGGTTTCTATCCTTACTTCCCTGATAGTAGTAGTCGGGGTATTGGTGGCCATTGGCTGTTGTATCATACCCTCTATACGAGGGCTCACCCAAAGACTGATTGAAACAGCCTTGATGAAACAGGTGCCCCGAAAAGAAAAATGCAGAAGATAACAAAGAGTAATTAAAAGAAAAGGGGGAAATTGTGGGATATAGGTAAATTAACGTTACTTCTGCAATTCCATTTTACAAAGTAAAGTGAACTCACACCAGCGTGTAATTGTTTTAGCCACGAGCTGAGTAAACAAGAATGGGAACGATGTGGAGGAAATATATAATTGTTTTTGTATGAGCTAAAATTGTATGTTAGAATGAGATGTGCCATTAAAACATTACGGGCAAATAGATAAGATGTTGTGAGGGGATGAAGTTAAGCTAGATACCCTTGTACAAACAGTAGGTATAAACATCTGCTTCCCACTTTTACAAAAACACAGGAACAAACCTCAATTAAAAGGATCATAGGGATCAGAACGGCCTCGGGAAAGGCACAGATGAAGGGGGGTAGATAATGATGAAGAAAGAATATGCCTAACAATGACCTACAGCAGGATGAGGTCAAACAGGCTTGTGAGGCCAGGAATAAGCATTTTGTCACAGACAGGGCCGGATAAGGCAAGAGATAAACAGGGGTAAAGGGGGTCGGTCTTAGGGAAGTGGAAGATGTAAACAGGGGAGGAGCAATGTAAAACAAAAGACATCAAATCATACATAATATTTATATGAATTGAACTTGGTGTGTATGTCCTCTACCTTATAGGCAGTGGACATCTCACCCACTTGCAAGTGTAAAATAAAGGACACTACTGATTCAGATTTTGTCTCGGACTGCAATTATTGAGGTGTGTGAGCTTTGTTTCTCACAGTACCAAGGGCCAGAGGCTTGTATATGAAGTTGGGCAAGAGCTGAGCCATGATGTTTGAATGGAGGCAGAGGTTGTAGGGGCTAAACAGCGTTGTGGTGTGTGTATGTTGCTGTGGTTATAATTTGGAAAGGAGTTTATTTGTGAAGCAGTTTGGATGGGCATGTAATGAAATGGAGTGGAGTGAGTGTGAAAGAGTTGATCCTGTTGTGTAATAAACGTGTGTGTGTGTGTGTGTCTAGGGTGAAGTAGAGGAACTGAAGATGGAGATGGGAGAATAGAAAGGCAAAGGAAAAAGAAATGTTTTGGTGCAGGATGATTGAATGGCAAAATGTTGTTGTAAATGCAGCAGTGTGCGCCTTTAAGGAAGCAGAAATGGAAGCAGTCTGTGCCTACGGCCATACTAGTCTGAAAACACCCGATCTCGTCTGATCTCGGAAGCTAAGCAGACTCAGGCCTGGTTAGTACTTGGATGGGAGACCGCCTGGGAATACCAGGTGCAGTAGGCTTTTGCAGCCACCAGAGGTTGCTCACAGCTTCGCACTCTCACACTCCCATTCATCAAGCAACGTCCTATTAACTACTCGCTTCGTCTCTCTGTCTCACTTTTTCTTGCCCAATTTCATTGTTCAGCTTCTTCCCCCAATACACAAACACATCATTACTGCTTGAGATTGGAGCAAACGCACCAGGAACACCAAAGCAGCAAGTATTTTATTGAAGAGCACAAACCGTGATTTTTATTAAGTGATGCCTCACTTTCGATGATCACACTTCCCTGATCGATGTCAGCGTTCCCCTGTTTTCTAACAATCGTCTAACTAGTGGTGTGGATAGGGTCTGAAAGCAACAACGTTGTGGTGAGGGCTTGTCAGGTGAAGGGTGTTTTACAATATCTGCACTCACCGGTCGAGTTCATACAACGGTGGATCGATATGGTTACGGCAGGAAGAATGGGTCAGCAAACACAGCAAGTTCAATCATTGTAATGATGATTATTACACATCAGCAGCAAATAATAAGATAAGTGTAAAGAGGGAGTATTTAAAATGCCAGGTACAAAAATCAAGGCTTATTCTCTAACATCCGAAGCCTTCACAAACAGATCGGCCTAATAATGGCACAAATGGTGATGAATGGTTCGATCTAATTGACATCACTGTGCCTTAGTTACAAGTTGACCAAGGTAGAGAAATAACATTTCCAGAGTGCAGACTATTAGCAATAGTAAGGTGGAATTTGGAAAGAGGAGTAGGCCCTGACATTTAAGGATGACAGAAGGACATTAGTAAGTAAGGATATTACTTTGGAAATCTTAACCGTGCACTAAGATAATCATACCATTTGAAGACACTGTCAAGATGCTTTGAAGAAAGGCAACTCCTGTTGGACTAAATGCAAGAGAATGTTGTGTTCATTAACAGTCGGGTGGATAAAGGCAGAAGCAATAGGTTCCCATGACTTGGATTTTCAGACTGTATTTCCTATAATTTCAGACTGAGATGAGGTGAACTTTCGACAGTTATTGTGTTGTTAATCTTTAGAATGATATTCTCCAGAGTGTGGTGTGGGTTCTACTGTTGAGGATACTTCAGTGTCAGTGGATGGGGTTTTGATATCTTAAGGAATTCTGAGAGGGAGGTGCAGTTGAGGTGGATCGATGGTCATCAGTTTGAATGGTGGAGCTCTCTGGTGTGAGATATTGACCGCGGAGAGTGTGCTGCAGATTGAGCAAAGCAAAAGGTGGTCTCCAGAAGGATAATTGTGAAGACCGAGGTTATAGGATAGTGGTATAGGAGGGATATGGAAAATGGCAGAGGTGGTGGAGTAGCCTCCATGATGAGAAACAAAATTCTGTCAATGATGAGGGAGGACATAATGAAGGAAACGCATTCAGTGGAGACCGTGCGGGTGGAACTGAGGAATAGTCGAAATCCTAAAATTGTAATAGGTGTTATGTACAGACCGCCTGGTAGCAGCTCTGAAGTCCTGGATGGTAAAAATGCACAAAACTAGGCAATATGTAACAAAGTAAAAACAATGACTGCAGATGCTGGAAACCAAATACTGGATTAGTGGTGCTGGAAGAGCACAGCAGTTCAGGCAGCATCCAATATGTAACAAAGCCAGAGTACTACTCATGAGGGATTTTAACGTGAACACAGATTTAGAGGGAGTCAAGCATTTGTCAGAAAGGTAGTGCATGTCTGGTGTATTGCCGGTACTGTTTCTCACTGCATTATGTCCTATATGCTTCATGTGGACAAGCAGTATTGGATTTATTAATGAGTAATGAGTTGGAATTAATGAGTGAGCTAGTTGTGCGTGGCCACTTATCATAGAGCGATGATAGCACTATCAAGTTCAAGGCAGTGTTTGAAAGCACAAAGCATGTATCTGCTGTATTTGGTAACGAACTGGAACAAGTGATGGGCTTGTTAGTGGATGAACATTTTGGTGATGGTGACCACAATTTTGTGACTTTCACCTTGGTTATGGAGAGAGATAGGTGCATGCAACAGGGTTGGTTTTACAATTGGGGGAAGGGTAAATACAATGTTGTAAGACAGGATCTGAGGAGCATAAGTTGGGAGCATAGGCTGTTAGGGAAGGATGTTGTGGAAATGTGGAACTTTTTCAAGGAACAGATACGACATGTCCTTGATATGTATGTACCTGTCAGGCAGGAATAAGATGGTAGGGTGAGGGCACCTTGGTTGACAAGGGAGGTTGAATGTCTTGTAAGGAGGAAGGAGGCTTACATAAGGTTGAGGAAACGAGGTTCAGAGAGCGTTGGAGGGATACAGGATAGCAGGCGGGAGCTGAAGAAAGGGATTAGGAGAGCTAAGAGAGGGCATGAAAAGTCTTTGGCATATAGGGTCAAGGATAACTCCAAGGCCTTTTATGCGTATGTGAGAAACATGAGAATGACGAGAACGAGGGTAGGTCCGATCAAGGACAGTAGCGGGAGACTGTGTATTGAGTTGGAAGAGATAGGAGAGGTCTTGTATGAGTACTTTTCTTCAGTATTTACAAACGAGAGGGACCTTATTGTTGAAGAGGAGAGTGTGAAATTGACTGGGAAGTTGGAAGAGATACTTGTTAGGAAGGAAGATGTGTTGGGCGTTTTGAACAACTTGAGGATAGACAAATCCCCCGGGCCTGACGGGATATATCCTAGGATTATGTGGGAAGCAAGAGAGGAAATTGCAGAGCCATTGGCAATGATCTTTTCGTCTTCACTGTCAACGGGGGTGGTACCAGGGAACTGGAGAGTGGCGAATGTTGTGCCCTTGTTCAAAAAAGGGAATAGGGATAACCCCGGGAATTACAGGCCAGTAAGTCTTACTTCAGTGGTAGGCAAAGTAATGGAAAGGGTACTGAGGGATAGGATTTATGAGTATCTGGAAAGACAGTGCTTGATTAGGGACAGCCAGCACGGATTTGTGAAGGGTAGGTCTTGAGGAGGTGACCAAGTATGTGGATGAGGGTAGAGCAGTGGATGTAGTGTACATGGATTTTAGTAAGGCATTTGATAATGTTCCCCATGGTAGGCTTATGCGGAAAGTCAGGAGGTATGATAGAGGGAAATTTGGCCAGTTGGATGGAGAACTGGCTTACAAGTCGAAGTCAGAGAGTGGTGGTAGATGGTAAATATTCAGTCTGGAGCCCAGTTACAAGTGGAGTTCTGCAGGGATCAGTTCTGGGTCCTCTGCTGTTTGTAATTTTTATTAATGACTTGGAAGAGGGAGTCGAAGGGTAGATCAATAAATTTGCAGATGATACAAAGATTGGTGGAGTTGTGGATAGTGAGGAGGGCTGTTGTCGGCAGCAAAGGCACTTCGATGTGATGCAGAGCTGGGCTGAGGAGTGTCAGATGGAGTTTAACACTGTCAAGTGTGAGGTTGTCCATTTTGGAAGGACAAATAAGAATGCGGAATACAGGGGTAACGGTAGGGTTCTTAGTAAGGTGGAGGAACAGAGGGATCTTGGGGTCTATGTACATAGATCTTTGAAAGTTGCCACTCCAGAGAGCTTGTAAGGAGGCCTATGGAGTATAAGCGTTCATTAGCAGAGGGATTGAATTCAAGAGTCGTGAAGTGATGTTGCAGCTGTACAGGACCTTGGTTAGGCCACATTTGGAGTACTGTGTGCAGTTCTGGTCGCCTCACTTTTGGAAAGATGTGGAAGCTTTGGAGAGAGTGCAGAGAAGATTTACCAGGATGTTGCCTGGAATGGAGAAAAGGTCGTACGAGGATAGGTTGAGAGTGCTCGGCCTTTTCTCATTGGAGCGGCGAAGGATGAGGGGTGACTTGATAGAGGTTTATAAGATGATCAGGGGAATAGATAGAGTAGACAGTCAGAGACTTTTCCCCCGGGTAC
The DNA here is from genome assembly GCF_047496795.1 of Chiloscyllium punctatum. Classification (NCBI taxonomy): domain Eukaryota; kingdom Metazoa; phylum Chordata; class Chondrichthyes; order Orectolobiformes; family Hemiscylliidae; genus Chiloscyllium; species Chiloscyllium punctatum. Next base: position 44,966,549 of record NC_092757.1, on the reverse strand, counting down.
AACAAAGTGTTGAAAGGGGACATAAATTTAAGGTGAAGGGTAGAAGGTATAGGGGGGATGTCAGGGGTAGGTTCTTTACCCAGAGAGTGGTGGGGGCATGGAATGCACTGCCTGTGGGAGTGGCAGAGTCAGAATCATTGGTGACCTTTAAGCGGCATTTGGATAGGTACATGGATAGGTGCTTAAGCTCGGACAAATGTTCGGCACAACATCGTGGGCTGAAGAGCCTGTTCTGTGCTGTGTTGTTCTATGTTCTATGCTGCTGGAGTTGGAGAGTTCGGTAAAGCCGCCTTGACTGAGATGAGACAGAGACCGTCCACAATAAGGTTGGAAAATCTGCTGATGGCTAAAAGAACTGAAGATGACGGGAGGATGTTTAAAGAAACATTGAAGACAATAGGAAACCAGTTGATACCCCTGAGAGGGAAAGCTCTGCTTCACAGAAGAAAACAGTCATGGACAAAAATATCAGCATAGATCCTGCTGATTGGGAAAGATCCAGAGAGCAGGAAAGACACAAAGCAGTGTAAAAGAGCTCCCAAAAGGAATTTTGATCGGAATCTTTCCAGGGACATCAAAATCGAGAAGAAATGTTCCGCTGCCCTAAAGGGAAAGCGGGTGATCAGGAGAAGGTGGGGACATTGTAAATGGTCGAGATGTTCCATCATTCCCCTTACCTCGGTATTTTCAGGAGAAAAGGAGGATAGCTTGCCAGAAGTCCCGGTGAAATGAAAAGTGGATCGGGAAAAGCAACCGAATAAAACGAAGGTGAGTAAAACATCGATAATGAGGAAATGACTGGAATCAAAGGGTGACAAATGCCTGGGATTAGGCGGGTTCCATCGGTGGGTGTTAAAACAAATCGACAAGCGCCTCATAGAAGCCCGAACTGTAATCGTTCAGAATTCCCGAGATCCAGGAGTCGTTCCTCCGGATTGGATTGTTGCACGTGTCAGTCGCGCTTTTTAAGAGAGGAGAACCCGGAAAACTCGGGAATTGCAGAGCATGGAGCTTAGCACCTATGGCAGGGAATTTGTTGGAGTCTATAATCAAGGCTGGGATAAGTGAGCACCTCAAATTGTTGAGTTAACCAGGGAGAGCCACATGACAGGTAGGTCGTGCCTGACAAATTCATTGCAGAGGGTTTGAAGAGGGGACGAAGGTAGCTGTCAGGGAATAATGTCCATAGATGTTGTTTACATGGACTTCTAGAAGGCATTTGACAAAATCCACTTCAGAAGGTAGAAGCCAAGAGAATTGAGGGCAAATTCCTGACAGGGCTCGGAGATTGTTTGAGAGGCAGGTGACAGAAAGTAGAGATAATGGGTAGGTAGTCAATTGGCAGGATGGAACCAGTTATGTCTCACAAGGACTTGTGTTAGGGCCTCAATTATTGATGTTATTTGTTAAGGGAATGGATAATGGCACAGGAAGTCATATCATAATTTGTGGCTGCATAAGTTAGGCTGCATTGTAGACTGTGTAGATGACAGCATAAATTTGCAAGGGGATATTGATAGATTTAGGTCAATAAACAAAACTGTGGCAAAAGCATTTGAATGAAAGCAATAGTGAGGCTATCCATTTTTGGATCAAGAAGGGACAGATCAAGGTATTTTTCTGGATGGTATGAAGTGCATGTCCAAGGAGACTTGGGGTTTCAGGTGCACACAACTTTAAAGTGTCACGGACACGTCCAGAAAATAATCCAGAAAGCGAACAGATTGCTGTCCTTTCTGAGTAGGTCAAAGTTTGGGAGAAGATTTGTAGCTCGGGTGCTCGTTGTGGTTCTGTTCGTCAAGCTGGGAATTTGTCTTGCAAACGTTTCATCCCCTGTCTAGGTGGACCCAAAGGACTAGCCACACTACCATACATCAGGAGTATTTCCGAACTGACAGCCAGACTACTGCGACCACTAGGACTCATAACAGCACACAAACCTACAGCCACGCTCAGACAACAACTCACCAGGACAAAGGACCCGATACCCAACATGAGCAAAACCAATGTAGTGTACAAAATCCCATGCAAGGACTGTACAAAACACTACATCGGACAAACAGGAAGACAGTTAACGATCCGTATGCACAAACACCAACTAGCCACGAAACGACACGACCAGCTATCCTTAGTAGCCACACACACAGACGACAAGCAACATGAATTCGACTGGGACAACACTACCATTATAGGGCAAGCCAAACAGAGAACAGCCAGGGAATTCCTAGAGGCATGGCACTCATCCACAGACTCTATCAACAAACACATCGACCTGGACCCAATATACCGGCCACTAAAGTGGACAGCTCGAACTGACAACTGGAAGCGGCAGAGACAGGCCACAATAAATGCCGGAGCAAACAGCACAGAAGCGCTTCACAGGAGGCTCCCAAGCACTGAGGATGTCACCTAGACAGGGGACGAAACGTTTGCAAGACAAATTTCTAAGTAGAGGACTGGAGTAGAAGGATGCCGAAGTTATGCTGCAGTTCTACAAAACCCTGGGTAGATAGACCCCACTTGGAGTACTGTGAGCGGATCTGGGCCGCACACCTTCTGAAAGGAGTAGAATATTGATTTACAAGAATGATACCTGGACTTGCATGGTTAAGATGGAAGGAGAGATCATATCATTTAGGCCTGTGGTCTGTAGAATTGAGAATGTTAATGGGTGGTGTGATGAAAGTCTCGAAGACATGAATAGGAAAAGAGAAGGTAGCTAATGATAAACGATTTCTACTGGTTGGGGATTGTAGAACGAAGGGACATAGCGTGAGACTTAGGGCCACAGGGTTGCGTAGAGATGTGAGGAAGCCATCGTGCATACATCGGATGGTGGATTTTAGCCATCATTTTCTGACAAAGTGCAGTGGATGCTGGATGAGTTGTTCTATTGAAATGAGAGGGAGATAAATGTTTGTGAAGCAAAGGTACCAAGGGCCAGAGGCTTGTATATGAAGTTGGGCAAGAGCTGAGCCATGATGTTTGAATGGAGGCAGAGGTTGTAGGGGCTAAACAGCGTTGTGGTGTGTGTATGTTGCTGTGGTTATAATTTGGAAAGGAGTTTATTTGTGAAGCAGTTTGGATGGGCATGTAATGAAATGGAGTGGAGTGAGTGTGAAAGAGTTGATCCTGTTGTGTAATAAACGTGTGTGTGTGTGTGTGTCTAGGGTGAAGTAGAGGAACTGAAGATGGAGATGGGAGAATAGAAAGGCAAAGGAAAAAGAAATGTTTTGGTGCAGTCTGATTGAATGGCAAAATGTTGTTGTAAATGCAGCAGTGTGTGCCTTTAAGGAAGCAGAAATGGAAGCAGTCTGTGCCTACGGCCATACTAGTCTGAAAACGCCCGATCTCGTCTGATCTCGGAAGCTAAGCAGACTCAGGCCTGGTTAGTACTTGGATGGGAGACCGCCTGGGAATACCAGGTGCAGTAGGCTTTTGCAGCCACCAGAGGTTGCTCACAGCTTCGCACTCTCACACTCCCATTCATCAAGCAACGTCCTATTAACTACTCGCTTCGTCTCTCTGTCTCACTTTTTCTTGCCCAATTTCATTGTTCAACTTCTTCCCCCAATACACAAACACATCATTACTGCTTGAGATTGGAGCAAACGCACCAGGAACACCAAAGGAGCAAGTATTTTATTGAAGAGCACAAACCGTAGTTTTTGTTAAGTGATGCCTCACTTTCGATGATCACACTTCCCTGATCGCTGTCAGCGTTCCCCTGTTTTCTAACAATCGTCTAACTAGTGGTGTGGATAGGGTCTGAAAGCAACAACGTTGTGGTGAGGGCTTGTCAGGTGAAGGGTGTTTTACAATATCTGCACTCACCGGTCGAGTTCATACAATGGTGGATCGATATGGTTAAGGCAGGAAGAATGGGTCAGCAAACACAGCAAGTTCAATCATTGTAATGATGATTATTATTACACATCAGCAGCAAATAATAAGATAAGTGTAAAGAGTGAGTATTTAAAATGCCAGGTACAAAAATCAAGGCTTATTCTCTAACAGCCGAAGCCTTCACAAACAGATCGGCCTAATAATGGCACAAATGGTGATGAATGGTTCGATCCAATTGACATCACTGTGCCTTAGTTACAAGTTGACCAAGGTAGAGAAATAACATTTCCAGAGTGCAGACTATTAACAATAGTAAGGTGGGATTTGGAAAGAGGAGTAGCCCCTGACATTTAAGGATGACAGAAGGACGTTAGTGAGTAAGGATATTACTTTGGAAATCTTAACCGTGCACTAAGATAATCATACCATTTGAAGACACTATCAAGATGTTTTGAAGAAAGGGAACTCCTGTTGGACTAAATGCAAGAGAATGTTGTGTTCATTAACAGTCGGGTGGATAAAGGCAGAAGCAATAGGTGCCAATGACTTGGATTTTCAGACTGTATTTCCTATAATTTCAGGCAGATAAGTGAACTTTCGACAGTTATTGTGTTGTTAATCTTTAGAATGATATTCTCCAGAGAGTGGTGTGGGTTCTACTGTTGAGGATACTTCAGTGTCAGTGGATGGAGTTTTGATATCTTAGGGAATTCTGAAAGGGAGGTGCAGTTGAGGTGGATCGATGGTCATCAGTTTGAATGGTGGAGCTCTCTGGTGTGAGATATTGACCGCGGAGAGTGTGCTGCAGATTGAGCAAAGCAAAAGGTGGTCTCCAGAAGGATAATTGTGAAGACCGAGGTTATAGGATAGTGGTATAGGACGGATATGGAAAATGGCAGAGGTGGTGGAGTAGCCTCCGTGATGAGAAACAAAATTCTGTCAATGATGAGGGAGGACATAATGAAGGAAACGCATTCAGTGGAGACCGTGTGGGTGGAACTGAGGAATAGTCGAAATCCTAAAATTGTAATAGGTGTTATGTACAGACCGCCTGGTAGCAGCTCTGAAGTCCTGGATAGTAAAAATGCACAAAACTAGGCAATATGTAACAAAGTAAAAACAATGACTGCAGATGCTGAAAACCAAATACTGGATTAGTGGTGCTGGAAGAGCACAGCAGTTCAGGCAGCATCCAATGAGCAGCGAAATCGACATTTCGGGCAAAAGCCCTTCATCAGGAATAAAGGCGGTGAGCCTGAAGCGTGGAGAGATAAGCTAGAGGAGGGTGGGGGTGTGGAGAGAGTAGCATAGAGTACAATGGGTGAGTGGGGGAGGAGATGAAGGTGATAGGTCAAGGAGGAGAGGGTGGAGTGGATAGGTGGAAAAGAAGATAGGCAGGTCGGACAAGTCCGGACAAGTCAAGGAGACAGTGCAGAGCTGGAAGTTTGAAACTAGGATGAGGTGGGGGAAGGGGAAATGAGGAATCTGTTGAAGTCCACATTGATGCCCTGGGGTTGAAGTGTTCCGAGGCGGAAGATGAGGCGTTCTTCCTCCAGGCGTCTGGAGGTGAGGGAGCGGCGGTGAAGGAGGCCCAGGACCTCCATGTCCTCGGCAGAGTGGGAGGGGGAGTTGAAATGTTGGGCCACGGGGCGGTTTGGTTGATTGGTGCGGGTGTCTCGGAGAGGTTCCCTAAAGCGCTCTGCTAGGAGGCGCCCAGTCTCCCCAGTGTAGATGAGACCACATCGGGAGCAACGGATATAATAAATGATATTGGTGGATGTGCAGGTGAAACTTTGGATGTGGAAGGCTCCTTTAGGGCCTTGGATAGAGGTGAGGGAGGAGGTGTGGGCACAGGTTTTACAGTTCCTGCTGTGGCAGGGGAAAGTGCCAGAATGGAAGGGTGGGTCATAGGGGGGTGTGGACCTGACCAGGTAGTCGCGGAGGGAACGGTCTTTGCGGAAGGCGGAAAGGGGTGGGGAGGGGTGGCGTAAATGTCGTTGGATGATTTGGTTTATGCGAAGGTTTGTAGGGTGGAAGGTGAGCACCAGGGGCGTTCTGTCCTTGTTACGGTTGGAGGGGTGAGATCTGAGGGCGGAGGTGCGGGATGTGGACGAAATGCTTTGGAGGGCATCTTTAACCACGTGGGAAGGGAAATTGCGGTCTCTAAAGAAGGAGGCCATCTGGTGTGTTCTATGGTGGAACTGGTCCTCCTGGGAGCAGATACGGCGGAGGCGGAGGAATTGGGAATACGGGATGGCATTTTTTCAAGAGATAGGGTGGGAAGAGGTGTAATCCAGGTAGCTGTGGGAGTCGGTGGGTTTGTAAAAAATGTCAGTGTCAAGTTGGTCGTCACTAATGGAGATGGAGAGGTCCAGGAAGGGGAGCGAGGTGTCAGAGATGGTCCAGGTAAATTTAAGATCAGGGTGGAATATGTTGGTGAAGTTGATGAATTGCTCAACCTCCTCGCGGGAGCACGAGGTGGCGCCAATGCAGTCATCAATGTAGCGGAGGAAGAGGTGGGGAGTGGTGCCGGTGTAATTACGGAAGATCAACTGTTCTACATAGCCAACAAAGAGACAGGTATAGCTGGGGCCCATACGTGTGCCCATGGCTACGCCTTTGGTCTGGAGGAAGTGGGAGGATTCAAAGGAGAAATTGTTAAGGGTGAGGACCAGTTTGGCCAAATGAATGAGGGTGTCAGTGGAAGGGTACTGTTGGGGACGTCTGGAGAGGCAAAAACGGAGGGCTTGGAGGCCCTGGTAATGACGAATGGAGATGTAGAGGGATTGGATATCCATGGTGAAGATGAGGATTTGGGGGCCGGGGAAACGGAAGTCTTGGAGGAGGTGGAGGACGTGGGTGGTGTCTCAAATGTATGTGGGGAGTTTCTGGACTGGGGGGATAGAATAGTGTCGAGGTAGGTAGAGATGAGTTCGGTGGGGCAGGAGCATGCTGAGTCAATGGGTCGGCCAGGGTGGTCAGGCTTGTGGATCTTGGGAAGGAGGTAGAACCGGGCAGTGCGGGGTTCCTGGACTATGAGGTTGGAAGCTGTGGGTGGGAGGTCTCCTGAGGTGATGAGGTTCTGTATGGTCTGGGAGATGATGGTTTGGTGATGGGGGCAGTAGGAAGAGGTGTCCTCGAGTTGGTGTTTGGCTTCAGCGGTGTAGAGGTCAGTGCGCCAGACTACCACTGTGCCCCCTTTATCCGCTGGCTTAATGGTGAGGTTGGGATTAGAGCAGAGGGATTGGAGGGCTGCGCGTTGTGAGGGTGAGAGGTTGGAGTGGGGGAGGGGGGTCGACAGGTTGAGGCGGTTAATGTCCCGGCGGCAGTTGGAAATGAAGAGGTCGAGGGCAGGTAATAGGCCAGCACAGGGTGTCCAGGTGGATGCAGCGTGTTGGAGGTGGGCGAAGGGGTCCTCGGAAGGTGGGCGGGAGTCCTGATTGTGAAAGTAAGCTCGGAGGCGGAGGCGACAGAAGAATTGTTTGACGTCACGGCGTGTATTAAATTCAGTGATGTGTGGACGGAGGGGGATGAAGGTGAGTCCTTTGCTGAGGACTGATCGTTCTTCCTCAGTGAGTGGGAGGTCTTGGAGGGATGGTGAAAACTCGGCAGGGCCGGGAGCTGGGATCTGGTGTGGGTGTGGAGCTGGGAGTGGGGTCGGAGCCAGTACCTGGAGTGGGTGTGATGGTGGGGGGAATGGGGGTGGAGGCATGAGCTGGGGTAATGTTGCCCTCGGGGTTCTGGGGTGTGGGGATAGTGACAGTGGGGTCTGTGGGGGCCGTGTCAGCAGAATGCAGGTGAGTGGCGCTGGTGGAGGTGGAATTGGTGATGATCATGGCAGTAGGGGTGGCGGGAGTCACTGAGTGTGTGGCATCAGGAATGATGTGAGGGCCGGAAGTGACTGTGGGAGTGGCCATGATGGGGGCGGACGTGACATCATCACTCAGCGTGGGGGTGGTAGCTGCGTCAGCCGCATGGCTAATGGTGTTTCCGAGGCCAGGGGAATCTTCTGGAATGTTTGAGGAGCGCTGGTTATGGAGGTGGGTGGATAAAAGTTTGTTGTACTTACAGTTTTTGATGTTTGAGATGGAGTTGAAATACTGTTTGTTGAGAGTATGAATTCTCCTGAGGATGTAGTACAGAGTGGGTCCTTTGCAATTCTGAGAGAGTGTGGCCCTCAGCTGAGGCAGGGCTGACTGGAGAGAGGTTAGGTGACGGCGCATTGCTGCAAGCGTGGAGCGGAGGATCCTGAAGGAGAACTGTTGCTGGTGTTTTTGAATCTGTAGTCTGTACTGTTTGTCCTGTTTGGGTCCGAACTCTGCTGATTTAAAGGTGGTCTGGAGTCCGTGTGGGATGAGTTGGTTACGGAGGCATGCACTGAGGAAGCGAATGTGGCTGTGGTACCGAGTTTGTTTCACAACATGGTTGAAGAGCTTCAGAGCAGACGCAATGACCTGGGAGTTGCAGTGGGAGAGGGACTCCCTGAGATTCTTGTAGAGAGAGGAGGAAAACTTCTTCAAGGCAGGCATCCTTGCAAGAGGATTCGCAGTAGGGTTAAAATCAACAAGGTAAAAACAATGACTGCAGATGCTGAAAACCAAATACTGGATTAGTGGTGCTGGAAGAGCACAGCAGTTCAGGCAGCATCCAATATGTAACAAAGCCAGAGTACTGCTCATGAGGGATTTTAACGTGAACACAGATTTAGAGGTAGTCAAGCATTTGTCAGAAAGGTAGTGCATGTCTGGTGTATTGCCGGTACTGTTTCTCACTGCATTATGTCCTATATGCTTCATGTGGACAAGCAGTATTGGGTTTAGTAATGAGTAATGATTTGGAATTAATGAGTGAGCTACTTGTGCGTGGCCACTTATCACATAGTGATGATAGCACTATCAAGTTCAAGGCAGTGTTTGAAAGCACAAAGCATGTATCTGCTGTATTCGGTAACGAACCGGGACAAGTGATGGGCTTGTTAGTGGATGAACATTTTGGTGATGGTGACCACAGTTCTGTGACTTTCACCTTGGTTATGGAGAGAGATAGGTGCGTGCAACAGGGTAGGTTTTACAATTGAGGGAAGAGTAAATACAATGTTGTAAGACAGGATCTGAGGAGCATAAGTTGGGAGCATAGGCTGTTAGGGAAGGATGTCGTGGAAATGTGGAACTTTTTCAAGGAACAGATACGACACGTCCTTGATATGTATGTATCTGTCAGGCAGGAAAGAGATGGTCGTGTGAGGGATCCTTGGTTGACGAGGGAGGTTGAATGTCTTGTAAGGAGGAAGGAGGAGGCTTACATAAGGTTGAGGAAACAAGGTTCAGAGAGCATTGGAGGGATACAGGATAGCCAGGCCGGAGCTGAAGAAAGGGATAAGGAGAGCTAAGAGAGGGCATGAAAAATCTTTGGCGGGGTAGGATCAAGGATAACCCCAAGGCTTTTTACGCGTATGTGAGAAACATGAGAATGACGAGAACGAGGTTAGGTCTGATCCAGGACAGTAGTGGGAGACTGTATTGAGTCGGAAGAGATAGGAGAGGTCTTGAATGAGTACTTTTCTTCAGTATTTACAAATGAGAGGGACCTTATTGTTGAAGAGGAGAATGTGAAACGGACTGGTAAGCTCGAAGAGATACTTGTTAGGAAGAAAGATGTGTTGGGCATTTTGAACAACTTCAGGATAGACAAGTCCCCCGGGCCTGACGGGATATATCCTAGGATTATGTGGGAAGCAAGAGAGGAAATTGCAGAGCCATTGGCAATGATCTTTTCATCTTCACTGTCAACGGGGGTGGTACCAGGTGACTGGAGAGTGACAAATGTTGTTCCCCTGTTCAAAAAAGGGAATATGGATAACCCGGGAATTACAGGCCAGTTAATCTTACTTCAGTGGTAGGCAAAGTAACGGAAAGGGTACTGAGGGATAGGATTTATGAGTATCTGGAAAGACACTGCTTGATTCGGGACAGCCAGCACGGATTTGTGAGGGGTAGGTCATGCCTTACAAGTCTTATTGAATTCTTTGAGGAGGTGACCAAGTATGTGGATGAGGGCAGAGCAGTGGATGTAGTGTACATGGATTTTAAGAAAGCATTTGATAAGCTTCCCCATGGTAGGCTTATGCGGAAAGTCAGGAGGTATGATAGCGGGAAATGTGGCCAGTTGGATAGAGAGGGATTAGCAGAGGGATTGAATTCAAGAGTCATGAAGTGATGTTGCAGCTGTACAGGACCTTGGTTGGGCCACATTTGGAGTACTGTGTGCAGTTCTGGTCCCCTCACTTTCGGAAAGATGTGGAAGCTTTGGAGAGAGTGCAGAGAAGACTTACCAGGATGTTGCCTGGAATGGAGAATAGGTCGTACGAGGATAGGTTGTGAGTGCTAGGCCTTTTCTCATTGGAACGGCGAAGGATGAGGGGTGACTTGATAGTGGTTTATAAGATGATCAGAGGTATAGATAGAGAGAGTAGACAGTCAGAAACTTTTCCCCCTGGTACAACAGAGTGTTACAACGGGACATAAATTTAAGGTGAAGGGTGGAAGGTATAGGGGGGATGTCAGGGGTAGGTTCTTTACCCAGAGAGTGGTGGGGGCATGGAATGCACTGCCCGTGGGAGTGGCAGAGTCAGAATCATTGGTGACCTTTAAGCGGCAATTGGAGAGGTACATGGATAGGTGCTTAAGCTAGGACAAATGTTCGGCACAACATCGGGGGCCGAAGGGCCTGTTCTGTGCTGTATTGTTCTATGTTCTATGCTGCTGGAGTTGGAGAGTTCGGAAAAGCCGCCTTGACTGAGATGAGGCAGAGACCTTCCACAATAAGGTTGGAAAATCTGCTGATGGCTAAAAGAACTGAAGATGACGGGAGGATGTTTAAAGAAACATTGAAGACGATAGGAAACCAGTTGATACCCCTGAGAGGGAAAGCTCTGCTTCACAGAAGAAAACAGTCATGGACAAAAATATCAGCATAGATCCTGCTGATTGGGAAAGATCCAGAGAGCAGGAAAGACACAAAGCAGTGTAAAAGAGCTCCCAAAAGGAATTTTGATCGGAATCTTTCCAGGGACATCAAAATCGAGAAGAAATGTTCCGCTGCCCTAAAGGGAAAGCGGGTGGTCAGGAGAAGGTGGGGACATTGTAAATGGTCGAGATGTTCCATCATTCCCCTTACCTCGTATTTTCAGGAGAAAAGGAGGATAGCTTGCCAGAAGTCCCGGTGAAATGAAAAGTGGATCGGGAAAAGCAACCGAATAAAATGAAGGTGAATAAAACATCGATAATGAGGAAATGACTGGAATCAAAGGGTGACAAATGCCTGGGATTAGGCGGGTTCCATCGGTGGGTGTTAAAACAAATCGACAAGCGCCTCATAGAATCCCGAACTGTAATCGTTCAGAATTCCCGAGATCCAGGAGTCGTCCCTCCGGATTGGATTGTTGCACGTGTCAGTCGCGCTTTTTAAGAGAGGAGAACCCGGAAAACTCGGGAATTGCAGAGCATGGAGCTTAGCACCTATGGCAGGGAATTTGTTGGAGTCTATAATCAAGGCTGGGATAAGTGAGCACCTCAAATTGTTGAGTTAACCAGGGAGAGCCACATGACAGGTAGGTCGTGCCTGATAAATTCATTGCAGAGGGTTTGAAGAGGGGACTAAGGTAGCTGTCAGGGAATAATGTCCGTAGATGTTGTTTACATGTACTTCTAGAAGGCATTTGACAAAGTCCACTTAAGTAGGTAGGAGCCAAGAGAATTGAGGGCAAATTCCTGACAGGGCTCGGAGATTGTTTGAGTGGCAGGTGACAGAAAGTAGAGATAATGGGTAGGTAGTCAATTGGCAGGATGGAACCAGTTATGTCTCACACGGACTTGTGTTAGGGCCTCAATTATTGATGTTATTTGTTAAGGGAATGGGTAATGGCACAGGAAGTCTTATCATAATTTGTGGCTGCATAAGTTAGGCTGCATTGTAGACTGTGTAGATGACAGCATAAAATTGCAAGGGGATATTGATAGATTAAGTCAATAAGCAAAACTGTGGCAAAAGCATTAGAATGAAAGCAACAGTGAGGCTATCCATTTTTGGATCAAGAAGGGACAGATCAAGGTATTTTTCTGGATGGTATGAAGTGCATGTCCAAGGAGACTTGGGGTTTCAGGTGCACACAACTTTAAAATGTCACGGACACGTACAGAAAATAATCCAGAAAGCGAACAGATTGCTGTCCTTTTTAAGTAGAGGACTGGAGTAGAAGGATGCCGAAGTTGTGCTGCAGTTCTACAAAACCCTGGGTAGATAGACCCCACTTGGAGTACTGTGAGCGGATCTGGGCCGCACACCTTCTGAAAGGAGTAGAATATTGATTGACAAGAATGATACCTGGACTTCCATGGTTAAGATGGAAGGAGAAATCATATCATTTAGGCCTGTGGTCTGTAGAATTGAGAATGTTAATGGGTGGTGTGATGAAAGTCTTGAAGACATGAATAGGAAAAGAGAAGGTGGAGAACGATAAACGATTTCTACTGGTTGGGGATTGTAGAATGAAGGAACATAACGTGAGACTTTGGGCCAGAGGGTTGCATAGAGATGTGAGGAAGCAGTCGTGCACACATCGGATGGTGGATTTTAGCCATCATTTTCTGACAAAGCGCAGTGGATGCTGGAGGAGTTGTTCTATTGAAATGTGAGGGAGATAAATGTTTGTGAAGCAAAGGTACCAAGGGCCAGAGGCTTGTATATGAAGTTGGGCAAGAGCTGAGCCATGATGTTTGAATGGAGGCAGAGGTTGTAGGGGCTAAACAGCGTTGTGGTGTGTGTATGTTGCTGTGGTTATAATTTGGAAAGGAGTTTATTTGTGAAGCAGTTTGGATGGGCATGTAATGAAATGGAGTGGAGTGAGTGTGAAGGAGTTGATCCTTGTGGGATATAGGTAAATTAATGTTACTTCTGCAATTCTGCAATTCTGCAATTCCATTTTACAAAGTAAAATGAACTCACACCTGTGTGTCATTGTTTTAGCCACGAGCTGAGTCAACAAGAATGGAAACGTTGTGGAGGAAATATATAATTGTTTTTGTATGAGCTAAAATTGTATGTTAGAATGAGATGTGCCAATAAAACAATGGTAGACATTACGGGCAAATAGATAAGATGTTGTGAGGGGATGAAGTTAAGCTAGATACGGCTGTACAAACAGTAGGTATAAACATCTGCTTCCCACTTTTACAAAAACACAGGAACAAACCCCAATTAAAAGGGTCATAGGGATCAGAACGGCCTCGGGAAAGGCACAGATGAAGGGGGTAGATAATGATGAAGAAAGAATATGCCTAACAATGACCTACAGCAGAATGAGGTCAAACAGCCTTGTGAGGCCAGGAATAAGCATTTTGTCACAGACAGGGCCGGATAAGGCAAGAGATAAACAGGGGTAATGGGAGCTGGTCTTGGGGAAGTGGACGATGTAAACAGGGGAGGAGCAATGTAAAACAAAAGACATCAAATCATATAAATATTATATATGAATTGAACTGGGTGTGTATGTCCTCTACCTTATAGGCACTGGACATCTCACCCACTTACAAGTGTAAAATAAAGGACACTGCTGATTCAGATGTTGTCTCGGACTACAATTATTGAGGTGTGTGAGCTTTGTTTCTCACAATTGGGGGCTGTCCGGGATTTTCTTCCATCACCGGGGGGAGTGGCTGGCCTTGGACACTGGGAAGACGCGTCCCGTTCCCCATTGAGGAGCGGTCTCGTGTCCTGGTTTGGTCTGCTCCCTTGGGCGACTGGTACGAATCCCACAAGAGAGACGTCTGAATCAGACAGGGATAGGCGTTCGATAGAAAATACGGTGACAAGGGGCCAGGCAACTCTCTGCACAGACCAAGGTAAGAAACCTGACTTTTAAGTATTACCTTGGTGGCCGGGATTGAGTTTTAGTAGTTAATAAGGGACTAACGAAGGAACTCAATATGGGTTGTGCCGTGGGTAGGGAAAAAGCCTCCGGGAAAACAAAAGAAGGAAAAAGCAATGGAAATGGAGGCGGGGTCTCTTACAACATACCTCCAGAAAGTCCTTTGGGGAGGATGTTGTGGAATTGGGAAAATAATACTTGTACAGGGGAAAAAGATGATTAAATATTGTTGCTTCGTATGGACGAAGGAATCCATTCTTCGTCCCGCCTCTTCTGGCCAAAATACAGGTCGGACAAAGACTGTAAATATCTGAATTTATTTGTCAATGAGTGAGAGAGAGAGAGAGAATGAAAAGAGCTGTACAGCTGGTAGAAAGTTTAACCCTTTGTGATTTGGTTTGAATGCACATTTGTTTGTTGGTGATTGAATGTTTGTGTTTTATTCCCTGGAGCTTGAGTTCCGGGACTGTTTTGAATCTGATTTTTATTATGGAAACTTAACATGATTTCTTTAAAGGTGAAGGATTCTATAGAGATTATGAAAAAAAAAGAATGATAACTCCTGTTCTTCTCACAGGTCATAGCTGCCTTACTATCAGTTTCTAACTAATCTCTTTTATCTTTACATAAAAGTGATTTAAGGAGGACAGTTGAAGTTTCAGTTCAACATTAGATTGTAGTAAAAACAAAATTCTATGGTTAATATCTGTGACCTTGGATTCGGCCATTGTTCATGCATTAGAAGTTTTTGTTAAACTTGAATAGACAAATTCTTTTAAGGCAGCTCTGATTATTTCACGACCTATAGTATTGTAATTGAGCAATGATTGGTCAGCACTACTTAAGAAAACTAATTTTGGATTTAAATTAAGGGACTAAAACTGGGTGAGTACAGTGGATTTCAAAATTGAGAACTGTATGCATTTTACATTTTGAATATTAAATACTGAATAAATGAATGTAAATATATAAATATATTTACAAGTTTGGAACAGGCTTTAAGGTGAGTCAAGCATGAATTGATGAATTGGTGTTTGAAGTTATGGGGAGCTAGAAATACTGCAATATTTCTTTAAAAAAGAAAAAGGGGAAGAACGTAATGACTTATCCCCTTCGGGAGGTACCAATAGGGGACAAAGAGATTGGGTTTGTAAGTGTCCCCCTCAGCAGTGGGGAGGTCAGAACATTTAAAAAAGAAATGAAGGTCCTGGTTGAGGATCCGGTAGGGTTGTCTGAACAAATTGATCAATTTTTGGGGCCCAGTCTGTATACCTGGGCTGGGTTAATGTCTATTTTGAATATATTATTTACTGGGGAAGAAAGGGGACTTGTATGGGGAGCAGCCATTAAAATATGGGACAGGGAACACCCCATTGGAGATGGGGATGCTGGACAGGGAGAGGTGAAGTTTCCCCTCAGAGACCCCCAGAGGGAAAATCAAAACCCGGAGCATAGAAAAGAAATGAGGGAATTGAAAGACCTGATTCTAAAAGGAATAAGAGAGGCAGTTCCAAAGTCACAGAATTTGACTAAAGCCTTTGAAGTTAGACAGGAGAAAGGTGAGACTCCCTCAGCTTTCTTGCAAAGATTAAGAGACTCAATGCGGAAATATTCTGGGATGAACCCTGAGGACCCAGTGGCACATGGTCTTTTGAAAGTACATTTTGTGACAAAGGCATGGCCAGACATACAGAGAAAGATACAGAAGATAGGGTGGAGTGAAAAGCCATTAGATGAATTGTTAAGAGAGGCACAGAAAGTGTTTGTAAAGAGAGAGGATGAGAGACAGAAACAGAAGGTGAAAATGATGGTAGCTGCGGTTGATGAGATAGTTAAGAAAAGAATGGAACCGATAGTGACCAACCGGAGCGGTGGGTGGCAGCATGTCGGACAGAGAGGACAAGGGGGAGCGTTTGATAGAGGGTTCGAGTGACAGGGGCAGAGCTGGAGGTCTCCACAGGCAGGATGCTATTATTGCGGAAAGATAGGGCACTTTAAGCGGGAATGTCCTGCTCTGAAAAGGGAAGAGAGGGCAATTCCGCTTATGAATTTTGATGAAGAATAGGGGTGTCAGGGGTTCCTGCCCCCGGGGACCCACCAGGAACCCTTGATAAACCTGAAGGTGGGACCCTGTAAGGAAGAGGTCGTCTTCCTAGTAGATACTGGGGCAGCACGGTCATCGCTGAATTTTAAACCAAAGAAAGTAGGAATGTCAACACGGTCAATTACTGTTTCGGGGGTAAAAGGGGAAGGATTTACTGTTCCAGTATTTGAACCTATGATGATAGAAGGTCCTAAGGATAGGGTCACAGGGGAACTGTTGTATATCCCTGATATAGGAAGTAACTTATTAGGGAGAGATTTAATTATCCTCTTAGGACTGGGGATTGGAATTCAGGAAAAAGAATTAGTTGTAGAAAGGCAATGTTGACAAAGGATGTGGAGAGAGAGATAGACCCTATTGTATGGGCTAGAGAAGGGAATTGTGGAAAACTACAGATCCCTCCCCTTGAAGTAAATTTTTAAAAAAAGGAAAAGGGGACGTTGTCTGTGAGCGACAATATCCCATTTCCATAGAAGGTAAACGAGGACTGCAGCCAGTAATTGAAGGATTGATTAGAGATGGACTGTTGGAGCCATGTATGTCTCCTTATAATACCCCAATACTACCAGTGTGGACATCCGATGGAACTTATCGATTGGGGCAGGATTTGAGAACATTAAATCGCATAGTACAGATCAGGCACCCAGTGGTACCAAACCCCTATTCCTTATTAAGTGAGATCCCTCATGACCACAAATGGTTTAGTGTGATAGATTTAAAGGATGCCTTTTGGGCTTGTCCCTTGGCAGAGGAAGGTAGGAATATGTTTGCCTTTGAGTGGGAAGACCCTAAGACAGGACACAAACCGCAACACCTGTGCTTCCCCAGGGGTTTACGGAATCCCTGAATTTATTTGGACAGATGTTAGAACAAATATTGGAGAAATTTAGCAGCCCCAAGGGGACTACCCTGTTGCAGTATGTAGACGACCTCTTAGTAACAGGAAAAAGAAGAGAGAGAGTAGTAGAAGCCACTAACAAATTATTGAATTTCCTGGGTCAGCAGGGACTGCGAGTATCTAAAAACAAACTACAATATGTGGACCAAGAAGTGAAATACTTGGGACATTTAGTTAGTGAGGGAAAGCGAAAGATAAGCCCGGAACGGATAGAGGGAATATTGGGGATGTCACTGCCCAGCACTAAACGGGAGTTACGCAAATGTTTGGGTCTAACGGGTTATTGCAGATTGTGGATTGATTCCTATGCACAGAAGACTAAGAAATTATATCTCAAACTATTAGAGGGGGAACCAAAATGTCTACTTTGGGATGATGAGGAAAAAGAACTAGTTGAGAAACTCAAAAGAGATCTGATCCATGCCCCCGTGTTAGCCTTACCTTCTCTAGATAAACCTTTCCACCTCTTTGTTACCGTGGATAAGGGAGCGGCTTTGGGAGCATTGACCCAGAGGTGGGGAGGAATGAGACAACCAGTAGCATATCTTTCGAAGCTACTGGATCCAGTATCCCGGGGGTGGCCTGAGTGTGTGCAGGCCGTGGCTGCCACTGCACTGTTGGTGGAGGAAAGCAGAAAGCTTACATTTGGGGGAGCCCTAATAGTAAGCACTCCACACCAAGTGAGAACAATCCTAAACCAAAAAGCTGGGCGATGGTTGACAGACTCGCGGATTCTGAAATACGAGGCAATATTAATAGAAAAGGATGATCTAGTGTTGGTCACTGACAATTGTTTAAATCCAGCTGCCTTTCATTGGAAAGGGGAAGGAGACTCTCCTCAGAATCCAGGGCACGATTGCCTTGACATTATAGAATACCAAACTAAGGACTGCATGGACCTGAGAGATGTTCCACTTCATGCAGGGGCTAGACTTTTTATAGACGGATCATCCCGGGTGACTGAAGGGAAAATACATAATGGGTATGCAGTCGTAGTTGGGACAAACAGTAGTGTGGTGGAGGCAGGACGGTTGCCAAATGGGTGGTCAGCTCAGACTTGTGAACTCTATGCATTGGAAAGAGCCCTTAGGGCATTGGAGAATAAAGAGGGAACAGTATACATTGACTCTAAATATGCATTTGGTGTTGTGCACACCTTCAGTAAGATATGGCAGGAACGACGGCTGATCAATAGCCGAGGGAAAGAATTAGTACATGAAGAATTGATTAAACGAGTCTTGGAGTCCCTATTACTTCCCCGAGAAATAGCAGTAGTGCATGTAAATGGTCATCAGAAAGGAAATGAACTAGAAGTTAGGGGAAATGGATTAGCCGATGAAGTGGCTAAGGAAGCAGCCCTGAACCCACAAGAAGTGGTGATTCATTCCCTACTACTTACTGTCCCAAGTCCTAGGGAAGCTCCTATATTTACTGAAAGCGAAGAAAATGAATTGAGAGATTTAGGAGCTGTAAAAACAGCAGACAGGCATTGGAGGTTACCTGATGGAAGGGAAATGTTAAACAAAATGATGATGTGAGAGATTATGGCTGTCCTACACCAAGGCAGCCATTGGGGAGTACAAGCAATGTGTGATTTAGTTCTTAGGGAATATGGATGTAAAGGAATATATACAATTGCTAAACAAATATGTGAGGGATGTATAATATGCAGAAAGGTAAATAAGAAAGTCTTGAGAAAACAGACCCCGGGAGGAAGAGACCCAGGATTGAGACCTTTCCAGAGTATACAAGTAGATTATACTGAACTCCCCAGGGTAGGGAGACTAAAATATTTGCTAGTCATAGTAGATCATCCATCTGGTTGGGTTGAGGCATACCCCCGAGCTACCGCCACTGTGAGTGGAGTGTCTAAAACAATATTGGAGCACATAATTCCCTGATATGGGCTCGTGAACCATATTGATTCCGACCAAGGAACTCACTTTACCCCCTGTAACACTTTAGAGGTAATGAAAGGGTTGGGAATTTCCTGGGAGTTCCATACTCCATGGCACCTGCCATCATCGGGAAGGGTTGAGAGAATGAACCAAACACTCAAACAACAGCTCTCTAAATTGATAATAGAAACCACACTCCCTTGGACCAAATGTTGACCTATAGCTCTCTTGTGAGTACGAACAGCCCCAAGGAAAGATTTGGGACTATCCCCCTATGAAATCTTATTTGGATTACCTTACTTGGGAACGAATGGAGAATTGCCAATTCCCGAAACTAAAGAGTTGTTCTTAAAGAAGTATATACTGGGCTTGTCCTCCTCTTTGTCTTTCCTCAGGAAACAGGGTTTATTGGCACAGACTCCACCCCTTGAATTCACCGTTCATCCCATCCAGCCGGGCGATTGAATCTTAGTAAAATCATGGACAGAGACTAAATTACAGCCGGACTGGGAAGGGCCGTACCAGGCTCTTTTGACGACCGAAACGGCAATAAGGACGGTGGGGAAAGGCTGGACTCACTACACTCGGATCAAAGGGCCAGTGGAATCTCCAGTTGAGGAAGAAGTCTGGACAGCCGAATCAACGCAAGATCCGCTGAAACTCAGATTAAAGAGACTTTGAGTAACTAATTATACAGTGGTGATGCGAGTGCGGGATTATTTCTGTAAGATTGTATATTAAGTCTTTTTGGTGCTTCAGCATGATGTTTAGAATACTGGGGATGCTGCTAGAATTATGATGCTAGCCCTTTTAGTATTGGGATTTCGTCAAATATCATTTTCATATGTATTATTAACGGTTCCTGAATTTGATAATCCACAAGTAATAGACGCTGATGTATGCAGCTTAGTAAATTGTGGGGATGTAGATAATCAGAGACAGTACCGCAGCTCTGAGATACATCTTACGTCCTATGGGGATGGCCTTGGGGATGGTACTTAGTATAATGATCTCATCACAGTACACTGGGCCCCCTTCCAACCAGCTCGTGATTGTCCTGATAAAAAGTGTAACCCAATATACCTAACGATAAGGAAAACCACATGGCATGAAACAATCCTGGGGGGGGCACCTATGAGATACAATGAAATGAAACGTTTGGGATAGAAATGAAAGCAAATGGGAAGGATTTCTTGGGCTATTGTTTTCAAATTAGTGAAGGACAGGGAAAACAGGTAGAACTACTGGGTAAGAAGATACAATCTTTCACCCCTCCCGATGATCCTAAAGTAGTAAAATTTATAGAGGTAAAGGACTTGAAACAGACCATTGAAATAGAAACTGGGTACGGGGATCCAAATGCCTGGGTTGAATGGGTAAAGTATACTGTGAAAAGTCTGAACAAAAGCAATTGCTCTGCATGTGCCTCCAGTCGGCCAGTGGCCCAGGGGGTTCCCTTTCCACTCGGGTGGAAGCGAGACAGGAAGGGCATGAAATGTATGATAGCCCTGTATCAGGATGAGACTGCATGGAATGATAGGAATTGTACCTCCCCTATCTCTGATGTTCCCTCCCTTGGAGAAGAAAGATGCAAAAGTTCCCCCCGCTGTTTTCTGCCGCAGTTGGAAATCACACAGCCTGTGTGTGTAGACGAGGTACAGGTCGGTCGAATGATTTGGGGGAGCTGAAATTATGTACAGAGATTAAGAATGTTACCGAAACGGAGAAGGGAAGGAACTACTCAGCACTAAAGGTTCCCCGAGCGGATCTGTGGTGGGACTGTGGAGGCAAAATATTGAGACCCACGCTACCTCCAGATTGGAGAGGGATATGTGCAATTGTACAATTGGCAATTCCATTTACCCTGGCATTTGAGAAGGAAAAGATAGGGGGGAAAAAGGGAAGGGGTAAGAGATTACTGTTAGACACTTCTTTCGATGACAGGCTTTGTCTCGATGCGGTAGGAGTCCCTAGGGGGGTACCTGATGAATCCAAGGCTCGTAACCAGATTGCAGCAGGCTTTGAGTCAGCTCTCTTCTGGTGGGTAACAGTTAATAAAAATGTAGATTGGATAAATTACATTTTCTATAATCAACAGCGATTTGTAAATTATACAAGAGATGCGGTTAAAGGAATATCAGACCAGCTTGATGCGACAAGTAGGATGGCATGGGAGAACAGAATGGCCCTTGATAGGGTTTTAGCAGAAAAAGGGGGTGTGTGTGTGTGTGATGTTAGGAGGAAGTTGTTGTACCTTTATTCCTAATAACACTGCACCTGATGGTTCAATTACTCGGGTCTTAAGAGGATTGACTACCTTAGCAGAGGAATTGGCTGAGAATCCAGGAGTAGACACATCTCTCACAGGATGGCTTGAGTCCTGGATTGGAAGGTAGAAGGGGATGGTGGTTTCTATCCTTACTTCCCTGATAGTAGTAGTCGGGGTATTGGTGGCCATTGGCTGTTGTATCATACCCTCTATACGAGGGCTCACCCAAAGACTGATTGAAACAGCCTTGATGAAACAGGTGCCCCGAAAAGAAAAATGCAGAAGATAACAAAGAGTAATTAAAAGAAAAGGGGGAAATTGTGGGATATAGGTAAATTAACGTTACTTCTGCAATTCCATTTTACAAAGTAAAGTGAACTCACACCAGCGTGTAATTGTTTTAGCCACGAGCTGAGTAAACAAGAATGGGAACGATTTGGAGGAAATATATAATTGTTTTTGTATGAGCTAAAATTGTATGTTAGAATGAGATGTGCCATTAAAACATTACGGGCAAATAGATAAGATGTTGTGAGGGGATGAAGTTAAGCTAGATACCCTTGTACAAACAGTAGGTATAAACATCTGCTTCCCACTTTTACAAAAACACAGGAACAAACCTCAATTAAAAGGATCATAGGGATCAGAACGGCCTCGGGAAAGGCACAGATGAAGGGGGGTAGATAATGATGAAGAAAGAATATGCCTAACAATGACCTACAGCAGGATGAGGTCAAACAGGCTTGTGAGGCCAGGAATAAGCATTTTGTCACAGACAGGGCCGGATAAGGCAAGAGATAAACAGGGGTAAAGGGGGTCGGTCTTAGGGAAGTGGAAGATGTAAACAGGGGAGGAGCAATGTAAAACAAAAGACATCAAATCATACATAATATTTATATGAATTGAACTTGGTGTGTATGTCCTCTACCTTATAGGCAGTGGACATCTCACCCACTTGCAAGTGTAAAATAAAGGACACTACTGATTCAGATTTTGTCTCGGACTGCAATTATTGAGGTGTGTGAGCTTTGTTTCTCACAGTACCAAGGGCCAGAGGCTTGTATATGAAGTTGGGCAAGAGCTGAGCCATGATGTTTGAATGGAGGCAGAGGTTGTAGGGGCTAAACAGCGTTGTGGTGTGTGTATGTTGCTGTGGTTATAATTTGGAAAGGAGTTTATTTGTGAAGCAGTTTGGATGGGCATGTAATGAAATGGAGTGGAGTGAGTGTGAAAGAGTTGATCCTGTTGTGTAATAAACGTGTGTGTGTGTGTGTGTCTAGGGTGAAGTAGAGGAACTGAAGATGGAGATGGGAGAATAGAAAGGCAAAGGAAAAAGAAATGTTTTGGTGCAGGATGATTGAATGGCAAAATGTTGTTGTAAATGCAGCAGTGTGCGCCTTTAAGGAAGCAGAAATGGAAGCAGTCTGTGCCTACGGCCATACTAGTCTGAAAACGCCCGATCTCGTCTGATCTCGGAAGCTAAGCAGACTCAGGCCTGGTTAGTACTTGGATGGGAGACCGCCTGGGAATACCAGGTGCAGTAGGCTTTTGCAGCCACCAGAGGTTGCTCACAGCTTCGCACTCTCACACTCCCATTCATCAAGCAACGTCCTATTAACTACTCGCTTCGTCTCTCTGTCTCACTTTTTCTTGCCCAATTTCATTGTTCAGCTTCTTCCCCCAATACACAAACACATCATTACTGCTTGAGATTGGAGCAAACGCACCAGGAACACCAAAGCAGCAAGTATTTTATTGAAGAGCACAAACCGTGATTTTTATTAAGTGATGCCTCACTTTCGATGATCACACTTCCCTGATCGATGTCAGCGTTCCCCTGTTTTCTAACAATCGTCTAACTAGTGGTGTGGATAGGGTCTGAAAGCAACAACGTTGTGGTGAGGGCTTGTCAGGTGAAGGGTGTTTTACAATATCTGCACTCACCGGTCGAGTTCATACAACGGTGGATCGATATGGTTACGGCAGGAAGAATGGGTCAGCAAACACAGCAAGTTCAATCATTGTAATGATTATTATTACACATCAGCAGCAAATAATAAGATAAGTGTAAAGAGGGAGTATTTAAAATGCCAGGTACAAAAATCAAGGCTTATTCTCTAACATCCGAAGCCTTCACAAACAGATCGGCCTAATAATGGCACAAATGGTGATGAATGGTTCGATCTAATTGACATCACTGTGCCTTAGTTACAAGTTGACCAAGGTAGAGAAATAACATTTCCAGAGTGCAGACTATTAGCAATAGTAAGGTGGAATTTGGAAAGAGGAGTAGGCCCTGACATTTAAGGATGACAGAAGGACATTAGTAAGTAAGGATATTACTTTGGAAATCTTAACCGTGCACTAAGATAATCATACCATTTGAAGACACTGTCAAGATGCTTTGAAGAAAGGCAACTCCTGTTGGACTAAATGCAAGAGAATGTTGTGTTCATTAACAGTCGGGTGGATAAAGGCAGAAGCAATAGGTTCCCATGACTTGGATTTTCAGACTGTATTTCCTATAATTTCAGACTGAGATGAGGTGAACTTTCGACAGTTATTGTGTTGTTAATCTTTAGAATGATATTCTCCAGAGTGTGGTGTGGGTTCTACTGTTGAGGATACTTCAGTGTCAGTGGATGGGGTTTTGATATCTTAAGGAATTCTGAGAGGGAGGTGCAGTTGAGGTGGATCGATGGTCATCAGTTTGAATGGTGGAGCTCTCTGGTGTGAGATATTGACCGCGGAGAGTGTGCTGCAGATTGAGCAAAGCAAAAGGTGGTCTCCAGAAGGATAATTGTGAAGACCGAGGTTATAGGATAGTGGTATAGGAGGGATATGGAAAATGGCAGAGGTGGTGGAGTAGCCTCCATGATGAGAAACAAAATTCTGTCAATGATGAGGGAGGACATAATGAAGGAAACGCATTCAGTGGAGACCGTGCGGGTGGAACTGAGGAATAGTCGAAATCCTAAAATTGTAATAGGTGTTATGTACAGACCGCCTGGTAGCAGCTCTGAAGTCCTGGATGGTAAAAATGCACAAAACTAGGCAATATGTAACAAAGTAAAAACAATGACTGCAGATGCTGGAAACCAAATACTGGATTAGTGGTGCTGGAAGAGCACAGCAGTTCAGGCAGCATCCAATATGTAACAAAGCCAGAGTACTACTCATGAGGGATTTTAACGTGAACACAGATTTAGAGGGAGTCAAGCATTTGTCAGAAAGGTAGTGCATGTCTGGTGTATTGCCGGTACTGTTTCTCACTGCATTATGTCCTATATGCTTCATGTGGACAAGCAGCATTGGGTTTAGTAATGAGTAATGATTTGGAATTAATGAGTGAGCTAGTTGTGCGTGGCCACTTATCATAGAGCGATGATAGCACTATCAAGTTCAAGGCAGTGTTTGAAAGCACAAAGCATGTATCTGCTGTATTTGGTAACGAACTGGAACAAGTGATGGGCTTGTTAGTGGGTGAACATTTTGGTGATGGTGACCACAATTTTGTGACTTTCACCTTGGTTATGGAGAGAGATAGGTGCATGCAACAGGGTTGGTTTTACAATTGGGGGAAGGGTAAATACAATGTTGTAAGACAGGATCTGAGGAGCATAAGTTGGGAGCATAGGCTGTTAGGGAAGGATGTTGTGGAAATGTGGAACTTTTTCAAGGAACAGATACGACATGTCCTTGATATGTATGTACCTGTCAGGCAGGAATAAGATGGTAGGGTGAGGGCACCTTGGTTGACAAGGGAGGTTGAATGTCTTGTAAGGAGGAAGGAGGCTTACATAAGGTTGAGGAAACGAGGTTCAGAGAGCGTTGGAGGGATACAGGATAGCAGGCGGGAGCTGAAGAAAGGGATTAGGAGAGCTAAGAGAGGGCATGAAAAGTCTTTGGCATATAGGGTCAAGGATAACTCCAAGGCCTTTTATGCGTATGTGAGAAACATGAGAATGACGAGAACGAGGGTAGGTCCGATCAAGGACAGTAGCGGGAGACTGTGTATTGAGTTGGAAGAGATAGGAGAGGTCTTGTATGAGTACTTTTCTTCAGTATTTACAAACGAGAGGGACCTTATTGTTGAAGAGGAGAGTGTGAAATTGACTGGGAAGTTGGAAGAGATACTTGTTAGGAAGGAAGATGTGTTGGGCGTTTTGAACAACTTGAGGATAGACAAATCCCCCGGGCCTGACGGGATATATCCTAGGATTACGTGGGAAGCAAGAGAGGAAATTGCAGAGCCATTGGCAATGATCTTTTCGTCTTCACTGTCAACGGGGGTGGTACCAGGGAACTGGAGAGTGGCGAATGTTGTGCCCTTGTTCAAAAAAGGGAATAGGGATAACCCCGGGAATTACAGGCCAGTAAGTCTTACTTCAGTGGTAGGCAAAGTAATGGAAAGGGTACTGAGGGATAGGATTTATGAGTATCTGGAAAGACAGTGCTTGATTAGGGACAGCCAGCACGGATTTGTGAAGGGTAGGTCTTGAGGAGGTGACCAAGTATGTGGATGAGGGTAGAGCAGTGGATGTAGTGTACATGGATTTTAGTAAGGCATTTGATAATGTTCCCCATGGTAGGCTTATGCGGAAAGTCAGGAGGTATGATAGAGGGAAATTTGGCCAGTTGGATGGAGAACTGGCTTACAAGTCGAAGTCAGAGAGTGGTGGTAGATGGTAAATATTCAGTCTGGAGCCCAGTTACAAGTGGAGTTCTGCAGGGATCAGTTCTGGGTCCTCTGCTGTTTGTAATTTTTATTAATGACTTGGAAGAGGGAGTCGAAGGGTAGATCAATAAATTTGCAGATGATACAAAGATTGGTGGAGTTGTGGATAGTGAGGAGGGCTGTTGTCGGCAGCAAAGGCACTTCGATGTGATGCAGAGCTGGGCTGAGGAGTGTCAGATGGAGTTTAACACTGTCAAGTGTGAGGTTGTCCATTTTGGAAGGACAAATAAGAATGCGGAATACAGGGGTAACGGTAGGGTTCTTAGTAAGGTGGAGGAACAGAGGGATCTTGGGGTCTATGTACATAGATCTTTGAAAGTTGCCACTCCAGAGAGCTTGTAAGGAGGCCTATGGAGTATAAGCGTTCATTAGCAGAGGGATTGAATTCAAGAGTCGTGAAGTGATGTTGCAGCTGTACAGGACTTTGGTTAGGCCACATTTGGAGTACTGTGTGCAGTTCTGGTCGCCTCACTTTTGGAAAGATGTGGAAGCTTTGGAGAGAGTGCAGAGAAGATTTACCAGGATGTTGCCTGGAATGGAGAAAAGGTCGTACGAGGATAGGTTGAGAGTGCTCGGCCTTTTCTCATTGGAGCGGCGAAGGATGAGGGGTGACTTGATAGAGGTTTATAAGATGATCAGGGGAATAGATAGAGTAGACAGTCAGAGACTTTTCCCCCGGGTACAACAAAGTGTTGAAAGGGGACATAAATTTAAGGTGAAGGGTAGAAGGTATAGGGGGGATGTCAGGGGTAGGTTCTTTACCCAGAGAGTGGTGGGGGCATGGAATGCACTGCCTGTGGGAGTGGCAGAGTCAGAATCATTGGTGACCTTTAAGCGGCATTTGGATAGGTACATGGATAGGTGCTTAAGCTCGGACAAATGTTCGGCACAACATCGTGGGCTGAAGAGCCTGTTCTGTGCTGTGTTGTTCTATGTTCTATGCTGCTGGAGTTGGAGAGTTCGGTAAAGCCGCCTTGACTGAGATGAGACAGAGACCGTCCACAATAAGGTTGGAAAATCTGCTGATGGCTAAAAGAACTGAAGATGACGGGAGGATGTTTAAAGAAACATTGAAGACAATAGGAAACCAGTTGATACCCCTGAGAGGGAAAGCTCTGCTTCACAGAAGAAAACAGTCATGGACAAAAATATCAGCATAGATCCTGCTGATTGGGAAAGATCCAGAGAGCAGGAAAGACACAAAGCAGTGTAAAAGAGCTCCCAAAAGGAATTTTGATCGGAATCTTTCCAGGGACATCAAAATCGAGAAGAAATGTTCCGCTGCCCTAAAGGGAAAGCGGGTGATCAGGAGAAGGTGGGGACATTGTAAATGGTCGAGATGTTCCATCATTCCCCTTACCTCGGTATTTTCAGGAGAAAAGGAGGATAGCTTGCCAGAAGTCCCGGTGAAATGAAAAGTGGATCGGGAAAAGCAACCGAATAAAACGAAGGTGAGTAAAACATCGATAATGAGGAAATGACTGGAATCAAAGGGTGACAAATGCCTGGGATTAGGCGGGTTCCATCGGTGGGTGTTAAAACAAATCGACAAGCGCCTCATAGAAGCCCGAACTGTAATCGTTCAGAATTCCCGAGATCCAGGAGTCGTTCCTCCGGATTGGATTGTTGCACGTGTCAGTCGCGCTTTTTAAGAGAGGAGAACCCGGAAAACTCGGGAATTGCAGAGCATGGAGCTTAGCACCTATGGCAGGGAATTTGTTGGAGTCTATAATCAAGGCTGGGATAAGTGAGCACCTCAAATTGTTGAGTTAACCAGGGAGAGCCACATGACAGGTAGGTCGTGCCTGACAAATTCATTGCAGAGGGTTTGAAGAGGGGACGAAGGTAGCTGTCAGGGAATAATGTCCATAGATGTTGTTTACATGGACTTCTAGAAGGCATTTGACAAAATCCACTTCAGAAGGTAGAAGCCAAGAGAATTGAGGGCAAATTCCTGACAGGGCTCGGAGATTGTTTGAGAGGCAGGTGACAGAAAGTAGAGATAATGGGTAGGTAGTCAATTGGCAGGATGGAACCAGTTATGTCTCACAAGGACTTGTGTTAGGGCCTCAATTATTGATGTTATTTGTTAAGGGAATGGATAATGGCACAGGAAGTCATATCATAATTTGTGGCTGCATAAGTTAGGCTGCATTGTAGACTGTGTAGATGACAGCATAAATTTGCAAGGGGATATTGATAGATTTAGGTCAATAAACAAAACTGTGGCAAAAGCATTTGAATGAAAGCAATAGTGAGGCTATCCATTTTTGGATCAAGAAGGGACAGATCAAGGTATTTTTCTGGATGGTATGAAGTGCATGTCCAAGGAGACTTGGGGTTTCAGGTGCACACAACTTTAAAGTGTCACGGACACATCCAGAAAATAATCCAGAAAGCGAACAGATTGCTGTCCTTTCTGAGTAGGTCAAAGTTTGGGAGAAGATTTGTAGCTCGGGTGCTCGTTGTGGTTCTGTTCGTCAAGCTGGGAATTTGTCTTGCAAACGTTTCATCCCCTGTCTAGGTGGACCCAAAGGACTAGCCACACTACCATACATCAGGAGTATTTCCGAACTGACAGCCAGACTACTGCGACCACTAGGACTCATAACAGCACACAAACCTACAGCCACGCTCAGACAACAACTCACCAGGACAAAGGACCCGATACCCAACATGAGCAAAACCAATGTAGTGTACAAAATCCCATGCAAGGACTGTACAAAACACTACATCGGACAAACAGGAAGACAGTTAACGATCCGTATGCACAAACACCAACTAGCCACGAAACGACACGACCAGCTATCCTTAGTAGCCACACACACAGACGACAAGCAACATGAATTCGACTGGGACAACACTACCATTATAGGGCAAGCCAAACAGAGAACAGCCAGGGAATTCCTAGAGGCATGGCACTCATCCACAGACTCTATCAACAAACACATCGACCTGGACCCAATATACCGGCCACTAAAGTGGACAGCTCGAACTGACAACTGGAAGCGGCAGAGACAGGCCACAATAAATGCCGGAGCAAACAGCACAGAAGCGCTTCACAGGAGGCTCCCAAGCACTGAGGATGTCACCTAGACAGGGGACGAAACGTTTGCAAGACAAATTTCTAAGTAGAGGACTGGAGTAGAAGGATGCCGAAGTTATGCTGCAGTTCTACAAAACCCTGGGTAGATAGACCCCACTTGGAGTACTGTGAGCGGATCTGGGCCGCACACCTTCTGAAAGGAGTAGAATATTGATTTACAAGAATGATACCTGGACTTGTATGGTTAAGATGGAAGGAGAGATCATATCATTTAGGCCTGTGGTCTGTAGAATTGAGAATGTTAATGGGTGGTGTGATGAAAGTCTCGAAGACATGAATAGGAAAAGAGAAGGTAGCTAATGATAAACGATTTCTACTGGTTGGGGATTGTAGAACGAAGGGACATAGCGTGAGACTTAGGGCCACAGGGTTGCGTAGAGATGTGAGGAAGCCATCGTGCATACATCGGATGGTGGATTTTAGCCATCATTTTCTGACAAAGTGCAGTGGATGCTGGATGAGTTGTTCTATTGAAATGAGAGGGAGATAAATGTTTGTGAAGCAAAGGTACCAAGGGCCAGAGGCTTGTATATGAAGTTGGGCAAGAGCTGAGCCATGATGTTTGAATGGAGGCAGAGGTTGTAGGGGCTAAACAGCGTTGTGGTGTGTGTATGTTGCTGTGGTTATAATTTGGAAAGGAGTTTATTTGTGAAGCAGTTTGGATGGGCATGTAATGAAATGGAGTGGAGTGAGTGTGAAAGAGTTGATCCTGTTGTGTAATAAACGTGTGTGTGTGTGTGTGTCTAGGGTGAAGTAGAGGAACTGAAGATGGAGATGGGAGAATAGAAAGGCAAAGGAAAAAGAAATGTTTTGGTGCAGTCTGATTGAATGGCAAAATGTTGTTGTAAATGCAGCAGTGTGTGCCTTTAAGGAAGCAGAAATGGAAGCAGTCTGTGCCTACGGCCATACTAGTCTGAAAACGCCCGATCTCGTCTGATCTCGGAAGCTAAGCAGACTCAGGCCTGGTTAGTACTTGGATGGGAGACCGCCTGGGAATACCAGGTGCAGTAGGCTTTTGCAGCCACCAGAGGTTGCTCACAGCTTCGCACTCTCACACTCCCATTCATCAAGCAACGTCCTATTAACTACTCGCTTCGTCTCTCTGTCTCACTTTTTCTTGCCCAATTTCATTGTTCAACTTCTTCCCCCAATACACAAACACATCATTACTGCTTGAGATTGGAGCAAACGCACCAGGAACACCAAAGGAGCAAGTATTTTATTGAAGAGCACAAACCGTAGTTTTTGTTAAGTGATGCCTCACTTTCGATGATCACACTTCCCTGATCGCTGTCAGCGTTCCCCTGTTTTCTAACAATCGTCTAACTAGTGGTGTGGATAGGGTCTGAAAGCAACAACGTTGTGGTGAGGGCTTGTCAGGTGAAGGGTGTTTTACAATATCTGCACTCACCGGTCGAGTTCATACAACGGTGGATCGATATGGTTAAGGCAGGAAGAATGGGTCAGCAAACACAGCAAGTTCAATCATTGTAATGATGATTATTATTACACATCAGCAGCAAATAATAAGATAAGTGTAAAGAGTGAGTATTTAAAATGCCAGGTACAAAAATCAAGGCTTATTCTCTAACAGCCGAAGCCTTCACAAACAGATCGGCCTAATAATGGCACAAATGGTGATGAATGGTTCGATCCAATTGACATCACTGTGCCTTAGTTACAAGTTGACCAAGGTAGAGAAATAACATTTCCAGAGTGCAGACTATTAACAATAGTAAGGTGGGATTTGGAAAGAGGAGTAGCCCCTGACATTTAAGGATGACAGAAGGACGTTAGTGAGTAAGGATATTACTTTGGAAATCTTAACCGTGCACTAAGATAATCATACCATTTGAAGACACTATCAAGATGTTTTGAAGAAAGGGAACTCCTGTTGGACTAAATGCAAGAGAATGTTGTGTTCATTAACAGTCGGGTGGATAAAGGCAGAAGCAATAGGTGCCAATGACTTGGATTTTCAGACTGTATTTCCTATAATTTCAGGCAGATAAGTGAACTTTCGACAGTTATTGTGTTGTTAATCTTTAGAATGATATTCTCCAGAGAGTGGTGTGGGTTCTACTGTTGAGGATACTTCAGTGTCAGTGGATGGAGTTTTGATATCTTAGGGAATTCTGAAAGGGAGGTGCAGTTGAGGTGGATCGATGGTCATCAGTTTGAATGGTGGAGCTCTCTGGTGTGAGATATTGACCGCGGAGAGTGTGCTGCAGATTCAGCAAAGCAAAAGGTGGTCTCCAGAAGGATAATTGTGAAGACCGAGGTTATAGGATAGTGGTATAGGACGGATATGGAAAATGGCAGAGGTGGTGGAGTAGCCTCCGTGATGAGAAACAAAATTCTGTCAATGATGAGGGAGGACATAATGAAGGAAACGCATTCAGTGGAGACCGTGTGGGTGGAACTGAGGAATAGTCGAAATCCTAAAATTGTAATAGGTGTTATGTACAGACCGCCTGGTAGCAGCTCTGAAGTCCTGGATAGTAAAAATGCACAAAACTAGGCAATATGTAACAAAGTAAAAACAATGACTGCAGATGCTGAAAACCAAATACTGGATTAGTGGTGCTGGAAGAGCACAGCAGTTCAGGCAGCATCCAATGAGCAGCGAAATCGACGTTTCGGGCAAAAGCCCTTCATCAGGAATAAAGGCGGTGAGCCTGAAGCGTGGAGAGATAAGCTAGAGGAGGGTGGGGGTGTGGAGAGAGTAGCATAGAGTACAATGGGTGAGTGGGGGAGGAGATGAAGGTGATAGGTCAAGGAGGAGAGGGTGGAGTGGATAGGTGGAAAAGAAGATAGGCAGGTCGGACAAGTCCGGACAAGTCAAGGAGACAGTGCAGAGCTGGAAGTTTGAAACTAGGATGAGGTGGGGGAAGGGGAAATGAGGAATCTGTTGAAGTCCACATTGATGCCCTGGGGTTGAAGTGTTCCGAGGCGGAAGATGAGGCGTTCTTCCTCCAGGCGTCTGGAGGTGAGGGAGCGGCGGTGAAGGAGGCCCAGGACCTCCATGTCCTCGGCAGAGTGGGAGGGGGAGTTGAAATGTTGGGCCACGGGGCGGTTTGGTTGATTGGTGCGGGTGTCTCGGAGAGGTTCCCTAAAGCGCTCTGCTAGGAGGCGCCCAGTCTCCCCAGTGTAGATGAGACCACATCGGGAGCAACGGATATAATAAATGATATTGGTGGATGTGCAGGTGAAACTTTGGATGTGGAAGGCTCCTTTAGGGCCTTGGATAGAGGTGAGGGAGGAGGTGTGGGCACAGGTTTTACAGTTCCTGCTGTGGCAGGGGAAAGTGCCAGAATGGAAGGGTGGGTCATAGGGGGGTGTGGACCTGACCAGGTAGTCGCGGAGGGAACGGTCTTTGCGGAAGGCGGAAAGGGGTGGGGAGGGGTGGCGTAAATGTCGTTGGATGATTTGGTTTATGCGAAGGTTTGTAGGGTGGAAGGTGAGCACCAGGGGCGTTCTGTCCTTGTTACGGTTGGAGGGGTGAGATCTGAGGGCGGAGGTGCGGGATGTGGACGAAATGCTTTGGAGGGCATCTTTAACCACGTGGGAAGGGAAATTGCGGTCTCTAAAGAAGGAGGCCATCTGGTGTGTTCTATGGTGGAACTGGTCCTCCTGGGAGCAGATACGGCGGAGGCGGAGGAATTGGGAATACGGGATGGCATTTTTTCAAGAGATAGGGTGGGAAGAGGTGTAATCCAGGTAGCTGTGGGAGTCGGTGGGTTTGTAAAAAATGTCAGTGTCAAGTTGGTCGTCACTAATGGAGATGGAGAGGTCCAGGAAGGGGAGCGAGGTGTCAGAGATGGTCCAGGTAAATTTAAGATCAGGGTGGAATATGTTGGTGAAGTTGATGAATTGCTCAACCTCCTCGCGGGAGCACGAGGTGGCGCCAATGCAGTCATCAATGTAGCGGAGGAAGAGGTGGGGAGTGGTGCCGGTGTAATTACGGAAGATCAACTGTTCTACATAGCCAACAAAGAGACAGGTATAGCTGGGGCCCATACGTGTGCCCATGGCTACGCCTTTGGTCTGGAGGAAGTGGGAGGATTCAAAGGAGAAATTGTTAAGGGTGAGGACCAGTTTGGCCAAATGAATGAGGGTGTCAGTGGAAGGGTACTGTTGGGGACGTCTGGAGAGGCAAAAACGGAGGGCTTGGAGGCCCTGGTAATGACGAATGGAGATGTAGAGGGATTGGATATCCATGGTGAAGATGAGGATTTGGGGGCCGGGGAAACGGAAGTCTTGGAGGAGGTGGAGGACGTGGGTGGTGTCTCAAATGTATGTGGGGAGTTTCTGGACTGGGGGGATAGAATAGTGTCGAGGTAGGTAGAGATGAGTTCGGTGGGGCAGGAGCATGCTGAGTCAATGGGTCGGCCAGGGTGGTCAGGCTTGTGGATCTTGGGAAGGAGGTAGAACCGGGCAGTGCGGGGTTCCTGGACTATGAGGTTGGAAGCTGTGGGTGGGAGGTCTCCTGAGGTGATGAGGTTCTGTATGGTCTGGGAGATGATGGTTTGGTGATGGGGGCAGTAGGAAGAGGTGTCCTCGAGTTGGTGTTTGGCTTCAGCGGTGTAGAGGTCAGTGCGCCAGACTACCACTGTGCCCCCTTTATCCGCTGGCTTAATGGTGAGGTTGGGATTAGAGCAGAGGGATTGGAGGGCTGCGCGTTGTGAGGGTGAGAGGTTGGAGTGGGGGAGGGGGGTCGACAGGTTGAGGCGGTTAATGTCCCGGCGGCAGTTGGAAATGAAGAGGTCGAGGGCAGGTAATAGGCCAGCACAGGGTGTCCAGGTGGATGCAGCGTGTTGGAGGTGGGCGAAGGGGTCCTCGGAAGGTGGGCGGGAGTCCTGATTGTGAAAGTAAGCTCGGAGGCGGAGGCGACAGAAGAATTGTTTGACGTCACGGCGTGTATTAAATTCAGTGATGTGTGGACGGAGGGGGATGAAGGTGAGTCCTTTGCTGAGGACTGATCGTTCTTCCTCAGTGAGTGGGAGGTCTTGGAGGGATGGTGAAAACTCGGCAGGGCCGGGAGCTGGGATCTGGTGTGGGTGTGGAGCTGGGAGTGGGGTCGGAGCCAGTACCTGGAGTGGGTGTGATGGTGGGGGGAATGGGGGTGGAGGCATGAGCTGGGGTAATGTTGCCCTCGGGGTTCTGGGGTGTGGGGATAGTGACAGTGGGGTCTGTGGGGGCCGTGTCAGCAGAATGCAGGTGAGTGGCGCTGGTGGAGGTGGAATTGGTGATGATCATGGCAGTAGGGGTGGCGGGAGTCACTGAGTGTGTGGCATCAGGAATGATGTGAGGGCCGGAAGTGACTGTGGGAGTGGCCATGATGGGGGCGGACGTGACATCATCACTCAGCGTGGGGGTGGTAGCTGCGTCAGCCGCATGGCTAATGGTGTTTCCGAGGCCAGGGGAATCTTCTGGAATGTTTGAGGAGCGCTGGTTATGGAGGTGGGTGGATAAAAGTTTGTTGTACTTACAGTTTTTGATGTTTGAGATGGAGTTGAAATACTGTTTGTTGAGAGTATGAATTCTCCTGAGGATGTAGTACAGAGTGGGTCCTTTGCAATTCTGAGAGAGTGTGGCCCTCAGCTGAGGCAGGGCTGACTGGAGAGAGGTTAGGTGACGGCGCATTGCTGCAAGCGTGGAGCGGAGGATCCTGAAGGAGAACTGTTGCTGGTGTTTTTGAATCTGTAGTCTGTACTGTTTGTCCTGTTTGGGTCCGAACTCTGCTGATTTAAAGGTGGTCTGGAGTCCGTGTGGGATGAGTTGGTTACGGAGGCATGCACTGAGGAAGCGAATGTGGCTGTGGTACCGAGTTTGTTTCACAACATGGTTGAAGAGCTTCAGAGCAGACGCAATGACCTGGGAGTTGCAGTGGGAGAGGGACTCCCTGAGATTCTTGTAGAGAGAGGAGGAAAACTTCTTCAAGGCAGGCATCCTTGCAAGAGGATTCGCAGTAGGGTTAAAATCAACAAGGTAAAAACAATGACTGCAGATGCTGAAAACCAAATACTGGATTAGTGGTGCTGGAAGAGCACAGCAGTTCAGGCAGCATCCAATATGTAACAAAGCCAGAGTACTGCTCATGAGGGATTTTAACGTGAACACAGATTTAGAGGTAGTCAAGCATTTGTCAGAAAGGTAGTGCATGTCTGGTGTATTGCCGGTACTGTTTCTCACTGCATTATGTCCTATATGCTTCATGTGGACAAGCAGTATTGGGTTTAGTAATGAGTAATGATTTGGAATTAATGAGTGAGCTACTTGTGCGTGGCCACTTATCACATAGTGATGATAGCACTATCAAGTTCAAGGCAGTGTTTGAAAGCACAAAGCATGTATCTGCTGTATTTGGTAACGAACCGGGACAAGTGATGGGCTTGTTAGTGGGTGAACATTTTGGTGATGGTGACCACAATTCTGTGACTTTCACCTTGGTTATGGAGAGAGATAGGTGCGTGCAACAGGGTAGGTTTTACAATTGGTGGGAAGGGTAAATACAATGTTGTAAGACAGGATCTGAGGAGCATAAGTTGGGAGCATAGGCTGTCAGAGAAGGATGTTGTGGAAATGTGGAACTTTTTCAAGGAACAGATACGACATGTCCTTGATATGTATGTACCTGTCAGGCAGGAAAGAGATGGTAGGGTGAGGGATCCTTGCTTGACGAGGGAGGTTGAATGTCTTGGAAGGAGGAAGGAGGAGGCTTACATAAGGTTGAGGAAACGAGGTTCAGAGAGCGTTGGAGGGATACAGGATAGCCAGGCTGGAGCTGAAGAAAGGGATTAGGAGAGCGAAAAGAGGGCATGAAAAATCTTTGGCAGGTAGGATCAAGGATAACCCCAAGGCCTTTTACGCGTATGTGAGAAACATGAGAATGACGAGAACGAAGGTAGGTCCGATCAAGGACAGTAGTGGGAGACTGTGTATTGAGTTGGAAGAGGTAGGAGAGGTCTTGAATGAGTACTTTTCTTCAGTATTTACAAACAAGAGGGACCTTATTGTTGAAGAAGAGAGTGTGAAATTGACTGGTAAGCTAGAAGAGATACTTGTTAGGAAGGAAGATGTGTTGGACATTTTGAACAACTTGAGGATAGACAAGTCCCCCGGGCCTGACGGGATATATCCTAGGATTATGTGGGAAGCAAGAGAGGAAATTGCAGAGCCATTGGCAATGATCTTTTCGTCTTCACTGTCAACGGGGGTGGTACCAGGGAACTGGAGAGTGGCGAATGTTGTGCCCTTGTTCAAAAAAGGGAATAGGGATAACCCCGGGAATTACAGGCCAGTAAGTCTTACTTCAGTGGTAGGCAAAGTAATGGAAAGGGTACTGAGGGATAGGATTTATGAGTATCTGGAAAGACAGTGCTTGATTAGGGACAGCCAGCACGGTTTTGTGAAGGGTAGGTCTTGAGGAGGTGACCAAGTATGTGGATGAGGGTAGAGCAGTGGATGTAGTGTAAATGGATTTTAGTAAGGCATTTGATAATGTTCCCCATGGTAGGCTTATGCGGAAAGTCAGGAGGTATGATAGAGGGAAATTTGGCCAGTTGGATAGAGAACTGGCTAACAAGTCGACGTCAGAGAGTGGTGGTAGGTGGTAAATATTCAGCCTGGACCCCAGTTACAAGTGGAGTTCCGCAGGGATCAGTTCTGGGTCCTCTGCTGTTTGTAATTTTTATTAATGACTTGGAAGAGGGAGTCGAAGGGTGCGTCAATAAATTTGCAGATGATTCAAAGATTGATGGAGTTGTGGACAGTGAGGAGGGCTGTTGTCGGCTGCAAAGGGACTTAGATATAATGCAGAGCTGGGCTGAGGAGTGGCAGATGGAGTTCAACCCTGCCAAGTGTGAGGTTGTCCATTTTGGAAGGACAAATAAGAATGCGGAATACAGGGTTAATGGTAGGGTTCTTAGTAAGGTGGAGGAGCAGAGGGATCTTGGGGTCTATGTTCATAGATCTTTGAAAGTTGCCACTCAGGTGGATAGAGCTTGTAAGAAGGCCTATGGTGTATTAGCGTTCATTAGCAGAGGGATTGAGTTCAAGAGTCGTGAAGTGATGTTGCAGCTGTACAGGACCTTGGTTAGGCCACATTTGGAGTACTGTGTGCAGTACTGGTCGCCTCACTTTCAGAAAGATGTGGAAGCTTTGGAGAGAGTGCAGAGAAGACTTACCAGGATGTTGCCTGGAATGGAGAATAGGTCGTACGAGGATAGGTTGAGAGTGCTCGGCCTTTTCTCATTGGAACGGCGAAGGATGAGGGGTGACTTGATAGTGGTTTATAAGATGATCAGAGGAATCGATAGAGTAGACAGTCAGAAACTTTTTCCCCTGGTACAACAGAGTGTTACAAGGGGACATAAATTTAAGGTGAAGGGTGGAAGGTATAGGGGGGATGTCAGGGGTAGGTTCTTTACCCGGAGAGTGGTGGGGGCATGGAATGCGCTGCCTGTGGGAGTGGCAGAGTCAGAATCATTCGTGACCTTTAAGCGGCAATTGGATAGGTGCTTAAGCTCGGACAAATGTTCGGCACAACATTGTGGGCCGAAGGGCCTGTTCTGTGCTGTGTTGTTCTATGTTCTATGCTGCTGGAGTTGGAGAGTTCGGTAAAGCCGCCTTGACTGAGATGAGACAGAGACCGTCCACAATAAGGTTGGAAAATCTGCTGATGGCTAAAAGAACTGAAGATGACGGGAGGATGTTTAAAGAAACATTGAAGACAATAGGAAACCAGTTGATACCCCTGAGAGGGAAAGCTCTGCTTCACAGAAGAAAACAGTCATGGACAAAAATATCAGCATAGATCCTGCTGATTGGGAAAGATCCAGAGAGCAGGAAAGACACAAAGCAGTGTAAAAGAGCTCCCAAAAGGAATTTTGATCGGAATCTTTCCAGGGACATCAAAATCGAGAAGAAATGTTCCGCTGCCCTAAAGGGAAAGCGGGTGGTCAGGAGAAGGTGGGGACATTGTAAATGGTCGAGATGTTCCATCATTCCCCTTACCTCGGTATTTTCAGGAGAAAAGGAGGATAGCTTGCCAGAAGTCCCGGTGAAATGAAAAGTGGATCGGGAAAAGCAACCGAATAAAATGAAGGTGAGTAAAACATCGATAATGAGGAAATGACTGGAATCAAAGGGTGACAAATGCCTGGGATTAGGCGGGTTCCATCGGTGGGTGTTAAAACAAATCGACAAGCGCCTCATAGAAGCCCGAACTGTAATCGTTCAGAATTCCCGAGATCCAGGAGTCGTCCCTCCGGATTGGATTGTTGCACGTGTCAGTCGCGCTTTTTAAGAGAGGAGAACCCGGAAAACTCGGGAATTGCAGAGCATGGAGCTTAGCACCTATGGCAGGGAATTTGTTGGAGTCTATAATCAAGGCTGGGATAAGTGAGCACCTCAAATTGTTGAGTTAACCAGGGAGAGCCACATGACAGGTTGGTCGTGCCTGATAAATTCATTGCAGAGGGTTTGAAGAGGGGACTAAGGTAGCTGTCAGGGAATATTGTCCATAGATGTTGTTTACATGGACTTCCAGAAAGTAATTGACAAAGTCCACTTAAGTAGGTAGGAGCCAAGAGAATTGAGGGCAAATTCCTGACAGGGCTAGGAAATTAGGTAAAAACAATGACTGCAGATGCTGAAAACCAAATACTGGATTAGTGGTGCTGGAAGAGCACAGCAGTTCAGGCAGCATCCAACAGAGCAGCGAAATCGACGTTTCGGGCAAAAGCCCTTCATCAGGAATAAAGGCAGTGAGCCTGAAGCGTGGAGAGATAAGCTAGAGGAGGGTGGGGGTTGGGAGAAAGTAGCATAGAGTACAATGGGTGAGTGGGGGAGGGGATGAAGGTGATAGGTCAGGGAGGAGAGGGTGGAGTGGATAGGTGGAAAAGAAGAAAGGCAGGTCGGACAAGTCCGGACAAGTCAAGGAGACAGTTACTGAGCTGAAAGTTTGAAACTAGGATGAGGTGGGGGAAGGGGAAATGAGGAAGCTGTTGAAGTCCACATTGATGCCCTGGGGTTGAAGTGTTCCGAGGCGGAAGATGAGGCGTTCTTCCTCCAGGCGTCTGGTGGTGAGGGAGCGGCGGTGAAGGAGGCCCAGGACCTCCATGTCCTCGGCAGAGTGGGAGGGGGAGTTGAAATGTTGGGCCACGGGGCGGTTTGGTTGATTGGTGCGGGTGTCTCGGAGAGGTTCCCTAAAGCGCTCTGCTAGGAGGCGCCCAGTCTCCCCAATGTAGAGGAGGCCACATCGGGAACAACGGATACAATAAATGATATTGGTGGATGTGCAGGTGAAACTTTGCATGTGGAAGGCTCCTTTAGGGCCTTGGATAGAGGTGAGGGAGGAGGTGTGGGCACAGGTTTTACAGTTCCTGCGGTGGCAGGGGAAAGTGCCAGAATGGGAGGGTGGGTCGTAGGGGGGTGTGGACCTGACCAGGTAGTTGCGGAGGGAACGGTCTTTGCGGAAGGCGGAAAGGGGTGGGGAGGGAAATATCACTGGTGGTGGGGTCTTTTGGAGGTGGCGTAAATGTCGGCGGATGATTTGGTTGATGCGAAGGTTTGTAGGGTGGAAGGTGAGCACCAGGGGCGTTCTGTCCTTGTTACGGTTGGAGGGGTGGGGTCTGAGGGCGGAGGAGCGGGATGTGGACGAGATGCTTTGGAGGGCATCTTTAACCACGTGGGAAGGGAAATTGCGGTCTCTAAAGAAGGAGGCCATCTGGTGTGTTCTATGGTGGAACTGGTCCTCCTGGGAGCAGATACGGCGGAGGCGGAGAAATTGGGAATACGGGATGGCATTTTTGCAAGAAATAGGGTGGGAAGAGGTGTAATCCAGGTAGCTATGGGAGTCGGTGGGTTTGTAAAAAATGTCAGTGTCAAGTCGGTCGTCACTAATGGAGATGGAGAGGTCCAGGAAGGTGAGCGAGGTGTCAGAGATGGTCCAGGTAAATTTAAGGTCAGGGTGGAATGTGTTGGTGAAGTTGATGAATTGCTCAACCTCCTCGCAGGAGCACGATGTGGCGCCAATGCAGTCATCAATGTAGCGGAGGAAGAGGTGGGGAGTGGTGCCGGTGTAATTACGGAAGATCAACTGTTCTACATAGCCAACAAAGAGACAGGCATAGCTGGGGCCCATACGTGTGCCCATGGCTACGCCTTTGGTCTGGAGGCAGTGGGAGGATTCAAAGGAGAAATTGTTAAGGGTGAGGACCAGTTCGGCCAGGAAATTGTTTGAGTGGCAGGTGACAGAAAGTAGAGATATTGGGTAGGTAGTCAATTGGCAGGATGTAACCAGTTGTGTCTCACAAGGACTTGTGTTAGGGCCTCAATTATTGATGTTATTTGTTACAGAAATGGATAATGGCACAGGAAGTCATATCATAATTTGTGGCTACATAAATTAGGCTGCATTGTAGACTGTGTAGATGACAGCATAAAATTGCAAGGGGATATTGATAGATTTAGGTCAATAAGCAAAACTGTGGCAAAAGCATTAGAATGAAAGCAATAGTGAGGCTATCCATTTTTGGATCAAGAAGGGACAGATCAAGGTATTTTTCTGGATGGTATGAAGTGCATGTCCAAGGAGACTTGGGGTTTCAGGTGCACACAACTTTAAAGTGTCACGGACACGTACAGAAAATAATCCAGAAAGCGAACAGATTGCTGTCCTTTCTAAGTAGAGGACTGGAGTAGAAGGATGCCGAAGTAATGCTGCAGTTCTACAAAACCCTGGTTAGATAGACCCCACTTGGAGTACTGTGAGCGGATCTGGGCCGCACACCTTCTTCTGAAAGGAGTAGAATATTGATTTACAAGAATGATACCTGGACTTGCATGGTTAAGATGGAAGGAGAGATCATATCATTTAGGCCTGTGGTCTGTAGAATTGAGAATGTTAATGGGTGGTGTGATGAAAGTCTTGATGACATGAATAGGAAAAGAGAAGGTAGCTAACGATAAACGATTTCTACTGGTTGGGGATTGTAGAACGAAGGGACATAGCGTGAGACTTAGGGCCACAGGGTTGCGTAGAGATGTGAGGAAGCCATTGTGCATACATCGGATGGTGGATTTTAGCCATCATTTTCTGACAAAGTGCAGTGGATGCTGGATGAGTTGTTCTATTGAAATGAGAGGGAGATAAATGTTTGTGAAGCAAAGGTACCAAGGGCCAGTGGCTTGTATATGAAGTTGGGCAAGAGCTGAGCCATGATGTTTGAATGGAGGCAGAGGTTGTAGGGGCTAAACAGTGTTGTGGTGTGTGTATGTTGCTGTGGTTATAATTTGGAAAGGAGTTTATTTGTGAAGCAGTTTGGATGGGCATGTAATGAAATGGAGTGGAGTGAGTGTGAAAGAGTTGATCCTTGTGGGATATAGGTAAATTAATGTTACTTCTGCAATTCTGCAATTCCATTTTACAAAGTAAAATGAACTCACACCAGTGTGTAATTGTTTTCGCCACGAGCTGAGTCAACAAGAATGGAAACGATGTGGAGGAAATATATAATACTTTTTGTATTCGCTAAAATTGTATGTTAGAATGAGATGTGCCAGCAAAACAATGGTAGACATTACGGGCAAACAGATAAGATGTTGTGAGGGGATGAAGTTAAGCAAGATACGCCTGTACAAACAGTAGGTATAAACATCTGCTTCCCACTTTTACAAAAACACAGGAACAAACCCCAATTAAAAGGGTCATAGGGATCAGAACAGCCTCGGGAAAGGCACAGATGAAGGGGGGTAGATAATGATGAAGAAAGAATATGCCTAACAATGACCTACAGCAGGATGTGGTCAAACAGCCTTGAGGCCAGGAACAAGCATTTTGTCACAGACAAGGTCAGATAAGGCAAGAGATAAACAGGGGTAATGGGGGCCGGTCTTAGGGAAGTGGACGATGTAAGCAGGGGAAGAGCGATATAAAACAAAAGACATCAAATCATATAAATATTATGTATGAATTGAACTTGGTGTGTATGTCCTCTACCTTATAGGCACTGGACATCTCACCCACTTGCAAGTGTAAAATAAAGGACACTGCTGATTCAGATTTTGTCTCGGACTGCAATTATTGAGGTGTGTGAGCTTTGTTTCTCTCAATTGGGGGCTGTCCGGGATTTTCTTCCATCACCGGGGGGAGTGGCTGGCCTTGGACACTGGGAAGACCTGTCCCGTTCCCCATTGAGGAGCGGTCTCGTGTCCTGGTTTGGTCTGCTCCCTTGGGCGACTGGTACGAATCCCACAAGAGAGACATCTGAATCAGACAGGGATAGGTGTTCGATAGAAAATACGGCGACAAGGGGCCAGTCAATTCTGTGCACAGACCAAGGTAAGAAACCTGACTTTTAAGT
Source organism: Chiloscyllium punctatum (assembly GCF_047496795.1). NCBI lineage: Eukaryota > Metazoa > Chordata > Chondrichthyes > Orectolobiformes > Hemiscylliidae > Chiloscyllium > Chiloscyllium punctatum. Next base: position 44,924,395 of record NC_092757.1, on the reverse strand, counting down.
ATTGCCTTGGTGGCCGGGATTGAGTTTTAGTAGTTAATAAGGGAATAACGAAGGAACTCAATATGGGTTGTGCCGTGGGTAAGGAAAAAGCATCCGGGAAAACAAAAGAAGCAAAAATCAATGGAAATGGAGGCGGGGTCCCTTACAACATACCTCCAGAAAGTCCTTTGGGCAGGATGTTGTGGAATTGGCAAAATACTACTTGTACAGGGGAAAAAGATGATTAAATATTGTTGCTTCGTATGGACTAAGGAATCCATTCTTCGTCCCGCCTCTTCTGGACAAAATACAGGTCGGACAAAGTCTGGGTTTGTAAATATCTGAATTTATTGGTCAATGAGTGAGAGAGAGAGAGAGAGAGAGAGAGAGAGAGAGAGAGAGAGAATGAAAAGAGCTGTACAGCTGGTAGAAAGTTTAACCCTTTGTGATTTGGTTTGAATGCACATTTGTTTGTTGGTGATTGAATGTTTGTGTTTTATTCCCTGGAGCTTGAGTTCCGGGACTGTTTTGAATCTGATTTTTATTATGGAAACTTAACATGATTTCTTTAAAGGTGAAGGATTCTATAGAGATTATGGAAAAAAAAGAATGATAACTCCTGTTCTTCTCACAGGTCATAACTGCCTTACTATCAGTTTCTAACTAATCTCTTTTATCTTTACATAAAAGTGATTTAAGGAGGATAGTTGAAGTTTCAGTTCAACATTAGATTGTAGTAAAAACAAAATTCTATGGTTAATATCTGTGACCTTGGATTCGGCCATTGTTCATGCATTAGAAGTTTTTGTTAAACTTGAATAGACAAATTCTTTTAAGGCAGCTCTGATTATTTCACGACCTATAGTATTGTAATTGAGCAATGATTGGTCAGCACGACTTAAGAAAATAATTTTGGATTTAAATTAAGGGACTAAAACTGGGTGAGTACAGTGGATTTCAAAATTGACAACTGTATGCATTTTACATTTTGAATATTTATATTTACGTTCATTTATTCAGTATTTAAATATATTTACAAGTTTGGAACAAGCTTTAAAGTTAGTCAAGCATGAATTGATGAATTGGTGTTTGAAGTTATGGGGAGCTAGAAATACTGCAATATTTCTTTAAAAAAGAAAAAGGGGAAGAACGTACTGACTTATCCCCTTCGGGAGGTACCAATAGGGGACAAAGATTGGGTTTGTAAGTGTCCCCCTCAGCAGTGGGGAGGTCAGAACATTTAAAAAAGAAATGAAGGTCCTGGTTGAGGATCCGATAGGGTTGTCTGAACAAATTGATCAATTTTTGGGGCCCAGTCTGTATACCTGGGCTGAGTTGATGTCTATTTTGAATATATTATTTACTGGGGAAGAAAGGGGACTTATATGGGGAGCAGCCATTAAAATATGGGACAGGGAACACCCCATTGGAGATGGGGATGCTGGACAGGGAGAGGTGAAGTTTCCCCTCAGAGACCCCCAGTGGGAAAACCAAAACCCAGAGCATAGAGAAGAAATGAGGGAATTGAAAGACCTGGTTCTAAAAGGAATAAGAGAGGCAGTTCCGAAGTCACAGAATTTGACTAAAGCCTTTGAAGTTAGACAGAAGAAAGGTGAGACTCCCTCAGCTTTCTTGCAAAGATTAAGAGGCTCAATGCGGAAATATTCTGGAATGAACCCTGAGGACCCAGTGGCACAGGGTCTTTTGAAAGTACATTTTGTGACAGAGGAATGGCCAGACATACAGAGAAAGATACAGAAGATAGAAGGGTGGAGTGAAAAGCCATTAGATGAATTGTTAAGAGAGGCACAGAAGGTGTTTGTAAAGAGAGAGGATGAGAGACAGAAACAGAAGGTGAAAATGATGGTAGCTGCGGTTGATGAGGTAGTGAAGAAAAGAATGGAACCGATAGTGACCAACCGGAGCGGTGCGTGGCAGCATGTCGGACAGAGAGGACAAGGGGGAGCGTTTGATAGAGGGTTCGAGCGACGGGGCAGAGCTGGAGGTCTCCACAGGCAGGATGCTATTATTGCGGAAAGATAGGGCACTTTAAGCGGGCGTGTCCTGCTCTGAAAAGGGAAGAGAGGGCAATTCCGCTTATGAATTTTGATGAAGAATAGGGGTGTCAGGGGTTCCTGCCCCCGGGGGCCCACCAGGAACCCTTGATAAACCTGAAGGTGGGACCCTGTGGGGAAGAGGAAGTCTTCCTAGTAGATACGGGGGCAGCACGATCATCGCTGAATTTTAAACCAAAGAAAGTAGGAATGTCAACACAGTCAATTACTGTGTCAGGGGTTAAAGGGGAGGGGTTTACTGTTGCAGTATTTGAACCTATGATGATAGAAGGTCCTAAGGCTAGGGTCACAGGGGAACTGCTGTATATCCCTGATATAGGAAGTAACTTATTAGGGAGAGATTTAATTATCCTCTTAGGACTGGGGATTGGAATTCAGGAAAAAGAATTAGTTGTAGAAAGGCAATGTTGACAAAGGATGTGGAGAGAGAGATAGACCCTATTGTATGGGCTAGAGAAGGGAATCGTGGAAAACTACAGATCCCTCCCCTTGAAGTAAATTTTTAAAAAAAGGAAAAGGGGACGTTGTCTGTGAGCGACAATATCCCATTTCCACAGAAGGTAAACGAGGACTGCAGCCAGTAATTGAAGGATTGATTAGAGATGGACTGTTGGAGCCATGTATGTCTCCTTATAATACCCCAATCCTACCAGTGCGGAAATCCGATGGAACTTATCGATTGGGGCAGGATTTGAGAACATTAAATCGAATAGTACAGATCAGGCACCCAGTGGTACCAAACCCCTATACCTTATTAAGTGAGATCCCTCATGACCACAAATGGTTTAGTGTGATAGATTTAAAGGATGCCTTTTGGGCTTGTCCCTTGGCAGAGGAAGGTAGGAATTTGTTTGCCTTTGAATGGGAAGACCCTAAGACAGGACAGCAACAGCAATACCGGTGTACTGGGCTTCCCCAGGGGTTTACAGAATCCCCGAATTTATTTGGACAGATGTGAGAACAAATATTGGAGAAATTTAGCAGCCCCAAGGGAACTACCCTGTTGCAGTATGTAGACGACCTTTTAGTAACAGGAAAAAGAAGAGAAAGAGTAGTAGAAGCCACTAACAAATTATTGAATTTCCTGGGTCAGCAGGGACTGCGAGTATCTAAAAACAAACTACTATATGTGGAGCAAGAAGTGAAATACTTGGGACATTTAGTTAGTGATGGAAAGGGAAAGATAAGCCCAGAACGGATAGAGGGAATAGTGGGGATGTCACTGCCCAGGACTAAACGGGAGTTACGCAAATGTTTGGGTCTAACAGGTTATTGCAGATTGTGGATTGATTCCTATGCACAGAAGACTAAGAAATTATATCTCAAACTATTAGAGGGGGAACCAAAATGTCTACGTTGGGATGATGAGGAAAAAGAACTAGTTGAGAAACTCAAAAGAGATCTGACCCATGCCCCCGTGTTAGCCTTACCTTCTCTAGATAAACCTTTCCACCTCTTTGCTACCGTGGATAAGGGAGCGGCTTTGGGAGTATTGACCCAGAGGTGGGGAGGAATGAGACAACCAGTAGCATATCTTTCGAAGCTACTGGATCCAGTATCCCGGGAGTGGCCTGAGTGTGTGCAGGCCGTGGCTGCCACTGCACTGTTGGTGGAGGAAAGCAGAAAGATTACATTTGGGGGAGCCCTAATAGTAAGCACCCCACACCAAGTGAGAACAATCCTAAACCAAAAAGCTGGGCGATGGTTGACAGACTCGCGGATTCTGAAATACGAGGCAATATTAATAGAAAAGGATGATCTAGTGTTGGTCACTGACAATTGTTTAAATTCAGCTGCCTTTCATTGGAAAGGGGAAGGAGACTCTCCTCAGAATCCAGGGCACGACTGCCTTGACATTATACAATACCAAACTAAGGTCCGCATGGACCTGAGAGATGTTCCACTTCATGCAGGGGCTAGACCTTTTTATAGACGGATCATCCCGGGTGACTGAAGGGAAAAGACATAATGGTTATGCAGTCGTAGTTGGGATAAACAGTGGTGTGGTGCAGGCAGGACGGTTGCCAAATGGGTGGTCAGCTCAGACCTGTGAACTCTATGCATTGGAAAGAGCCCTTAGGGCATTGGAGAATAAAGAGGGAACAGTATACATTGACTCTAAATATGCATTTGGTGTTGTGCACACTTTCGGTAAGATATGGCAGGAATGACGGCTGATCAATAGCCGAGGGAAAGAATTAGTACATGAAGAATTGATTAAACGAGTCTTGGAGTCCCTATTACTTCCCTGAGAAATAGCAGGAGTGCATGTAAATGGTCATCAGAAAGGAAATGAACTAGAAGTTGGGGGAAATAGATTAGCCGATGAAGTGGCTAAGGAAGCAGCCCTGAACCCACAAGAAGTGGTGATCCATTCCCTAGTACCTACTGTCCCAAGTCCTAGGGAAGCTCCTATATTTACTGAAAGTGAAGAAAATGAATTGAGAGATTTAGGGGCTGTAAAAACAGCAGACGGGCATTGGAGGTTACCTGATGGAAGGGAAATGTTAAACAAAAAGATGATGCGAGAGATTATGGCTGTCCTACACCAAGGCAGCCATTGGGGAGTACAAGCAATGTGTGATTTAGTTCTTAGGGAATATGGATGTAAAGGAATATATACAATTGCTAAACAAATATGTGAGGGATGTATAATATGCAGAAAGGTAAATAAGAAAGTCTTGAGAAAACAGACCCCGGGAGGAAGAGACCCAGGATTGAGACCTTTCCAGAGTATACAAGTAGATTATACTGAACTCCCCAGGGTAGGGAGACTAAAATATATGCTAGTCATAGTAGATCATCCATCTGGTTGGGTTGAGGCATACCCCTGAGCTACCGCCACTGTGAGTGGAGTGTCGAAAACAATATTGGAGCACATAATTCCCTGATATGGGCTCGTGAACCATATTGATTCCGACCAAGGAACTCACTTTACCCCCTGTAACACTTTAGAGGTAATGAAAGGGTTGGGAATTTCCTGGGAGTTCCATACTCCGTGGCACCTGCCATCATCGGGAAGGGTTGAGAGAATGAACCAAACACTCAAACGACAGCTCTCTAAATTGATAATAGAAACCAGACTCCCTTGGACCAAATGTTGACCTATAGCTCTCTTGTGAGTACGAACAGCCCCAAGGAAAGACTTGGGACTATCCCCCTATGAAATCTTATTTGGATTACCTTACTTGGGAACGAATGGAGAATTGGCAATTCCCGAAACTAAAGAGTTGTTCTTAAAGAAGTATATACTGGGCTTGTCCTCCTCTTTGTCTTTCCTCAGGAAACAGGGTTTATTGGCACAGACTCCACCCCTTGAATTCACAGTTCATCCCATCCAGCCGGGCGATTGAATCTTAGTAAAATCATGGACAGAGACTAAATTACAGCCGGACTGGGAAGGGCCGTACCAGGCTCTTTTGACGACCGAAACGGCAATAAGGACGGTGGGGAAAGGCTGGACTCGCTACACTCGGATCAAAGGGCCAGTGGAATCTCCAGTTGAGGAAGAAGTCTGGACAGCCGAATCAATGCAAGATCCGCTGAAACTCAGACTAAAGAGACTTTGAGTAACTAATTATACAGTGGCGACGCGAGCGCGGGATTATTTCTGTAGGATTGTATATTAAGTCTTTTTTTGTGCTTCAGCATGATGTTTAGAATACTGGGGATGCTGCTAGAATTATGATGCTAGCCCTTTTAGTATTGGGATTTCGTCAAATATCAATTTCATATGTATTATTAACGGTTCCTGAATCTGATAATCCACAAGTAATAGACGCTGATGTATGCAGCTTAGTAAATTGTGGGGATGTAGATAATCAGAGACAGTACCGCAGCTCTGAGATACATCTAAAGTCCTATGGGGATGGCCTTGGGGACGGTACTTGGTATAATGGTCTCGTCACAGTACAACGGGCCCCCTACCGACCAGCTCGTGATTGTCCTGATAAAAAGTGTAACCCAATATACCTAACGATAAGGAAAACCACATGGCACGAAACAATCCTGGGGGGGGGGCACCTATGAGATACAATGAAATGAAACGTTTGGGATAGAAATGAAAGCAAATGGGAAGGATTTCTTGGGCTATTGTTTTCGAATTAGCGTAGGACAGGGAGAACAGGTACAACTACTGGGTAAGAAGATACAATCTTTCACCCCTCCCGATGATCCTAAAGTAGTAAAATTTATGGAGGTAAAGGACTTGAAACAGACCATTGAAATAGAAACTGGGTACGGGGATCCAAATGCCTGGGTTGAATGGGTAAAGTATACTGTGAAAAGTCTGAACAAAAGCAATTGCTCTGCATGTGCCTCCGGTCGGCCAGTGGCCCAGGTGGTTCCCTTTCCGCTCGGGTGGAAGGGGGACAGGAAGGGCATGAAATGTATGATAGCCCTGTATCAGGATGAGACTGCATGGAATGATAGGAATTGTACCTCCCTATCTCTGATGTTCACTCCCTTGGAGAAGAAAGATGCAAAAGTTCCCCCCCTGTTTTCTGCCGCAGTTGGAAATCACACCTCGCGTGTGTGTAGACGAGGTACAAGTCGGTCGAATGATTTGGGGGAGCTGAAATTATGTACAGAGATTAAGAATGTTACCGAAACGGAGAAGGGAAGGAACTACTCAGCACTAAAGGTTCCCCGAGCGGATCTGTGGTGGGACTGTGGAGGCAAAATATTGAGACCCATCCTATCTCCAGATTGGAGAGGGATATGTGCAATTGTACAATTGGCAATTCCATTTACCCTGGCATTTGAGAAGGAAAAGATAGGGGGGAAAAAGGGAAGGGGTAAGAGATTACTGTTAGACACTTCTTTCGATGACAGGATTTATCTCGTTTCGGTAGGAGTCCCTAGGGGGGTACCTGATGAATCCAAGGGTCGTAACCAGATTGCAGCAGGCTTTGAGTCAGCTCTCTTCTGGTGGGTAACTATTAATAAAAATGTAGATTGGATAAATTACATTTTCTATAATCAACAGCGATTTATAAATTATACAAGAGATGCGGTTAAAGGAATATCAGACCAGCTTGATGCGACAAGTAGGATGGTATGGGAAAATAGAATGGCCCTTGATAGGGTTTTAGCAGAAAAAGGGTGTGTGTGTGTGTGTGATGTTAGGAGGAAGTTGTTGTACCTTTATTCCTAATAACACTGCACCTGATGGTTCAATTACTCGGGCCTTAAGAGGATTGACTACCTTAGCAGAGGAATTGGCTGAGAATCCAGGAGTAGACACATCTCTCACAGGATGGCTCGAGTCCTGGATTGGAAGGTAGAAGGGGATTGTGGTTTCTATCCTTCCTTCCCTGATAGTAGTAGTCGGGGTATTGGTGGCCATTGGCTGTTTTATCATACCCTGTATACGAGGGCCTACCCAAAGACTGATTGAAACAGCCTTGATGAAACAGGTGCCCCTAAAAGAAAAATGCAGAAGATAACAAATGGTAATTAAAGAAAAGGGGGAAATTGTGGGATATAGGTAAATTAATGTTACTTCTGCAATTCTGCAATTCCATTTTACAAAGTAAAATGAACTCACACCAGTGTGTAATTGTTTTAGCTACGAGCTGAGTCAACAAGAATGGAAACGATGTGGAGGAAATATATAATTGTTTTTGTATTATCTAAAATTGTATGTTAGAATGAGACATGCCAGTAAAACAATGGTAGACATTACGGGCAAATAGATAAGATGTTGTGAGGGGATGAAGTTAAGCTAGATACGCCTGTACAAACAGTAGGTATAAACATCTGCTTCCCACTTTTACAAAAACACAGGAACAAACCCCAATTAAAAGGGTCAAAGGGATCGGAACAGCCTCGGGAAAGGCACAGATGAAGGGGGTAGATAATGATGAAGAAAGAATATGCCTAACAATGACCTACAGCAGGATGAGGTCAAACAGGCTTGTGAGGCCAGGAATAAGCATTTTGTCTCAGACAAGGCCGGATAAGGCAAGAGATACACAGGGGTAATGGGGGTCGGTCTTAGGGAAGTGGAAGATGTAAGCAGGGGAGGAGCAATGTAAAACAAAAGACATCAAATCATACATAATATTTATATGAATTGAACTTGGTGTGTATGTCCTCTACCTTATAGGCACTGGACATCTCACCCACTTGCAAGTGTAAAAGAAAGGACACTGCTGATTCAGATTTTGTCTCAGACTGCAATTATTGAGGTGTGTGAGCTTTGTTTCTCAAAGTACGAAGGGCCAGAGGCTTGTACATGAAGTTGGGCAAGAGCTGAGCCATGATGTTTGAATGGAGGCAGAGGTTGTAGGGGCTAAACAGCGTTGTGGTGTGTGTATGTTGCTGTGGTTATAATTTGGAAAGGAGTTTATTTGTGAAGCAGTTTGGATGGGCATGTAATGAAATGGAGTGGAGTGAGTGTGAAAGAGTTGATCCTGTTGTGTAATAAACGTGTGTGTGTGTGTGTGTCTAGGGTGAAGTAGAGGAACTGAAGATGGAGATGGGAGAATACAAAGGCAAAGGAAAAAGAAATGTTTTTGTGCAGTATGATTGAATGGCAAAATGTTGTTGTAAATGCAGCAGTGTGTGCCTTTAAGGAAGCAGAAATGGAAGCAGTCTGTGCCTACGGCCATACTAGTCTGAAAACGCCCGATCTCGTCTGATCTCGGAAGCTAAGCAGACTCAGGCCTGGTTAGTACTTGGATGGGAGACCGCCTGGGAATACCAGGTGCAGTAGGCTTTTGCAGCCACCAGAGGTTGCTCACAGCTTCGCACTCTCACACTCCCATTCATCAAGCAACGTCCTTTTAACTACTCACTCAGTCTCTCGGTCTCACTTTTTCTTGCCCAATTTCATTGTTCAGCTTCTTCCCCCAATACACAAACACATCATTACTGCTTGAGATTGGAGCAAACGCACCAGGAACACCAAAGCAGCAAGTATTTTATTGAAGAGCACAAACCGTGGTTTTTATTAAGTGATGCCTCACTTTCGATGATCACACTTCCCTGATCGCTGTCAGCGTTCCCCTGTTTTCTAACAATCGTCTAACTAGTAGTGTGGATAGGGTCTGAAAGCAACAACGTTGTGGTGAGGGCTTGTCAGGTGAAGGGTGTTTTACAATATCTGCACTCACCGGTCGTGTTCATACAACGGTGGATCGATATGGTTACGGCAGGAAGAATGGGTCAGCAAACACAGCAAGTTCAATCATTGTCATGATTATTATTACACATCAGCAGCAAATAATAAGATAAGTGTAAAGAGTGAGTATTTAAAATGCCAGGTACAAAAATCAAGGCTTATTCTCTAACAGCCGAAGCCTTCACAAACAGATCGGCCTAATAATGGCACAAATGGTGATGAATATTTCGATCTAATTGACATCACTGTGCCTTAGTTACAAGTTGACCAAGGTAGAGAAATAACATTTCCAGAGTGCAGACTATTAACAATAGTAAGGTGGGATTTGGAAAGAGGAGTAGCCCCTGACATTTAAGGATGACAGAAGGACGTTAGTGAGTAAGGATATTACTTTGGAAATCTTAACCGTGCACTAAGATAATCATACCATTTGAAGACACTGTCAAGATGCTTTGAGGAATGGGAACTCCTGTTGGACTAAATGCAAGAGAATGTTGTGTTCATTAACAGTCGGGTGGATAAAGGCAGAAGCAATAGGTTCCCATGACTTGGATTTTCAGACTGTATTTCCTATAATTTGAGACTGAGATGAGGTGAACTTTTGACAGTTATTGTGTTGTTAATCTTTAGAATGATATTCTCCAGAGTGTGGTGTGGGTTCTACTGTTGGGGATACTTCAGTGTCAGTGTATGGGGTTTTGATATCTCAGGGAATTCTGAAAGGGAGGTGCAGTTGAGGTGGATCGATGGTCATCAGTTTGAATGGTGGAGCTCTCTGGTGTGAGATATTGACCGCGGAGAGTGTGCTGCAGATTGAGCAAAGCAAAAGGTGGTCTCCAGAAGGATAATTGTGAAGACCGAAGTTATAGGATAGTGGTATAGGAGGGATATGGAAAATGGCAGAGGTGGTGGAGTAGCCTCCATGATGAGAAACAAAATTCTGTCAATGATGAGGGAGGACATAATGAAGGAAACGCATTCAGTGGAGACCGTGTGGGTGGAACTGAGGAATAGTCAAAATCCTAAAATTGTAATAGGTGTTATGTACAGACCGCCTGGTAGCAGCTCTGAAGTCCTGGATGGTAAAAATGCACAAAACTCGGCAATATGTAACAAAGTAAAAACAATGACTGCAGATGCTGAAAACCAAATACTGGATTAGTGGTGCTGGAAGAGCACAGCAGTTCAGGCAGCACCCAATATGGAACAAAGCCAGAGTGCTACTCATGAGGGATTTTAACGTGAACACAGATTTAGAGGTAGTCAAGCATTTGTCAGAAAGGTAGTGCATGTCTGGTGTATTGCCGGTACTGTTTCTCACTGCATTATGTCCTATATGCTTCATGTGGACAAGCAGTATTGGGTTTATTAATGAGTAATGAGATGGAATTAATGAGTGAGCTAGTTGTGCGTGGCCACTTATCATATAGCGATGATAGCACTATCAAGTTCAAGGCAGTGTTTGAAAGCACAAAGCATGTATCTGCTGTATTTGGTAACGAACCGGGACAAGTGATGGGCTTGTTAGTGGGTGAACATTTTGGTGATGGTGACCACAATTCTGTGACTTTCACCTTGGTTATGGAGAGAGATAGGTGCGTGCAACAGGGTAGGTTTTACAACTGGGGGAAGGGTAAATACGATGTTGTAAGACAGGATCTGAGGAGCATAAGTTGTGGGCATAGGATGTTAGGGAAGGATGTCGTGGAAATGTGGAACTTTTTTAAGGAACAGATATGACATGTCCTTGATATGTATGTACCTGTCAGGCAGGAAAGAGATGGTCGTGTGAGGGATCCTTGGTTGACGAGGGAGGTTGAATGTCTTGTAAGGAGGAAAAAGGAGGCTTACATAAGGTTGAGGAAACGAGGTTCAGAGAGCGTTGGAAGGATACAGGATAGCCAGGCGGGAGCTGAAGAAAGGGATTAGGAGAGCCAAGAGAGGGCATGAAAAGTCTTTGGCGGGTAGGATCAAGGATAACCCCAAGGCCTTTTATGCGTATGTGAGAAACATGAGAATGGCGAGAACGAGGGTAGGTCCGATCAAGGACAGTAGTGGGAGACTGTGTATTGAGTCGGAAGAGATACGAGAGGTCTTGAATGAGGACTTTTCTTCAGTATTTACAAACGAGAGGGACCTTATTGTTGAAGAGGAGAGTGTGAAATTGACTGGTAAGCTAGAAGAGATACTTGTTAGGAAGGAAGATGTGTTGGGCGTTTTGAACAACTTCAGGATAGACAAGTCCCCCGGCCTGACGGGATATATCCTAGGATTATGTGGGAAGCAAGAGAGGATATTGCAGAGCTGTTGGCAATGATCTTTTCGTCTTCGCTGTCAACGGGGGTGGTACCAGGGAACTGGAGAGTGGTGAATGTTGTGCCCTTGTTCAAAAAAGGGAATAGAGATAACCCTGGGAATTATAGGCCAATTAGGCTTACTTCAGTGCTAGGCAAAGTAATGGAAAGGGTACTGAAGGATAGGATTTATGAGTATCTGGAAAGACACTGCTTGATTAGGGACAGCCAGCACGGATTTGTGAAGGGTAGGTCTTGAGGAGGTGACCAAGCATGTGGATGAGGGTAGAGCAGTGGATGTAGTGTACATGGATTTTAGTAAAGCATTTGATAATGTTCCCCATGGTAGGCTTATGCGGAAAGTCAGGAGGCATGATATAGGGAAATTTGACCAGTTGGATAGAGAACTGGCTAACAAGTCAAAGTCAGAGAGTGGTGGTAGATGGTAAATATTCAGCCTGGAGCCTAGTTACAAGTGGAGTTCCGCGGGGATCAGTTCTGGGTCCTCTGCTGTTTGTAATTTTTATTAATGACTTGGAAGAGGGAGTCGAACGGTAGGTCAATAAATTTGCAGATGATACAAAGATTGGTGGAGTTGTGGATAGTGAGGAGGGCTGTTGTCGACTGCAAAGGGACTTAGATATGATGCAGAGCTGGGCTGAGGAGTGGCAGATGGAGTTCAACCCTGTCAAGTGTGAGGTTGTCCATTTTGGAAGGACAAATAAGAATGCGGCATATAGGGTTAACGGTAGGGTTCTTAGTAAGGTGGAGGAACAGAGGGATCTTGGGGTCTATGTTCATAGATCTTTGAAAGTTGCCAATCAGGTGGATAGAGCTTGTAAGAAGGCCTATGGTGTATTAGCGTTCATTAGCAGAGGGAGTGAGTTCAAGAGTCGTGAAGTGATGTTGCAGCTGTACAGGACCTTGGTTAGGCCACATTTGGAGTACTGTGTGCAGTTCTGGTTGCCACACTTTAGGAAAGATGTGGAAGCTTTGGAGAGAGTGCAGAGAAGACTTACCAGGATGTTGCCTGGAATGGAGAATAGGTCGTACGAGGATAGGTTGAGAGTGCTAGGCCTTTTCTCATTGGAACGGCGAAGGATGAGGGGTGACTTGATAGAGGGTTATACGATGATCAGAGGAATAGATAGAGTAGACAGTCAGAGACTTTTCCCCCAGGTACAACAGAGTGTTACAAGGGGACATATATTTAAGGTGAAGGGTGGAAGGTATAGGGGGGATGTCAGGGGTAGGTTCTTTACCCAGTGAGTGGTGGGGGCATGGAATGCGCTGCCTGTGGGAGTGGCAGAGTCAGAATCATTTGTGACCTTTAAGCAGCAATTGGATAGGTGCTCAAGCTAGGACAAATGTTCGGCACAACATCATGGGCCGAAGGGCCTGTTCTGTGCTGTGTTGTTCTATGTTCTATGCTGCTGGAGTTGGAGAGTTCGGTAAAGCCGCCTTGACCGCGATGAGACAGAGACCGTCCACAATAAGGTTGGAAAATCTGCTGATGGCTAAAAGAACTGAAGATGACGGGAGGATGTTTAAAGAAACATTGAAGACAATAGGAAACCAGTTGATACCCCTGAGAGGGAAAGCTCTGCTTCACAGAAGAAAACAGTCATGGACAAAAATATCAGCATAGATCCTGCTGATTGGGAAAGATCCAGAGAGCAGGAAAGACACAAAGCAGTGTAAAAGAGCTCCCAAAAGGAATTTTGATCGGAATCTTTCCAGGGACATCAAAATCGAGAAGAAATGTTCCGCTGCCCTAAAGGGAAAGCGGGTGGTCAGGAGAAGGTGGGGACATTGTAAATGGTCGAGATGTTCCATCATTCCCCTTACCTCGGTATTTTCAGGAGAAAAGGAGGATAGCTTGCCAGAAGTCCCGGTGAAATGAAAAGTGGATCGGGAAAAGCAACCGAATAAAATGAAGGTGAATAAAACATCGATAATGAGGAAATGACTGGAATCAAAGGGTGACAAATGCCTGGGATTAGGCGGGTTCCATCAGTGGGTGTTAAAACAAATCGACAAGCGCCTCATAGAAGCCCGAACTGTAATCGTTCAGAATTCCCGAGATCCAGGAGTCGTCCTTCCGGATTGGATTGTTGCACGTGTCAGTCGCGCTTTTTAAGAGAGGAGAACCCGGAAAACTCGGGAATTGCAGAGCATGGAGCTTAGCACCTATGGCAGGGAATTTGTTGGAGTCTATAATCAAGGCTGGGATAAGTGAGCACCTCAAATTGTTGAGTTAACCAGGGAGAGCCACATGACAGGTAGGTCGTGCCTGATAAATTCATTGCAGAGGGTTTGAAGAGGGGACGAAGGTAGCTGTCAGGGAATAATGTCCATAGATGTTGTTTACATGGACTTCCAGAAAGCATTTGACAAAGTCCACTTAAGTAGGTAAAAGCCAAGAGAATTGAGGGCAAATTCCTGACAGGGCTCGGAGATTGTTTGAGTGGCAGGTGACAGAAAGTAGAGATATTGGGTAGGTAGTCAATTGGCAGGATGTAACCAGTTATGTCTCACACGGACTTGTGTTAGGGCCTCAATTATTGATGTTATTTGTTGAGGGAATGGATAATGGCACAGGAGGTCATATCATAATTTGTGGCTGCATAAGTTAGGCTGCATTGTAGACTGTGTAGATGACAGCATAAAATTGCAAGGGGATATTGATAGATTAAGTCAATAAGCAAAACTGTGGCAAATGCATTTGAATGAAAGCAATAGTGAGGCTATCCATTTTTGGATCAAGAAGGGACAGATCAAGGTATTTTTCTGAATGGTATGAAGTGCATGTCCAAGGAAACTTGGGGTTTCAGGTCACGGACACATACAGAAAATAATCCAGAAAGCGAACAGATTGCTGTCCTTTTTAAGTAGAGGACTGGAGTAGAAGGATGCCGAAGTTATGCTGCAGTTCTACAAAACCCTGGTTAGATAGACCCCACTTGGAGTACTGTGAGCGGATCTGGGCCGCAAACCTTCTGAAAGGAGTAGAATATTGATTGACAAGAATGATACCTGGACTTGCATGGTTAAGATGGAAGGAGAGATCATATCATTTAGGCCTGTGGTCTGTAGAATTGAGAATGTTAATGGGTGGTGTGATGAAAGTCTTGGAGACATGAATAGGAAAAGAGAAGGTGGATAACGATAAACGATTTCTACTGGTTGGGGATTGTAGAATGAAGGAACATAACGTGAGACTTAGGGCCACAGGGTTGCGTAGAGATGTGAGGAAGCAGTCGTGCACACATCGGAGGGTGAATTTTAGCTATCATTTTCTGTCAAAGTGCAGTGGATGCTGGATGTGTTGTTCTATTGAAATGTGAGGGAGATAAATGTTTGTGAAGCAAAGGTACTGTGGGATATAGGTAAATTAATGTTTCTTCTGCAATTCCATTTTACAAAGTAAAATGAACTCACACCGGTGTGTCATTGTTTTAGCCACAAGCTGAGTTAACAAGAATGGAAACGATGTGGAGGAAATATATAATTGTTTTTGTATTAGCTAAAATTGAATGTTAGAATGAGATGTGCCAATAAAACAATGGTAGACATTACAGGCAAATAGATAAGATGTTGTGAGGGGATGAAGTTAAGCTAGATACCCTTGTACAAACAGTAGGTATAAACATCTGCTTCCCACTTTTACAAAGCACAGGAACAAACCCCAATTAAAAGGGTCATATGGATCAGAACGGCCTCGGGAAAGGCACAGATGACGGGGGATAGATAATGATGAAGAAAGAATATGCCTAACAATGACCTACAGCAGGATGAGGTCAAACAGCCTTGTGAGGCCAGGAAAAAGCATTTTGTCACAGACAAGGCCGGATAAGGCAAGAGATAAACAGGGGTAATGGGGTTGGTCTGAGGGAAGTGGACGATGTAAGCAGGGGAGGAGCAATGTAAAACAAAAGACATCAAATCATATAAATATTATGTATGAATTGAACTTGGTGTGTATGTCCTCTACCTTATAGGCAGTGGATATCTCACCCACTTGCAAGTGTAAAATAAAGGACACTGCTGATTCAGATTTTGTCTCTGACTGCAATTATTGAGGTGTGTGAGCTTTGTTTCTCACAATTGGGGGCTGTCCGGGATTTTCTTCCATCACCGGGGGGAGTGGCTGGCCTTGGACACTGGGAAGACGCATCCCGTTCCCCATTGAGGAGCGGTCTCGTGTCCTGGTTTGGTCTGCTCCCTTGGCAGACTGGTACGAATCCCACAAGAGAGACATCTGAATCAGACAGGGATAGGCGTTCGATAGAAAATACGGCGACAAGGGGCCAGGCAACTCTGTGCACAGACCAAGGTAAGAAACCTGACTTTTAAGTATTGCCTTGGTGGCCGGGATTGAGTTTTAGTAGTTAATAAGGGACTAATGAAGGAACTCAATATGGGTTGTGCCGTGGGTAAGGAAAAAGCCTCCGGGAAAACAAAAGAAGGAAAAAGCAATGGAAATGGAGGCGGGGTCCCTTACAACATACCTCCAGAAAGTCCTTTGGGGAGGATGTTGTGGAATTGGCAAAATAATACTTGTACAGGGGAAAAAGATGATTAAATATTGTTGCTTCGTATGGACAATTCTTCGTCCCGCCTCTTCTGGACAAAATACAGGTCGGACAAAGACTGGGTTTGTAAATATCTGAATTTATTTGTCAATGAGTGTGAGAGAGAGCGAGAGAGAGAGAGAGAGAGAGAGAGAGAGAAAGAAAAGAGCTGTATACTGAATAAATGAACGTAAATATATAAATATATTTACAAGTTTGGAACAGGCTTTAAAGTTAGTCAAGCATGAATTGATGAATTGGTGTTTGAAGTTATGGGGAGCTAGAAATACTGCAATATTTCTTTAAAAAAGAAAAAGGGGAAGAACGTAATGACTTATCCCCTTCGGGAGGTACCAATAGGGGACAAAGAGATTGGGTTTGTAAGTGTCCCCCTCAGCAGTGGGGAGGTCAGAACATTTAAAAAAGAAATGAAGGTCCTGGTTGAGGATCCGATAGGGTTGTCTGAACAAATTGATCAATTTTTGGGGCCCAGTCTGTATACCTGGGCTGGGTTAATGTCTATTTTGAATATACTATTTACTGGGGAAGAAAGGGGACTTGTATGGGGAGCAGCCATTAAAATATGGGACAGGGAACACCCCATTGGAGATGGGGATGCTGGACAGGGAGAGGTGAAGTTTCCCCTCAGAGACCCCCAGTGGGAAAATCAAAATACAGAGCATAGAGGAAAAATGAGGGAATTGAAAGACCTGGTTCTAAATGGAATAAGAGAGGTAGTTCCGAAGTCACAGAATTTGACTGAAGCCTTTGAAGTTAGACAGGAGAAAGGTGAGACTCCCTCAGCTTTCTTGCAAAGATTAAGAGACTCAATGCGGAAATATTCTGGAATGAACCCTGAGGACCCTGTGGCACAGGGTCTTTTGAAAGTACATTTTGTGACAAAGGAATGGCCAGACATACAGAGAAAGATACAGAAGATAGAAGGGTGGAGTGAAAAGCCATTAGATGAATTGTTAAGAGAGGCACAGAAAGTGTTTGTAAAGAGAGAGGATGAGAGACAGAAACAGAAGGTGAAAATGATGGTAGCTGCGGTTGATGAGGTAGTTACGAAAACAATGGAACCGATAGTGACCAACCGGAGCGGTGGGTGGCAGCATGTCGGACAGAGAGGACAAGGGGGAGCGTTTGATAGAGGGTTCGAGTGACAGGGGCAGAGCTGGAGGTCTCCACAGGCAGGATGCTATTATTGCGGAAGGATAGGGCACTTTAAGCAGGAATGTCCTGCTCTGAAAAGGGAAGAGAGGGCAATTCCGCTTATGAATTTTGATGAAGAATAGGGGTGTCAGGGGTTCCTGCCCTCGGGGGGGCCTACCAGGAACCCTTGATAAACCTGAAGGTGGGACCCTGTAGGGAAGAGGTAGTCTTCCTAGTAGATACGGGGGCAGCACGGTCATCGCTGAATTTTAAACCAAAGAAAGTAGGAATGTCAACACGGTCAATTACTGTTTCGGGGGTTAAAGGGGAGGGGTTTACTGTTCCAGTAGTTGAACCTATGATGATAGAAGGTCCTAAGGATAGGGTCAAAGGGGAATTGTTGTATATCCCTGATATAGGAAGTAACTTATTAGGGAGAGACTTAATTATCCTCTTAGAACTGGGGATTGGAATTCGGGAAAAAGAATTAGTTGTACAAAAGGCAATGTTGACAAAGGATGTGGAGAGAGAGATAGACCCTATTGTATGAGCTAGAGAAGGGAATTGTGGAAAACTACAGATCCCTCCCCTTGAAGTAAATTTTTAAAAAAGGAAAAGGGGACGTTGTCTGTGAGCGACAATATCCCATTTCCACAGAAGGTAAACGAGGACTGCAGCCAGTAATTGAAGGATTGATTAGAGATGGACTGTTGGAGCCATGTATGTCTCCCTATAATACCCCAATCCTACCAGTGCGGAAATCCGATGGAACTTATCGATTGGGGCAGGATTTGAGAACATTAAATCGCATAGTACAGATCAGGCACCCAGTGGTACCAAACCCCTATACGTTATTAAGTGAGATCCCTCATGATCACAAATGGTTGGGCTTGTCCCTTGGCAGAGGAAGGTAGGAATATGTTTGCCTTTGAGTGGGAAGACCCTAAGACAGGACAGAAACAGCAATACCGGTGTACTGTGCTCCCCCAGGGGTTTACAGAATCCCCGAATTTATTTGGACAGATGTTAGAACAAATATTGGAGAAATTTAGCAGCCCCAAGGGGACCACCCTGTTGCAGTATGTAGACGACCTCTTAGTAACAGGAAAAAGAAGAGAGAGAGTAGTAGAAGCCACAAACAAATTATTGAATTTCCTGGGTCAGCAGGGACTGCGATTATCAAAAAACAAACTACAATATGTGGAGCGAGAAGTGAAATACTTGGGACATTTAGTTAGTGATGGAAAGGGAAAGATAAGCCCAGAACGGATAGAGGGAATAGTGGGGATGTCACTGCCCAGCACTAAACGGGAGTTACGCAAATGTTTGGGTCTAACGGGTTATTGCAGATTGTGGATTGATCCCTATGCACAGAAGACTAAGAAATTATATCTCAAACTATTAGAGGGGGAACCAAAATGTCTAAATTGGGATGATGAGGAAAAAGAACTAGTTGAGAAACTCAAAAGAGATCTGTTGCTGTGGTTATAATTTGGAAAGGAGTTTATTTGTGAAGCAGTTTGGATGGGCATGGAATGAAATGGAGTGGAGTGAGTGTGAAAGAGTTGATCCTGTTGTGTAATAAACGTGTGTGTGTGTGTGTGTCTAGGGTGAAGTAGAGGAACTGAAGATGGAGATGGGAGAATAGAAAGGCAAAGGAAAAAGAAATGTTTTTGTGCAGTACGATTGAATGGCAAAATGTTGTTGTAAATGCAGCAGTGTGTGCCTTTAAGGAAGCAGAAATGGAAGCAGTCTGTGCCTATGGCCATACTAGTCTGAAAACGCCCGATCTCGTCTGATCTCGGAAACTAAGCAGACTCAGGCCTGGTTAGTACTTGGATGGGAGACCGCCTGGGAATACCAGGTGCAGTAGGCTTTTGCAGCCACCAGAGGTTGCTCACAGCTTCGCACTCTCACACTCCCATTCATCAAGCAACGTCCTTTTAACTACTCGCTCAGTCTCTCGGTCTCACTTTTTCTTGCCCAATTTCATTGTTCAGCTTCTTCCCCCAATACACAAACACATCATTACTGCTTGAGATTGGAGCAAACGCACCAGGAACACCAAAGCAGCAAGTATTTTATTGAAGAGCACAAACCGTGGTTTTTATTAAGTGATGCCTCACTTTCGATGATCACACTTCCCTGATCGATGTCAGCGTTCCCCTGTTTTCTAACAATCGTCTAACTAGTGGTGTGGATAGGGTCTGAAAGCAACAACGTTGTGGTGAGGGCTTGTCAGGTGAAGGGTGTTTTACAATATCTGCACTCACCGGTCGGGTTCATACAACGGTGGATCGATATGGTTAAGGCAGGAAGAATGGGTCAGCAAACACAGCAAGTTCAATCCTTGTAATGATGATTATTACACATCAGCAGCAAATAATAAGATAAGTGTAAAGAGTGAGTATTTAAAATGCCAGGTACAAAAATCAAGGCTTATTCTCTAACAGCCGAAGCCTTCACAAACAGATCGGCCTAATAATGGCACAAATGGTGATGAATATTTCGATCTAATTGACATCACTGTGCCTTAGTTACAAGTTGACCAAGGTAGAGAAATAACATTTCCAGAGTGCAGACTATTAACAATAGTAAGGTGGGATTTGGAAAGAGGAGTAGCCCCTGACATTTAAGGATGACAGAAGGACGTTAGTGAGTAAGGATATTACTTTGGAAATCTTAACCGTGCACTAAGATAATCATACCATTTGAAGACACTGTCAAGATGCTTTGAGGAATGGGAACTCCTGTTGGACTAAATGCAAGAGAATGTTGTGTTCATTAACAGTCGGGTGGATAAAGGCAGAAGCAATAGGTGCCAATGACTTGGATTTTCAGACTGTATTTCCTATAATTTCAGACTGAGATGAGGTGAACTTTTGACAGTTATTGTGTTGTTAATCTTTAGAATGATATTCTCCAGAGTGTGGTGTGGGTTCTACTGTTGAGGATACTTCAGTGTCAGTGGATGGAGTTTTGATATCTCAGGGAATTCTGAAAGGGAGGTGCAGTTGAGGTGGATCGATGGTCATCAGTTTGAATGGTGGAGCTCTCTGGTGTGAGATATTGACCGTGGAGAGTGTGCTGCAGATTGAGCAAAGCAAAAGGTGGTCTCCGGAAGGATAATTGTGAAGACCGAGGTTATCGGATTGTGGTATAGGACGGATATGGAAAATGGCAGAGGTGGTGGAGTAGCCTCCATGATGAGAAACAAAATTCTGTCAGTGATGAGGGAGGACATAATGAAGGAAACGCATTCAGTGGAGACCGTGTGGGTGGAACTGAGGAATAGTCGAAATCCTAAAATTGTAATAGGTGTTATGTACAGACCGCCTGGTAGCAGCTCTGAAGTCCTGGATGGTAAAAATGCACAAAACTAGGCAATATGTAACAAAGTAAAAACAATGACTGCAGATGCTGAAACCCAAATACTGGATTAGTGGTGCTGGAAGAGCACAGCAGTTCAGGCAGCATCCAATATGTAACAAAGCCAGAGTACTACTCATGAGGGATTTTAACGTGAACATAGATTTAGAGGGAGTCAAGCATTTGTCAGAAAGGTAGTGCATGTCTGGTGTATTGCCGGTACTGTTTCTCACTGCATTATGTCCTATATGCTTCATGTGGACAAGCAGTATTGGGTTTATTAATGAGTAATGAGATGGAATTAATGAGTGAGCTAGTTGTGCGTGGCCACTTATCATAGAGCGATGATAGCACTATCAAGTTCAAGGCAGTGTTTGAAAGCACAAAGCATGTATCTGCTGCATTTGGGAACGAACTGGGACAAGTGATGGGCTTGTTAGTGGGTGAACATTTTGGTGATGGTGACCACAATTCTGTGACTTTCACCTTGGTTATGGAGAGAGATAGGTGCATGCAACAGGGTAGGTTTTACAATTGGGGGAAGGGTAAATACGATGTTGTAAGACAGGATCTGAGGAGCATAAGTTGGGAGCATAGGCTGTTTGGGAAGGATGTCGTGCAAATGTGGAACTTTTTCAAGGAACAGATACGACATGTCCTTGATATGTATGTACCTGTCAGACATGAAAGAGATGGTCGTGTGAGGGATCCTTGGTTGACGAGGGAGGTTGAATGTCTTGTAAGGAGGAAGGAGGAGGCTTACATAAGGTTGAGGAAACGAGGTTCAGAAGGCGTTGGAGGGATACAGGATAGCCAGGCGGGAGCTGAAGAAAGGGATTAGGAGAGCTAAGAGAGGGCAAGAAAAATCTTTGGCGGGTAGGATCAAGGATAACCCCAAGGCCTTTTATGCATATGTGAGAAACATGAGAATGACGAGAACGAGGGTAGGTCCAATCAAGGACAGTAGTAGGAGACTGTGTACTGAGTTGGAAGAGGTAGGAGAGGTCTTGAATGAGTACTTTTCTTCAGTATTTACAAACGAGAGGGACCTTATTGTTGAAGAGGAGTGTGTGAAACAGACTGGTAAGCTAGAAGAGATACTTGTTAGGAAGGAAGATGTGTTGGAAATTTTGAACAACTTGAGGATAGACAAGTCCCCCGGGCCTGACGGGATATAACCTAGGATTATGTGGGAAGCAAGAGAGGAAATTGCAGAGCCATTGGCAATGATCTTTTCGTCTTCGCTGTCAACGGGAGTGGTACCAGGGAACTGGAGAGTGGCGAATGTTGTGCCCTTGTTCAAAAAAGGGAATAGGGATAACCCCGGGAATTACAGGCCAGTTAGTCTTACTTCAGTGGTAGGCAAAGTAATGGAAAGGGTACTGAGGGATAGGATTTATGAGTATCTGGAAAGACACTGCTTGATTAGGGAGAGCCAGCACGGATTTGTGAAGGGTAGGTCTTGAGGAGGTCACCAAGCATGTGGATGAGGGTAGAGCAGTGGATGTAGTGTACGTGGATTTTAGTAAGGCATTTGATAATGTTCCCCATGGTAGGCTTATGCGGAAAGTCAGGAGGTATGATAGAGGGAAATTTGGCCAGTTGGATAGAGAACTGGCTAACAAGTCGAAGTCAGAGTGGTGGTAGATGGTAAATATTCAGCCTGGAGCCCAGTTACAAGTGGAGTTCCGCAGGGATCAGTTCTGGGTCCTCTGCTGTTTGTAATTTTTATTAATGACTTGGAAGAGGGAGTCGAACGGTAGGTCAATAAGTTTGCAAATGATACAAAGATTGGTGGAGTTGTGGACAGTGAGGAGGGCTGTTGTCGGCTGCAAAGGGACTTAGATATGATGCAGAGCTGGGCTGAGGAGTGGCAGATGGAGTTCAACCCTGCCAAGTGTGAGGTTGTCCATTTTGGAAGGACAAATATGAATGCGGAATACAGGGTTAACGGTAGGGTTCTTAGTAAGGTGGAGGAGCAGAGGGATCTTGGGGTCTATGTTCATAGATCTTTGAAAGTTGCCACTCAGGTGGACAGAGCTTGTAAGAAGGCCTATGGTGTATTAGCGTTCATTAGCAGAGGGATTGAGTTCAAGAGTCGTGAAGTGATGTTGCAGCTGACCTTGGTTAGGCCACATTTGGAGTACTGTGTGCAGTTCTGGTCCCCTCACTTTAGGAAAGATGTGGAAGCTTTGGAGAGAGTGTAGAGAAGACTTACCAGGATGTTGCCTGGAATGGAGAATAGGTCGTACGAGGATAGGTTGAGAGTGCTAGGCCTTTTCTCATTGGAACGGCGAAGGATGAGGGGTGATTGATAGTGGTTTATAAGATGATCAGAAGAATAGATAGAGTAGACAGTCAGAAACTTTTTCCCCAGGTACAACAGAGTGTTACAAGGGGACATAAATTTAAGGTGAAGGGTGGAAGGTATCGGGGAGATGTCAGGGGAGGGTTCTTTACCCAGAGAGTGGTGGGGGCATGGAATGCGCTGCCTGTGGGAGTGGCAGAGTCAGAATCATTGGTGACCTTTAAGCGGCAATTGGATAGGTGCTTAAGCTAGGACAAATGTTCGGCACAACATTGTGGGCTGAAGAGCCTGTTCTGTGCTGTGTTGTTCTATGTTCTATGCTGCTGGAGTTGGAGAGTTCGGTAAAGCCACCTTGACTGAGATGAGACAGAGACCGTCCACAATAAGGTGGGAAAATCTGCTGATGGCTAAAAGAACTGAAGATGACGGGAGGATGTTTAAAGAAACATTGAAGACGATAGGAAACCAGTTGATACCCCTGAGAGGGAAAGCTCTGCTTCACAGAAGAAAACAGTCATGGACAAAAATATCAGCATAGATCCTGCTGATTGGGAAAGATCCAGAGAGCAGGAAAGACACAAAGCAGTGTAAAAGAGCTCCCAAAAGGAATTTTGATCGGAATCTTTCCAGGGACATCAAAATCGAGAAGAAATGTTCCGCTGGCCTAAAGGGAAAGCGGGTGGTCAGGAGAAGGTGGGGACATTGTAAATGGTCGAGATGTTCCATCATTCCCCTTACCTCGGTATTTTCAGGAGAAAAGGAGGATAGCTTGCCAGAAGTCCCGGTGAAATGAAAAGTGGATCGGGAAAAGCAACCGAATAAAATGAAGGTGAGTAAAACATCGATAATGAGGAAATGACTGGAATCAAAGGGTGACAAATGCCTGGGATTAGGCGGGTTCCATCGGTGGGTGTTAAAACAAATCGACAAGCGCCTCATAGAAGCCCGAACTGTAATCGTTCAGAATTCCCGAGATCCAGGAGTCGTCCCTCCGGATTGGATTGTTGCACGTGTCAGTCGCGCTTTTTAAGAGAGGAGAACCCGGAAAACTCGGGAATTGCAGAGCATGGAGCTTAGCACCTATGGCAGGGAATTTGTTGGAGTCTATAATCAAGGCTGGGATAAGTGAGCACCTCAAATTGTTGAGTTAACCAGGGAGAGCCACATGACAGGTAGGTCGTGCCTGATAAATTCATTGCAGAGGGTTTGAAGAGGGGACGAAGGTAGCTGTCAGGCACTAATGTCCATAGATGTTGTTTACATGGACTTCCAGAAAGCATTTGACAAAGTCCACTTAAGGAGGTAGGAGCCAAGAGAATTGAGGGCAAATTCCTGACACGGCTCGGAGATTGTTTGAGTGGCAGGTGACAGAAAGTAGAGATAATGGGTAGGTAGTCAATTGGCAGGATGGAACCAGTTATGTCTCACACGGACTTGTGTTAGGGCCTCAATTATTGATGTTATTTGTTAAGGGAATGGATAATGGCACAGGAAGTCTTATCATAATTTGTGGATGACACATAGTTAGGCTGCATTGTAGACAGTGTAGATGACAGCATAAAATTGCAAGGGGATACTGATAGATTAAGTCAATAAACACAACTGTGGCAAAAACATTTGAATGAAAGCAATAGTGAAGCTATCCATTTTTGGATCCAGAAGGGACAGATCAAGGTATTTTTCTGGATGGTATGAAGTGCATGTCCAAGGAGACTTGGGGTTTCAGGTGCACACAACTTTAAAGTGTCACGGACACGTACAGAAAATAATCCAGAAAGCGAACAGATTGCTGTCCTTTTTAAGTAGAGGACTGGAGTAGAAGGATGCCGAAGTTATGCTGCAGTTCTACAAAACCCTGGTTAGATAGACCCCACTTGGAGTACTGTGAGCGGATCTGGGCCGCACACCTTCTGAAAGGAGTAGAATATTGATTGACAAGAATGATACCTGGACTTGCATGGTTAAGATGGAAGGAGAGATCATATCATTTAGGCCTGTGGTCTGTAGAATTGAGAATGTTAATGGGTGGTGTGATGAAAGTCTTGGAGACATGAATAGGAAAAGAGAAGGTGGATAACGATAAACGATTTCTACTGGTTGGGGATTGTAGAATGAAGGAACATAACGTGAGACTTAGGGCCACAGGGTTGCGTAGAGATGTGAGGAAGCAGTCGTGCACACATCGGAGGGTGAATTTTAGCTATCATTTTCTGTCAAAGTGCAGTGGATGCTGGATGAGTTGTTCTATTGAAATGTGAGGGAGATAAATGTTTGTGAAGCAAAGGTACTGTGGGATATAGGTAAATTAATGTTACTTCTGCAATTCCATTTTACAAAGTAAAATGAACTCACACCGGTGTGTAATTGTTTTAGCCACAAGCTGAGTTAACAAGAATGGAAACGATGTGGAGGAAATATATAATTGTTTTTGTATTAGCTAAAATTGAATGTTAGAATGAGATGTGCCAATAAAACAATGGTAGACATTACAGGCAAATAGATAAGATGTTGTGAGGGGATGAAGTTAAGCTAGATACGCATGTACAAACAGTAGGTATAAACATCTGCTTCCCACTTTTACAAAAACACAGGAACAAACCCTAATTAAAAGGGTCATAGGGATCAGAACGGCCTCGGGAAAGGCACAGATGAAGGGGGTAGATAATGATGAAGAAAGAATATGCCTAACAATGACCTACAGCAGGATGAGGTCAAACAGCCTTGTGAGGCCAGGAAAAAGCATTTTGTCACAGACAAGGCCGGATAAGGCAAGAGATAAACAGGGGTAAAGGGGGTCGGTCTTAGGGAAGTGGACGATGTAAGCAGGGGAGGAGCAATGTAAAACAAAAGACATCAAATCATATAAATATTATGTATGAATTGAACTTGGTGTGTATGTCCTCTACCTTATAGGCACTGGATATCTCACCCACTTGCAAGTGTAAAATAAAGGACACTGCTGATTCAGATTTTGTCTCGGACTGCAATTATGGAGGTGTGTGTTTCTCACAACTGGGGGCTGTCCGGGATTTTCTTCCATCACCGGGGGGAGTGGCTGGCCTTGGACACTGGGAAGACGCATCCCGTTCCCCATTGAGGAGCGGTCTCGTGTCCTGGTTTGGTCTGCTCCCTTGGCAGACTGTTACGAATCCCACAAGAGAGACATCTGAATCAGACAGGGATAGGCGTTCGATAGAAAATACGGCGACAAGGGGCCAGGCAACTCTCTGCACAGACCAAGGTAAGAAACCTGACTTTTAAGTATTGCCTTGGTGGCCGGGTTGAGTTTTAGTAGTTAATAAGGGACTAATGAAGGAACTCCACATGGGCTGTGCCGTGGGTAAGGAAAAAGCCTCCGGGAAAACAAAAGAAGGAAAAAGCAATGGAAATGGAGGCGGGGTCCCTTAGAACATACCTCCAGAAAGTCCTTTGGGCAGGATGTTGTGGAATTGGCAAAATAATACTTGTACAGGGGAAAAAGATGATTAAATATTGTTGCTTCGTATGGACTAAGGAATCCATTCTTCGTCCCGCCTCTTCTGGACAAAATACAGGTCGGACAAAGACTGGGTTTTTAAATATCTGAATTTATGATAGAAGGTCCTAAGGCTAGGGTCACAGGGGAACTGCTGTATATCCCTGATATAGGAAGTAACTTATTAGGGAGAGATTCAATTATCCTCTTAGAACTGGGGATTGGAATTCAGGAAAAAGAATTAGTTGTAGAAAGGCAATGTTGACAGAGAATGTGGAGAGAGAGATAGACCCTATTGTATGGGCTAGAGAAGGGAATTGTGGAAAACTACAGATCCCTCCCCTTGACGTAAATTTAAAAAAAAGGAAAAGGGGACGTTGTCTGTGAGTGACAATACCCCATTTCCATAGAAGGTAAACGAGGACTGCAGCCAGTAATTGAAGGATTGATTAGAGATGGACTGTTGGAGCCATGTATGTCTCCCTATAATACCCCAATCCTACCAGTGCGGAAATCCGATGGAACTTATCGATTGGTGCAGGATTTGAGAACATTAAATCGAATAGTACAGATCAGGCAACCAGTGGTACCAAACCCCTATACCTTATTAAGTGAGATCCCTCATGACCACAAATGGTTGGGCTTGTCCCTTGGCAGAGGAAAGTAGGAATTTGTTCGCCTTTGAATGGGAAGAACCTAAGACAGGACAGAAACAGCAATACCGGTGTACTGTGCTCCCCCAGGGGTTTATGGAATCCCCGAATTTATTTGGACAGGTGTTAGAACAAATATTGGAGAAATGTAGCAGCCCCAAGGGGACTACCCTGTTGCAGTATGTAGACGACACCTTAGTAACAGGAAAAAGAAGAGAAAGAGTAGTGGAAGCCACTAACAAATTATTGAATTTCCTGGGTCAGCAGGGACTGAGAGTATCTAAAAACAAACTACTATATGTGGAGCAAGAAGTGAAATACTTGGGACATTTAGTGAGTGAGAAAAAGATAAGCCCGGAACAGATAGAGGGAATAGTGGGAATGCAACTGCCCAGAACTAAACGGGAGTTACGCAAATGTTTGGGTCTAACGGGTTATTGCAGATTGTGGATTGATTCCTATGCACAGAAGACTAAGAAATTATATCTCAAACTATTAGAGGGGGAACCAAAATGTCTACGTTGGGTGATGAGGAAAAAGAACTAGTTGAGAAACTCAAAAGAGATCTGATCCATGCCCCCGTGTTAGCCTTACCTTCTCTAGATAAACCTTTCCACCTCTTTGCTACCGTGGATAAGGGAGCGGCTTTGGGAGTATTGACCCAGAGGTGGGGAGGAATGAGACAACCAGTAGCATATCTTTCGAAGCTACTGGATCCAGTATCCCGGGGGTGGCCTGAGTGTGTGCAGGCTGTGGCTGCCACTGCACTGTTGGTGGAGGAAAGCAGAAAGCTTACATTTGGGGGAGCCCTAATAGTAAGCACTCCACACCAAGTGAGAACAATCCTAAACCAAAAAGCTGGGCGATGGTTGACAGACTCGCGGATTCTGAAATATGAGGCAATATGAATAGAAAAGGATGATCTAGTGTTGGTCACTGACAATTGTTTAAATCCAGCTGCCTTTCATTGGAAAGGGGAAGGAGACTCTCCTCAGAATCCAGGGCACGACAGCCTTGACATTATAGAATACCAAACTAAGGTCCTCATGGACCTGAGAGATGTTCCACTTCATGCAGGGGCTAGACCTTTTTATAGACGGATCATCCCAGGTGACTGAAGGGAAAAGACATAATGGGTATGCAGTCGTAGTTGGGACAAACAGTAGTGTGGTGCAGGCAGGACGGTTGCCAAATGGGTGGTCAGCTCAGACTTATGAACTCTATGCATTGGAAAGAGCCCTTAGGGCATTGGAGAATAAAGAGGGAAAAGTATATATTGACTCTAAATATGCATTTGGTGTTGTGCACACTTTCGGTAAGATATGGCAGGAACGACAGCTGATCAATAGCCGAGGGAAAGAATTAGTACATGAAGAATTGATTAAACGAGTCTTGGAGTCCCTATTACTTCCCTGAGAAATAGCAGGAGTGCATGTAAATGGTCATCAGAAAGGAAATGAACTAGAAGTTAGGGGAAATAGATTAGCCGATGAAGTGGCTGAGGAAGCAGCCCTGAACCCACAAGAAGTGGTGATTCATTCCCTAATACCTACTGTCCCAAGTCCGAGGGAAGCTCCTATATTTACTGAAAGCGAAGAAAATGAATTGAGAGATTTAGGGGCTGTAAAAACAGCAGACAGGCATTGGAGGTTACCTGATGGAAGGAGAATGTTAAACAAAATGATGATGTGAGAGATTATGGCTGTCCTACACCAAGGCAGCCATTGGGGAGTACAAGCAATGTGTGATTTAGTTCTTAGGGAATATGGATGTAAAGGAATATATACAATTGCTAAACAAATATGTGAGGGATGTATAATATGCAGAAAGGTAAATAAGAAAGTCTTGAGAAAACAGACCCCGGGAGGAAGAGACCCAGGATTGAGACCTTTCCAGAGTATACAAGTAGATTATACTGAACTCCCCAGGGTAGGGAGACTAAAATATTTGCTACTCATACTAGATCATCCATCTGGTTGGGTTGAGGCATACCCCTGAGCTACCACCACTGTGAGTGGAGTGTCGAAAACAATATTGGAGCACATAATTCCCCGATACGGGCTCGTGAACCATATTGATTCCGACCAAGGAACTCACTTTACCCCCTGTAACACTTTAGAGGTAATGAAAGGTTTGGGAATTTCCTGGGAGTTCCATACTCCGTGGCACCCGCCATCATCGGGAAGGGTTGAGAGAATGAACCAAACACTCAAACGACAGCTCTCTAAATTGATAATAGAAACCAGACTCCTTTGGACCAAATGTTGACCTATAGCTCTCTTGTGAGTACGAACAGCCCCAAGGAAAGATTTGGGACTATCCCCCTATGAAATCTTATTTGGATTACCTTACTGGGGAACGAATGGAGAATTGGCAATTCCCGAAACTAAAGAGTTGTTCTTAAAGAAGTATATACTGGGCTTGTACTCCTCTTTGTCTTTCCTCAGGAACCAGGGTTTATTGGCACAGACTCCACCCCTTGAATTCACCGTTCATCCCATCCGGCCGGGCGATTGAATCTTAGTAAAATCATGGACAGAGACTAAATTGCAGCCGGACTGGGAAGGGCCGTACCAGGCTCTTTTGACGACCGAAACGGCAATAAGGACGGTGGGGAAAGGCTGGACTCACTACACTCGGATCAAAGGGCCAGTGGAATCTCCAGTTGAGGAAGAAGTCTGGACACCCGAATCAACGCAAGACCCGCTGAAACTCAGACTAAAGAGACTTTGAGTAACTGATTATACAGTGGCGATGCGAGCGCGGGATTATTTCTGTAAGATTTTATATTAAGTCTTTTTGGTGCTTCAGCATGATGTTTAGATACTGGGGATGCTGTTAGAATTATGATGCTCGCCCTTTTAGTATTGGGATTTCATCAAATATCATTTTCATATGGATTATTAACGGTTCCTGAATCTGATAATCCACAAGTAATAGACGCTGATGTATGCAGCTTAGTAAATTGTGGGGATGTGGATAATCAGAGACAGTACCGCAGCTCTGAGATACATCTAAAGTCCTATGGGGATGGCCTTGGGGACGGTACTTAGTATAATGGTTTCATCACAGTACACCGGGCCCCCTTCCGACCAGCTCGTGATTGTCCTGATAAAAAGTGTAACCCAATATACCTAACGATAAGGAAAACCACATGGCATGAAACAATCCTGGCGGGGGGCACCTATGAGATACAATGAAATGGAACGTTTGGGATACAAATGAAAGCAAATGGGAAGGATTTCTTGGGCTATTGTTTTCGAATTAGCGAAGGACAGGGAGAACAGGTACAACTACTGGGTAAGAAGATACAATCTTTCACCCCTCCTGATGATCCTAAAGTAGTAAAATTTATAGAGGTAAAGGACTTGAAACAGACCATTGAAATAGAAACTGGGTACGGGGATGCAAATGCCTGGGTTGAATGGGTAAAGTATACTGTAAAAAGTCTGAACAAGAGCAATTGCTCTGTATGTGCCTCCAGTCGGCCAGTGGCCCAGGGGGTTCCCTTTCCGCTCGGGTGGAAGGGAGACAGGAAGGGCATGAAATGTATGATAGCCCTGTATCAGGATGAGACTGCATGGAATGATAGGAATTGTACCTCCCTATCTCTGATGTTCCCTCCCTTGGAGAAGAAAGATGCAAAAGCTCCCCCCCCGTTTTCTGCCGCAGTTGGAAATCACACCTCGTGTGTGTGTAGACGAGGTACAAGTCGGTCGAATGATTTGGGGGAGCTGAAATTATGTACAGAGATTAAGAATGTTACCGAAACGGAGAAGGGAGGGAACTACTCAGCACTAAAGGTTCCCCGAGCGGATCTGTGGTGGGACTGTGGAGGCAAAATATTGAGACCCATCCTATCTCCAGATTGGAGAGGGACATGTGCAATTGTACAATTGGCAATTCCATTTACCCTGGCATTTGAGAAGGAAAAGATAGGGGGGAAAAAGGGAAGGGGTAAGAGATTACTGTTAGACAATTCTTTCGATGACAGGATTTATCTCGATTCGGTAGGAGTCCCTAGGGGGGTACCTGATGAATCCAAGGGTCGTAACCAGATTGCAGCAGGCTTTGAGTCAGCTCTCTTCTGGTGGGTAACAATTAATAAAAATGTAGATTGGATAAATTACATTTTCTATAATCAACAGCGATTTATAAATTATACAAGAGATGCGGTTAAAGGACTATCAGACCAGCTTGATGCGACAAGTAGGATGGCATGGGAGAACAGAATGGCCCTTGATAGGATTTTAGCAGAAAAAGGGTGTGTGTGTGTGATGTTAGGAGGAAGTTGTTGTACCTTTATTCCTAATAACACTGCACCTGATGGTTCAATTACTCGGGTCTTAAGAGGATTGACTACCTGAGCAGAGGAATTGGCTGAGAATCCAGGAGTAGACACATCTCTCACAGGATGGCTTGAGTCCTGGATTGGAAGGTAGAAGGGGATGGTGGTTTCTATCCTTCCTTCCCTGATAGTAGTAGTTGGGGTATTGGTGGCCATTGGCTGTTGTATCATACCCTGTATACGAGGGCTCACCCAAAGACTCATTGAAACAGCCTTGATGAAACAGGTGCCCCTAAAAGAAAAATGCAGAAGATAACAAATGGTAATTAAAGAAAAGGGGGAAATTGTGGGATATAGGTAAATTAATGTTACGTCTGCAATTCTGCAATTCCATTTTACAAAGTAAAATGAACTCACACCAACGTGTAATTGTTTTAGCTACGAGCTGAGTCAACAAGAATGGAAACGATGTGGAGGAAATATATAATTGTTTTTGTATTATCTAAAATTGTATGTTAGAATGAGACGTGCCAGTAAAACAATGGTAGACATTACGGGCAAATAGATAAGATGTTGTGAGGGGATGAAGTTAAGCTAGGTACGCCTGTACAAACAGTAGGTATAAACATCTGCTTCCCACTTTTACAAAAACACAGGAACAAAACCCAATTAAAAGGGTCAAAGGGATCAGAACAGCCTCGGGAAAGGCACAGATGAAGGGGGTAGATAATGATGAAGAAAGAATATGCCTAACAATGACCTACAGCAGGATGAGGTCAAACAGCCTTGTGAGGTCAGGAATAAGCAATTTGTCACAGACAAGGCCGGATAAGGCAAGAGATAAACAGGGGTAATGGGGGCCGGTCTTAGGGAAGTGGAAGATGTAAACAGGGGAGGAGCAGTGTAAAACAAAAGACATCAAATCATATAAATATTATGTATGAATTGAACTTGGTGTGTATGTCCTCTACCTTATAGGCACTGGACATCTCACCCACTTGCAAGTGTAAAATCAAGGACACTGCTGATTCAGATTTTGTCTCTGACTGCAATTATTGAGGTGTGTGAGCTTTGTTTCACACAGTACCAAGGGCCAGAGGCTTGTATATGAAGTTGGGCAAGAGCTGAGCCATGATGTTTGAATGGAGGCAGAGGTTGTAGGGGCTAAACAGCGTTGTGGTGTGTGTATGTTGCTGTGGTTATAATTTGGAAAGGAGTTTATTTGTGAAGCAGTTTGGATGGGCATGTAATGAAATGGAGTGGAGTGAGTGTGAAAGAGTTGATCCTGTTGTGTAATAAACGTGTGTGTGTGTGTGTGTGTGTGTGTCTAGGGTGAAGTAGAGGAACTGAAGATGGAGATGGGAGAATAGAAAGGCAAAGGAAAAAGAAATGTTTTGGTGCAGGATGATTGAATGGCAAAATGTTGTTGTAAATGCAGCAGTGTGCGCCTTTAAGGAAGCAGAAATGGAAGCAGTCTGTGCCTACGGCCATACTAGTCTGAAAACGCCCGATCTCGTCTGATCTCGGAAGCTAAGCAGACTCAGGCCTGGTTAGTACTTGGATGGGAGACCGCCTGGGAATACCAGGTGCAGTAGGCTTTTGCAGCCACCAGAGGTTGCTCACAGCTTCGCACTCTCACACTTCCATTCATCAAGCAACGTCCTTTTAATTACTCACTCAGTCTCTCGGTCTCACTTTTTCTTGCCCAATTTCATTGTTCAGCTTCTTCCCCCAATACACAAACACATCATTACTGCTTGAGATTGGAGCAAACGCACCAGGAACACCAAAGCAGCAAGTATTTTATTGAAGAGCACAAACGGTGGTTTTTATTAAGTGATGCCTCACTTTCGATGATCACACTTCCCTGATCGCTGTCAGCGTTCCCCTGTTTTCTAACAATCGTCTAACTAGTGGTGTGGATAGGGTCTGAAAGCAACAACGTTGTGGTGAGGGCTTGTCAGGTGAAGGGTGTTTTACAATATCTGCACTCACCGGTCGAGTTCATACAACACTGGATCGATATGGTTAAGGCAGGAAGAATGGGTCAGCAAACACAGCAAGTTCAATCATTGTAATGATTATTATTACACATCAGCAGCAAATAATAAGATAAGTGTAAAGAGTGAGTATTTAAAATGCCAGGTACAAAAATCAAGGCTTATTCTCTAACAGCCGAAGCCTTCACAAACAGATCGGCCTAATAATGGCACAAATGGTGATGAATGGTTCGATCTAATTGACATCACTGTGCCTTAGTTACAAGTTGACCAAGGTAGAGAAATAACATTTCCAGAGTGCAGACTATTAACAATAGTAAGGTGGAATTTGGAAAGAGGAGTAGCCCCTGTGGGATATAGGTAAATTAATGTTACTTCTGCAATTCCATCTTACAAAGTAAAATGAACTCACACCAGTGTGTAATTGTTTTAGCCAAGAGCTGAGTCAACAAGAATGGAAACGATGTGGAGGAAATATATAATTGTTTTTGTATTAGCTAAAACTGTATGTCAGAAGGTAGACATTATGGGCAAGTAGATAAGATGTTGTGAGGGGATGAAGTTAAGCTAGATACGCCTGTACAAACAGTAGGTATAAACATCTGCTTCCCACTTTTACAAAAACACAGGAACAAACCCCAATTAAAAGGGTCATAGGGATCAGAACGGCCTCGGGAAAGGCACAGATAATGATGAAGAAATAATATGCCTAACAATGACCTACATCAGGATGAGGTCAAACAGCCTGGTGAGGCCAGAAATAAGCATTTTGTCACAGACAAGGCCGGATAAGGCAAGAGATAAACAGGGGTAATGGGGGCCGGTCTTAGGGAAGTGGAAGATGTAAACTGGGGAGGAGCAATGTAAAACAAAAGACATCAAATCATAAATGTTGTGTATGAATTGAATTTGGTGTGTGTATGTCCTCTACCTTTTAGGCACTGGACATCACACCCACTTGCAAGTGTAAAATAAATGGCACTACTGATTCAGATTTTGTCTCGGACTGCAATTATTGAGGTGTGTGAGCTTTGTTTCTCACAACTGGGGGCTGTCCGGGATGTTCTTCCATCGCCGGGGGGAGTGGCTGGCCTTGGACACTGGGAAGACGTGTCCCGTTCCCCATTGAGGAGCGGTCTCGTGTCCTGGTTTGGTCTGCTCCCTTGGGCGACTGGTACGAATCCCACAAGAGAGACATCTGAATCAGACAGTGATAGGAGCTCGATCGACAATACGGCACAAAGGGGCCAGGCAACTCTGTGCACAGACCAAGGTAAGAAACCTGACTTTTAAGTATTGCCTTGGTGGCCGGGATTAAGTTTTAGTAGTTAATAAGGGACTAACGAAGGAACTCAATATGGGTTGTGCCGTGGGTAAGGAAAAAGCCTCTGGGAAAAGAAAAGAAGGAAAAAGCAATGGAATTGGAGGCGGGGTCCCTTACAACATACCTCCAGAAAGTCCTTTGGGGAGGATGTTGTGGAATTGGGAAAATAATACTTGTACAGGGGAAAAAGATGATTAAATATTGTTGCTTCGTATGGACTAAGGAATCCATTCTTCGTCCCGCCTCTTCTGGCCAAAATACAGGTCGGACAAAGACTGGGTTTGTAAATATCTGAATTTATTTGTCAATGAGAGAGAGAGAGAGAGAGAGAGAGAGAGAGAGAGAGAGAGAATGAAAAGAGCTGTACAGCTGGTAGAAAGTTTAACCCTTTGTGATTTGGTTTGAATGCACATTTGTTTGTTGGTGATTGAATGTTTGCGTTTTATTCCCTGGAGCTTGAGTTCCGGGACTGTTTTGAATCTGATTTTTATTATGGAAACTTAACATGATTTCTTTAAAGGTGAAGGATTCTATAGAGATTATGAAAAAAAAAGAATGATAACTCCTGTTCTTCTCACAGGTCATAACTGCCTTACTATCAGTTTCTAACTAATCTCTTTTATCTTTACATAAAAGCGATTTATGGAGGACAGTTGAAGTTTCAGTTCAACATTAGATTGTAGTAAAAATAAAATTCTATGGTTAATATCTGTGACCTTGGATTCGGCCATTGTTCACGCATTAGAAGTTTTTGTTAAACTTGAATAGACAAATTCTTTTAAGGCAGCTCTGATTATTTCACGACCTATAGTATTGTAATTGAGCAATGATTGGTCAGCACTACTTAAGAAAACTAATTTTGGATTTAAATTAAGGGACTAAAACTGGGTGAGTACAGTGGATTTCAAAATTGAGAAGTGTATGCATTTTACATTTTGAATATTAAATACTGAATAAATGAACGTAAATATATAAATATATTTACAAAGTTTGGAACAGGCTTTAAGGTTAGTCAAGCATGAATTGATGAATTGGTGTTTGAAGTTATGGGGAGCTAGAAATACTGCAATATTTCTTTAAAAAAGAAAAAGGGGAAGAACGTAATGACTTATCCCCTTCGGGAGGTACCAATAGGGGACAAAGAGATTGGGTTTGTAAGTGTCCCCCTCAGCAGTGGGGAGGTCAGAACATTTAAAGAAATGAAGGTCCTGGTTGAGGATCCGGTAGGGCTGTCTGAACAAATTGATCAATTTTTGGGGCCCAGTCTGTATACCTGGGCTGGGTTAATGTCTATTTTGAATATATTATTTACTGGGGAAGAAAGGGGACTTATATGGGGAGCAGCCATTAAAATATGGGACAGGGAACACCCCATTGGAGATGGGGATGCTGGACAGGGAGAGGTGAAGTTTCCCCTCAGAGACCCCCAGTGGGAAAACCAAAACCCAGAGCATAGAGAAGAAATGAGGGAATTGAAAGACCTGATTCTAAAAGGAATAAGAGAGGCAGTTCCAAAGTCACAGAATTTGACGAAAGCCTTTGAAGTTAGACAGGAGAAAGGTGAGACTCCCTCAGCTTTCTTGCAAAGATTAAGAGACTCAATGCAGAAATATTCTGGAATGAACCCTGAGGACCCTGTGGCACAGGGTCTTTTGAAAGTACATTTTGTGACAAAGGCATGGCCAGACATACAGAGAAAGATACAGAAGATAGAAGGGTGGAGTGAAAAGCCATTAGATGAATTGTTAAGAGAGGCACAGAAAGTGTTTGTAAAGAGAGAGGATGAGAGACAGAAACAGAAGGTGAAAATGATGGTAGCTGCGGTTGATGAGGTAGTTAAGAAAAGAATGGAACCGATAGTGACCAACCGGAGCGGTGGGTGGCAGCATGTCGGACAGAGAGGACAAGGGGGAGCGTTTGATAGAGGGTTCGAGCGACAGGGGCAGAGCTGGAGGTCTCCACAGGCAGGATGCTATTATTGCGGAAAGATAGGGCACTTTAAGCGGGAATGTCCTGCTCTGAAAAGGGAAGAGAGGGCAATTCCGCTTATGAATTTTGAAGAATAGGAGTGTCAGGGGTTCCTGCCCTCGGGGGCCCACCAGGAACCCTTGATAAACCTGAAGGTGGGACCCTATAGGGAAGAGGTAGTCTTCCTAGTAGATACTGGGGCAGCACGGTCATCGCTGAATGTTAAACCAAAGAAAGTAGGAATGTCAACACAGTCAATTACTGTTTCGGGGGTAAAAGGGGAAGGATTTACTGTTCCAGTAGTTGAACCTATGATGATAGAAGGTCCTAAGGATAGGGTCGCAGGGGAACTGTTGTATATCCCTGATATAGGAAGTAACTTATTAGGGAGAGACTTAATTATCCTCTTAGAACTGGGGATTGGAATTCAGGAAAAAGAATTAGTTGTACAAAAGGCAATGTTGACAAAGGATGTGGAGAGAGAGATAGACCCTATTGTATGGGCTAGGGAAGGGAATTGTGGAAAACTACAGATCCCTCCCCTTGAAGTAAATTTTAAAAAAAAGGAAAAAGGGGACGTTGTCTGTGAACGACAATATCCCATTTCCATAGAAGGTAAACGAGGACTGCAGCCAGTAATTGAAGGATTGATTAGAGATGGACTGTTGGAGCCATGTATGTCTCCTTATAATACCCCAATACTACCAGTGCGGACATCCGATGGAACTTATCGATTGGGGCAGGATTTGAGAACATTAAATCGCATAGTACAGATCAGGCACCCAGTGGTACCAAACCCCTATTCCTTATTAAGTGAGATCCCTCATGACCACAAATGGTTTAGTGTGATAGATTTAAAGGATGCCTTTTGGGCTTGTCCCTTGGCAGAGGAAGGTAGGAATATGTTTGCCTTTGAGTGGGAAGACCCTAAGACAGGACAGAAACAGCAATACCGGTGTACTGTGCTCCCCCAGGGTTTTACGGAATCCCCGAATTTATTTGGACAGATGTTAGAACAAACGTTGGAGAAATTTAGCAGCCCCAAGGGGACCACCCTGTTGCAGTATGTAGACGACCTCTTAGTAACAGGAAAAAGAAGAGAAAGAGTAGTAGAAGCCACTAACAAATTATTGAATTTCCTGGGTCAGCAGGGACTGAGAGTATCTAAAAACAAACTACAATATGTGGAGCAAGAAGTGAAATACTTGGGACATTTAGTTAGTGAGGGAAAGCGAAAGATAAGCCCGGAACGGATAGAGGGATTAGTGGGGATGTCACTGCCCAGCACTAAACGGGAGTTACGCAAATGTTTGGGTCTAACGGGTTATTGCAGATTGTGGATTGATCCCTATGCACAGAAGACAAAGAAATTATATCTCAAACTATTAGAGGGGGAACCAAAATGTCTAAGTTGGGATGATGATGAAAAAGAACTAGTTGAGAAACTCAAGAGATCTGACCCATGCCCCCGTGTTAGCCTTCCCTTCTCTAGATAAACCTTTCAATCTCTTTGCTACCGTGGATAAGGGAGCAGCTTTGGGAGTATTGACCCAGAGGTGGGGAGGAATGAGACAACCAGTAGCATATCTTTCGAAGCTACTGGATCCAGTATCCCGGGGGTGGCCTGAGTGTGTGCAGGCCGTGGCTGCCACTGCACTGTTGGTGGAGGAAAGCAGAAAGCTTACATTTGGGGGAGCCCTAATAGTAAGCACTCCACACCAAGTGAGAACAATCCTAAACCAAAAAGCTGGGCGATGGTTGACAGACTCGCGGATTCTGAAATACGAGGCAATATTAATAGAAAAGGATGATCTAGTGTTGGTCACTGACAATTGTTTAAATCCAGCTGCCTTTCTTTGGAAAGGGGAAGGAGACTCTCCTCAGAATCCAGGGCACGATTGCCTTGACATTATAGAATACCAAACCAAGGTCCGCATGGACCTGAGAGATGTTCCACTTCATGCAGAGGCTAGACCTTTTATAGACGGATCATCCCGGGTGACTGAAGGGAAAAGACATAATGGGTATGCAGTCGTAGTTGGGACAAACAGTAGTGTGGTGCAGGCAGGACGGTTGCCAAATGGGTGGTCAGCTCAGACATGTGAACTCTATGCATTGGAAAGAGCCCTTAGGACATTGGAGAATAAAGAGGGAACAGTATACATTGACTCTGAATATGCATTTGGTGTTGTGCACACTTTCGGTAAGATACGGCAGGAACGACGGCTGATCAATAGCCGAGGGAAAGAATTAGTACATGAAGAATTGATTAAACGAGTCTTGGAGTCCCTATTACTTCCCCGAGAAATAGCAGTAGTGCATGTAAATGGTCATCAGAAAGGAAATGAACTAGAAGTTAGGGGAAATAGATTAGCCGATGAAGTGGCTAAGGAAGCAGCCCTGAACCCACAAGAAGTGGTGATCCATTCCCTAATACCAACTGTTCCAGGTCCTCGGGAAGCTCCTATATTTACTGAAAGCGAAGAAAATGAATTGAGAGATTTAGGAGCTGTAAAAACAGCAGACGGGCATTGGAGGTTACCTGATGGGAGGAGAATGTTAAACAAAATGATGATGTGAGAGATTATGGCTGTCCTACACCAAGGCAGCCATTGGGGAGTACAAGCAATGTGTGATTTAGTTCTTAGGGAATATGGATGTAAAGGAATATATACAATTGCTAAACAAATATGTGAGGGATGTATCATATGCAGAAAGGTAAATAAGAAAGTTAATAAGAAAGGTAAATAAGACCTAGGATTGAGACCTTTCCAGAGTATACAAGTAGATTATACTGAACTCCCCAGGGTAGGGAGACTAAAATATATGCTAGTCATAGTAGATCATCCATCTGGTTGGGTTGAGGCATACCCCCGAGCTACCATCACTGTGAGTGGAGTGTCTAAAACAATATTGGAGCACATAATTCCCCGATATGGGCTCGTGAACCATATTGATTCCGACCAAGGAACTCACTTTACCCCCGGTAACACTTTAGAGGTAATGAAAGGGTTGGGAATTTCCTGGGAGTTCCATACTCCTTGGCACCTGCCATCATCGGGAAGGGTTGAGAGAATGAACCAAACACTCAAACGACAGCTCTCTAAATTGATCATAGAAACCACACTCCCTTGGACCAAATGTTGACCTATAGCTCTCTTGTGAGTACGAACAGCCCCAAGGAAAGATTTGGGACTATCCCCCTATGAAATCTTATTTGGATTACCTTACTTGG
The DNA here is from genome assembly GCF_047496795.1 of Chiloscyllium punctatum. Classification (NCBI taxonomy): domain Eukaryota; kingdom Metazoa; phylum Chordata; class Chondrichthyes; order Orectolobiformes; family Hemiscylliidae; genus Chiloscyllium; species Chiloscyllium punctatum. The sequence continues at coordinate 44,884,572 of NC_092757.1, read as the reverse complement.
GAACGAATGGAGAATTGGCAATTCCCGAAACTAAAGAGTTGTTCTTAAAGAAGTATATACTGGGCTTGTCCTCCTCTTTGTCTTTCCTCAGGAAACAGGGTTTATTGGCACAGACTCCACCCCTTGAATTCACCGTTCATCCCAACCAGCCGGGCGATTGAATCTTAGTAAAATCATGGACAGAGACTAAATTACAGCCGGATTGGGAAGGGCCGTACCAGGCTCTTTTGACTACCGAAACGGCAATAAGGACGGTGGGGAAAGGCTGGACTCGCTACACTCGGATCAAAGGGCCAGTGGAATCTCCAGTTGAGGAAGTCTGGACAGCCGAATCAACGCAAGACCCGCTGAAACTCAGACTAAAGAGACTTTGAATAACTCATTATACAGTGGCGACGCAAGCGTGGGATTATTTCTGTAAGATTGTATATTAAGTCTTTTTGGTGCTTCAGCATGATGTTTAGAATAATGGGAATGCTGCTAGAATTATGATGCTAGCCCTTTTAGTGTTGGGATTTCGTCAAATATCATTTTCATATGTATTATTAACGGTTCCTGAATTTGATCATCCACAAGTAATAGACACTGATGTATGCAGTTAGTAAATTGTGGGGATGTAGATAATCAGAGACAGTACCGCAGCTCTGAGATACATCTTAAGTCCTATGGGGATGGCCTTGGGGATGGTACTTAGTATAATGGTCTCGTCACAGTACACCGGGCCCCCTTCCGACCAGCTCGTGATTGTCCTGATAAAAAGTGTAACCCAATATACCTAACGATAAGGAAAACCACATGGCATGAATCAATCCTGGGGGGGGGGGGCACCTATGAGATACAATGAAATGAAACGTTTGGGATAGAAATGAAAGCAAATGGGAAGGATTTCTTGGGCTATTGTTTTCAAATTAGCGTAGGACAGGGAAAACGGGTAGAAATACTGGGTAAGAAGATACAATCTTTCACCCCTCCTGATGATCCTGAAGTAGTAAAATTTATAGAGGTAAAGGACTTGAAACAGACCATTGAAATAGAAACTGGGTACGGGGATGCAAATGCCTGGGTTGAATGGGTAAAGTATACTGTGAAAAGTCTGAACAAAAGCAATTGCTATGCATGCGCCTCCAGTCGGCCAGTGGCCCAGGGGGTTCCCTTCCCGCTCGGGTGGAAGGGGGACAGGAAGGGCATGAAATGTATGATAGCCCTGTATCAGGATGAGACTGCATGGAATGATAGGAATTGTACCTCCCCTATCTCTGATGTTCCCTCCCTTGGAGAAGAAAGATGCAAAAGCTCCCCCCCTGTTTTCTGCCACAGTTGGAAATCACACCTCGTGTGTGCGTAGACGAGGTACAAGTCGGTCGAATGATTTGGGGGAGCTGAAATTATGTACAGAAATTAAGAGTGTTACCGAAACGGAGAAGGGAGGGAACTACTCAGCATTGAAGGTTCCCCGAGCGGATCTGTGGTGGGACTGTGGAGGCAAAATATTGAGACCCACGCTACCTCCAGATTGGAGAGGGATATGTGCAATTGTACAATTGGCAATTCCATTTACCCTGGCATTTGAGAAGGAAAAGATAGGTGGGAAGAAGCGAAGGGGTAAGAGATTACTGTTAGACACTTCTTTCGATGACAGGATTTATCTCGATTCGGTCGGAGTCCCTAGGGGGGTACCTGATCAATCCAAGGGTCGTAACCAGATTGCAGCAGGCTTTGAGTCAGCTCTCTTCTGCTGGGTAACAATTAATAAAAATGTAGATTGGATAAATTACATTTTCTATAATCAACAGCGATTTATAACTTATACAAGAGATGTGGTTAAAGGACTATCAGACCAGCTTGATGCGACAAGTAGGATGGCATGGGAAAATAGAATGGCCCTTGATAGGATTTTAGCAGAAAAAGGGGGTGTGTGTGATGTTAGGAGGAAGTTGTTGTACCATTATTCCTAATAACACTGCACCTGATGGTTCAATTACTCTGGTCTTAAGAGGATTGACTACCTTAGCAGAGGAATTGGCTGAGAATGCAGGAGTAGACACATCTCTCACAGGATGGCTTGAGTCCTGGATTGGAAGGCAGAAGGGGATGGTGGTTTCTATCCTTACTTCCCTGATAGTAGTAGTCGGGGTATTGGTGGCCATTGGCTGTTGTATCATACCCTGTATACGAGGGCTCACCCAAAGACTGATTGAAACAGCCTTGATGAAACAGGTGCCCCTAAAAGAAAAATGCAGAAGATAACAAATAGTAATTAAAAGAAAAGGGGGAAATTGTGGGATATAGGTAAATTAATGTTACTTCTGCAATTCCATTTTACAAAGTAAAGTGAACTCACACCAGCGTGTAATTGTTTTTGCCACGAGCTGAGTAAACAAGAATGGAAACGATGTGGAGGAAATATATAATTGTTTTTGTATTAGCTAAAATTGTATGTTAGAATGAGATGTGCCATTAAAACGTTACGGGCAAATAGATAAGATGTTGTGAGGGGATGAAGTTAAGCTAGATACGCCTGTACAAACAGTAGGTATAAACATCTGCTTCCCACTTTTACAAAAACACAGGAACAAACCCCAATTAAAAGGGTCATAGGGATCAGAACGGCCTCGGGAAAGGCACAGATGAAGGGGGTAGATAATGATGAAGAAAGAATCTGCCTAACGATGACCTACAGCAGGATGAGGTCAAACAGGCTTGTGAGGCCAGGAATAAGCATTTTGTCACAGACAAGGCCGGATAAGGCAAGAGATAAACAGGGGTAAAGGGGGTCGGTCTTAGGGAAGTGGAAGATGTAAACAGGGGAGGAGCAATGTAAAACAAAAGACATCAAATCATACATAATATTTATATGAATTGAACTTGGTGTGTATGTCCTCTACCTTATATGCACTGGACATCTCACCCACTTGCAAGTGTAAACTAAAGGACACTGCTGATTCAGATTTTGTCTCGGACTGCAATTATTGAGGTGTGTGAGCTTTGTTTCTCAAAGGTACCAAGGGCCAGAGGCTTGTATATGAAGTTGGGCAAGAGCTGAGCCATGATGTTTGAATGGAGGCAGAGGTTGTAGGGGCTAAACAGCGTTGTGGTGTGTGTATGTTGCTGTGGTTATAATTTGGAAAGGAGTTTATTTGTGAAGCAGTTTGGATGGGCATGTAATGAAATGGAGTGGAGTGAGTGTGAAAGAGTTGATCCTGTTGTGTAATAAACGTGTGTGTGTGTGTGTGTGTCTAGGGTGAAGTAGAGGAACTGAAGATGGAGATGGGAGAATAGAAAGGCAAAGGAAAAAGAAATGTTTTGGTGCAGTATGATTGAATGGCAAAATGTTGTTGTAAATGCAGCAGTGTGCGCCTTTAAGGAAGCAGAAATGGAAGCAGTCTGTGCCTACGGCCATACTAGTCTGAAAACACCCGATCTCGTCTGATCTCGGAAGCTAAGCAGACTCAGGCCTGGTTAGTACTTGGATGGGAGACCGCCTGGGAATACCAGGTGCAGTAGGCTTTTGCAGCCACCAGAGGTTGCTCACAGCTTCGCACTCTCACACTCCCATTCATCAAGCAACGTCCTTTTAACTACTCGCTTCGTCTCACTTTTTCTTGCCCAATTTCATTGTTCAACTTCTTCCCCCAATACACAAACACATCATTACTGCTTGAGATTGGAGCAAACGCACCAGGAACACCAAAGCAGCGAGTATTTTATTGAAGAGCACAAACCGTGGTTTTTATTAAGTGATGCCTCACTTTCGATGATCACACTTCCCTGATCGATGTCAGCGTTCCCCTGTTTTCTAACAATCGTCTAACTAGTGGTGTGGATAGGGTCTGAAAGCAACAACGTTGTGGTGAGGGCTTGTCAGGTGAAGGGTGTTTTACAATATCTGCACTCACCGGTCGAGTTCATACAACACTGGATCGATATGGTTACGGCAGGAAGAATGGGTCAGCAAACACAGCAAGTTCAATCCTTGTAATGATGATTATTACACATCAGCAGCAAATAATAAGATAAGTGTAAAGAGTGAGTATTTAAAATGCCAGGTACAAAAATCAAGGCTTATTCTCTAACAGCCGAAGCCTTCACAAACAGATCGGCCTAATAATGGCACAAATGGTGATGAATATTTCGATCTAATTGACATCACTGTGCCTTAGTTACAAGTTGACCAAGGTAGAGAAATAACATTTCCAGAGTGCAGACTATTAGCAATAGTAAGGTAGGATTTGGAAAGAGGAGTAGCCCCTGACATTTAAGGATGACAGAAGGACGTTCGTGAGTAAGGATATTACTTTGGAAATCTTAACCGTGCACTAAGATAATCATACAATTTGAAGACACTGTCAAGATGCTTTGAGGAAAGGGAACTCCTGTTGGACTAAATACAAGAGAATGTTGTGTTCATTAACAGTCGGGTGGATAAAGCAGAAGCAATAGGTGCCAATGACTTGGATTTTCAGACTGTATTTCCTATAATTTCAGACTGAGATGAGGTGAACTTTCGACAGTTATTGTGTTGTTAATCTTTAGAATGATATTCTCCAGAGAGTGGTGTGGGTTCTACTGTTGAGGATACTTCAGTGTCAGTGTATGGGGTTTTGATATCTCAGGGAATTCTGAAAGGGAGGTGCAGTTGAGGTGCATCGATGGTCATCAGTTTGAATGGTGGAGCTCTCTGGTGTGAGATATTGACCGCGGAGAGTGTGCTGCAGATTGAGCAAAGCAAAAGGTGGTCTCCAGAAGGATAATTGTGAAGACCGAGGTTATAGGATAGTGGTATAGGACGGATATGGAAAATGGCAGAGGTGGTGGAGTAGCCTCCATGATGAGAAACAAAATTCTGTCAATGATGAGGGAGGACATAATGAAGGAAACGCATTCAGTGGAGACCGTGTGGGTGGAACTGAGGAATAGTCAAAATCCTAAAATTGTAATGGGTGTTATGTACAGACCGCCTGGTAGCAGCTCTGAAGTCCTGGATGGTAAAAATGCACAAAACTAGGCAATATGTAACAAAGTAAAAACAATGACAGCAGATGCTGAAAACCAAATACTGGATTAGTGGTGCTGGAAGAGCACAGCAGTTCAGGCAGCATCCAATATGTAACAAAGCCAGAGTGCTACTCATGAGGGATTTTAACGTGAACACAGATTTAGAGGTAGTCAAGCATTTGTCAGAAAGGTAGTGCATGTCTGGTGTATTGCCGGTACTGTTTCTCACTGCATTATGTCCTATATGCTTCATGTGGACAAGCAGTAACGGATTTAGTAATGAGTAATGATTTGGAATTAATGAGTGAGCTAGTTGTGCGTGCCCACTTATCATATAGCGATGATAGCACTATCAAGTTCAAGGCAGTGTTTGAAAGCACAAAGCATGTATCTGCTGTATTTGGTAACGAACCGGGACAAGTGATGGGCTTGTTAGTGGATCAACATTTTGGTGATGGTGACCACAGTTCTGTGACTTTCACCTTGGTTATGGAGAGAGATAGGTGCGTGCAACAGGGTAGGTTTTACAATTGGGGGAAGGGTAAATACGATGTTGTAAGACAGGATCTGAGGAGCATAAGTTGGGGACATAGGCTGTCAGGGAAGGATGTTGTGGAAATGTGGAGCTTTTTCAAGGAACAGATACGACATGTATGTACCTGTCAGGCAGGAAAGAGATGGTCGTGTGAGGGAACCTTGGTTGACAAGGGAGGTTGAATGTCTTGTAAGGAGGAAGGAGGCTTACATAAGGTTGAGGAATTGAGGTTCAGAGAGCGTTGGAGGGATACAGGATAGCCAGGCGGGAGCTGAAGAAAGGGATTAGGAGAGCTAAGAGAGGTCATGAAAAATCTTTGGCGGCTAGGATCAAGGATAACCCCAAGGCCTTTTATGCGTATGTGAGAAACATGAGAATGGCGAGAACGAGGGTAGGTCCGATCAAGGACAGCAGTGGAAGACTGTGTATTGAGTCGGAAGTGATAGCAGAGCTCTTGAATGAGTACTTTTCTTCAGTATTTACAAATGAGAGGGACCATATTGTTGAAGAGGAGAGTGTGAAACCGAGTGGTAAACTAGAGGAGATACTTGTTAGGAAGGAAGATGTGTTGGGCATTTTGAACAACTTGAGGATAGACAAGTCCCCCGGGCCTGACGGGATATATCCTAGGATTATGTGGGAAGCAAGAGAGGAAATTTCAGAACCGTTGGCAATGATCTTTTTGTCTTCACTGTCAACGGGGGTGGTACCAGGGAACTGGAGAGTGGCGAATGTTATGCCCTTGTTCAAAAAAGGGAATAGGGATAACCCCGGGAATTACAGGCCAGTTAGTCTTACTTCGGTGGTAGGCAAAGTAATGGAAAGGGTACTGAAGGATAGGATTTATGAGTATCTGGAAAGACACTGCTTGATTAGGGACAGCCAGCACAGATTTGTGAAGGGTAGGTCTTGCCTTACAAGTCTTATTGAATTCTTTGAGGAGGTGACCAAGCATGTGGATGAGGGTAGAGCAGTGGATGTAGTGTACGTGGATTTTAGTAAGGCATTTGATAATGTTCCCCATGGTAGGCTTATGCGGAAAGTCAGGAGGCATGGGATAGAGGGAAATTTTGGCCAGTTGGATAGAGAACTGGCTAACAGGTCGAAGTCAGAGAGTGGTGGTAGATGGTAAATATTCAGCCTGGAGCCTAGTTACAAGTGGAGTTCCGCAGGGATCAGTTCTGGGTCCTCTGCTGTTTGTAATTTTTATTAATAACTTGGAAGAGGCAGTCAATGGGTGGGTCAGTAAATTTGCAGATGATACGAAGATTGGTGGAGTTGTGGATAGTGAGGAGGGCTGTTGTCGGCTGCAAAGGGACTTAGATATGATGCAGAGCTGGGCTGAGGAGTGGCAGATGGAGTTCAACCCTGTCAAGTGTGAGGTTGTCCATTTTGGAAGTACAAATAAGAATGCGGAATACAGGGTTAATGGTAGGGTTCTTAGTAAGGTGGAGGAACAGAGGGATCTTGGGGTCTATGTTCATAGATCTTTTGAAAGTTGCCACTCAGGTGGATAGAGCTTGTAAGAAGGCCTATGGTGTATTAGCGTTCATTAGCAGAAGGATTGAGTTCAAGAGTCGTGAAGTGATGTTGCAGCTGTACAGGACCTTGGTGAGGCCACATTTGGAGGACTGTGTGCAGTTCTGGTCGCCTCACTTTCGGAAAGATGTGGAAGCTGCGGAGAGAGTGCAGAGAAGACTTACCAGGATGTTGCCTGGAATGGAGAATAGGTCATACGAGGATAGGTTGAGAGTGCTAGGCCTTTTCTCATTGGAACGGTGAAGGATGAGGGGTGACTCGATGGAGATTTATGAGATGATCAGGGGAATAGATAGAGTAGACAGAGACATTTTCCCCAGGTACAACAGAGTGTTACAAGGCGACATAAATTTAAGGTGAAGGGTGGAAGGTGGAGGGGGGATGTCAGGGGTAGGTTCTTTACCCAGAGAGTGGTGGGGGCATGGAATGCACTGCCTGTGGGAGTGGCAGAGTCAGAATCATTGGTGACCTTTAAGCGGCAATTGGATAGGTGCTTAAGCTAGGACAAATGTTCGGCACAACATTGTGGGCTGAAGAGCCTGTTCTGTGCTGTGTTGTTCTATGTTCTATGCTGCTGGAGTTGGAGAGTTCGGTAAAGCCGCCTTGACTGAGATGAGACAGAGACCGTCCACAATAAGGTGGGAAATCTGCTGATGGCTAAAAGAACTGAAGATGACGGGAGGATGTTTAAAGAAACATTGAAGACAATAGGAAACCAGTTGATACCCCTGAGAGGGAAAGCTCTGCTTCACAGAAGAAAACAGTCATGGACAAAAATATCAGCATAGATCCTGCTGATTGGGAAAGATCCAGAGAGCAGGAAAGACACAAAGCAGTGTAAAAGAGCTCCCAAAAGGAATTTTGATCGGAATCTTTCCAGGGACATCAAAATCGAGAAGAAATGTTCCGCTGGCCTAAAGGGAAAGCGGGTGGTCAGGAGAAGGTGGGGACATTGTAAATGGTCGAGATGTTCCATCATTCCCCTTACCTCGGTATTTTCAGGAGAAAAGGAGGATAGCTTGCCAGAAGTCCCGGTGAAATGAAAAGTGGATCGGGAAAAGCAACCAAATAAAATGAAGGTGAATAAAACATCGATAATGAGGAAATGACTGGAATCAAAGGGTGACAAATGCCTGGGATTAGGCGGGTTCCATCGGTGGGTGTTAAAACAAATCGACAAGCGCCTCATAGAATCCCGAACTGTAATCGTTCAGAATTCCCGAGATCCAGGAGTCGTCCCTCCGGATTGGATTGTTGCACATGTCAGTCGCGCTTTTTAAGAGAGGAGAACCCGGAAAACTCGGGAATTGCAGAGCATGGAGCTTAGCACCTATGGCAGGGAATTTGTTGGAGTCTATAATCAAGGCTGGGATAAGTGAGCACCTCAAATTGTTGAGTTAACCAGGGAGAGCCACATGACAGGTAGGTCGTGCCTGACAAATTCATTGCAGAGGGTTTGAAGAGGGGACTAAGGTAGCTGTCAGGGAATAATGTCCATAGATGTTGTTTACATGGACTTCGAGAATGCATTTGACAAAGCCCACTTAAGTAGGTAGAAGCCAAGAGAATTGAGGGCAAATTCCTGACAGGGCTCGGAGATTGTTTGAGAGGCAGGCGCCAGAAAGGAGAGAGAATGGGTAGGTAGTCAATTGGCAGGATGGAACCAGTTATGTCTCACACGGACTTGTGTTAGGGCCTCAATTATTGATGTTATTTGTTGAGGGAATGGATAATGGCACAGGAAGTCATATCATAATTTGTGGCTGCATAAATTAGGCTGTATTGTAGACAGTGTAGATGACAGCATAAAATTGCAAGGGGATATTGATAGATTAAGTCAATAAGCAAAACTGTGGCAAAAGCATTTGAATGAAAGCAATAGTGAGGCTATCCATTTTTGGATCAAGAAGGGACAGATCAAGGTATTTTTCTGGATGGTATGAAGTGCATGTCCAAGGAGACTTGGGGTTTAAGGTGCACACAACTTTAAAATGTCACGGACACGTACAGAAAATAATCCAGAAAGCGAACAGATTGCTGTCCTTTTTAAGTAGAGGACTGGAGTAGAAGGATGCCGAAGTTATGCTGCAGTTCTACAAAACCCTGGTTAGATAGACCCCACTTGGAGTACTGTGAGCGGATCTGGGCCGCACACCTTCTGAAAGGAGTAGAATATTGATTGACAAGAATGATACCTGGACTTGCATGGTTAAGATGGAAGGAGAGATCATATCATTTAGGCCTGTGGTCTGTAGAATTGAGAATGTTAATGGGTGGTGTGATGAAAGTCTCGAAGACATGAATAGGAAAAGAGAAGGTGGATAACGATAAATGATTTCTACTGGTTGGGGATTGTAGAATGAAGGAACATAACGTGAGACTTAGGGCCAGAGGGTTGCATAGAGATGTGAGGAAGCCATCGTGCACACATCGGATGGTGGATTTTAGCCATAATTTTCTGACAAAGCGCAGTGGATGCTGGATGAGTTGTTCTATTGAAATGTGAGGGAAATAAATGTTTGTGAAGCAAAGGTACCAAGGGCCAGAGGCTTGTATATGAAGTTGGGCAAGAGCTGAGCCATGATGTTTGAATGGAGGCAGAGGTTGTAGGGGCTAAACAGCGTTGTGTGTGTACGTTGCTGTGGTTATAATTTGGAAAGGAGTTTATTTGTGAAGCAGTTTGGATGGGCATGTAATGAAATGGAGTGGAGTGAGTGTGAAAGAGTTGATCCTGTTGTGTAATAAACGTGTGTGTGTGTGTGTGTGTCTAGGGTGAAGTAGAGGAACTGAAGATGGTGATGGGAAAATAGAAAGGTAAAGGAAAAAGAAATGTTTTTGTGCAGTACGATTGAATGGCAAAATGTTGTTGTAAATGCAGCAGTGTGCGCCTTTAAGGAAGCAGAAATGGAAGCAGTCTGTGCCTACGGCCATACTAGTCTGAAAACGCCCGATCTCGTCTGATCTCGGAAGCTAAGCAGACTCAGGCCTGGTTAGTACTTGGATGGGAGACTGCCTGGGAATACCAGGTGCAGTAGGCTTTTGCAGCCACCAGAGGTTGCTCACAGCTTGGCACTCTCACACTCCCATTCATCAAGCAACGTCCTTTTAACTACTCACTCAGTCTCTCGGTCTCACTTTTTCTTGCCCAATTTCATTGTTCAACTTCTTCCCCCAATACACAAACACATCATTACTGCTTGAGATTGGAGCAAACGCACCAGGAACACCAAAGCAGCAAGTATTTTATTGAAGAGCACAAACCGGTGGTTTTTGTTAAGTGATGCCTCACTTTCGATGATCACACTTCCCTGATCGCTGTCAGCGTTCCCCTGTTGTCTAACTAGTGGTGTGGATAGGGTCTGAAAGCAACAACGTTGTGGTGAGGGCTTGTCAGGTGAAGGGTGTTTTACAATATCTGCACTCACCGGTCGAGTTCATACAACACTGGATCGATATGGTTAAGGCAGGAAGAATGGGTCAGCAAACACATCAAGTTCAATCCTTGTAATGATGATTATTACACATCAGCAGCAAATAATAAGATAAGTGTAAAGAGGGAGTATTTAAAATGCCAGGTACAAAAATCAAGGCTTATTCTCTAACATCCGAAGCCTTCACAAACAGATCGGCCTAATAATGGCACAAATGGTGATGAATATTTCGATCTAATTGACATCACTGTGCCTTAGTTACAAGTTGACCAAGGTAGAGAAATAACATTTCCAGAGTGCAGACTACTAACAGTAGTAAGGTGGGATTTGGAAAGAGGAGTAGCCCCTGACATTTAAGGATGACAGAAGGACATTAGTGAGTAAGGATATTACTTTGGAAATCTTAACCGTGCACTAAGATAATCATACCATTTGAAGACACTGTCAAGATGCTTTGAAGAAAGGGAATTCCTGTTGGACTAAATGCAAGAGAATGTTGTGTTCATTAACAGTCGGGTGGATAAAGCAGAAGCAATAGGTGCCAATGACTTGGATTTTCAGACTGTATTTCCTATAATTTCAGACTGAGATGAGGTGAACTTTCGACAGTTATTGTGTTGTTAATCTTTAGAATGATATTCTCCAGAGTGTGGTGTGGGTTCTACTGTTGAGGATACTTCAGTGTCAGTGTATGGGGTTTTGATATCTCAGGGAATTCTGAAAGGGAGGTGCAGTTGAGGTGGATCGATGGTCATCAGTTTGAATGGTGGAGCTCTCTGGTGTGAGATATTGACCGCGGAGAGTGTGCTGCAGATTGAGCAAAGCAAAAGGTGGTCTCCAGAAGGATAATTGTGAAGACCGAGGTTATAGGATAGTGGTATAGGACGGATATGGAAAATGGCAGAGGTGGTGGAGTAGCCTCCATGATGAGAAACAAAATTCTGTCAATGATGAGGGAGGACATAATGAAGGAAACGCATTCAGTGGAGACCGTGTGGGTGGAACTGAGGAATAGTCGAAATCCTAAAATTGTAATAGGTGTTATGTACAGACCGCCTGGTAGCAGCTCTGAAGTCCTGGATGGTAAAAATGCACAAAACTAGGCAATATGTAACAAAGTAAAAACAATGACTGCAGATGCTGAAACCCAAATACTGGATTCGTGGTTCTGGAAGAGCACAGCAGTTCAGGCAGCATCCAATATGTAACAAAGCCAGAGTGCTACTCATGAGGGATTTTAACGTGAACACAGATTTAGAGGTAGTCAAGCATTTGTCAGAAAGGTAGTGCATGTCTGGTGTATTGCCGGTACTGTTTCTCACTGCATTATGTCCTATATGCTTCATGTGGACAAGCAGTATTGGGTTTAGTAATGAGTAATGAGTTGGAATTAATGAGTGAGCTAGTTGTGCGTGGCCACTTATCATAGAGCGATGATAGCACTATCAAGTTCAAGGCAGTGTTTGAAAGCACAAAGCATGTATCTGCTGTATTTGGTAACGAACCGGGACAAGTGATGGGCTTGTTAGTGGGTGAACATTTTGGTGATGGTGACCACAATTCTGTGACTTTCACCTTGGTTATGGAGAGAGATAGGTGCGTGCAACAGGGTAGGTTTTACAATTGAGGGAAGGGTAAATACGATGTTGTAAGACAGGATCTGAGGAGCATAAGTTGGGAGCATAGGCTGTTAGGGAAGGATGTCGTGGAAATGTGGAACTTTTTCAAGGAACAGATACGACACGTCCTTGATATGTATGTACCTGTCAGGCAGGAAAGAGATGGTAGGGTGAGGGAACCTTGGTTGACGAGGGAGGTTGAATGTCTTGGAAGGAGGAAGGAGGCTTACATAAGGTTGAGGAAACAAGGTTCAGAGAGCGTTGGAGCGATACAGGATAGCCAGGCCGGAGCTGAAGAAAGGGATTAGGAGAGCTAAGAGAGGGCATGAAAAATCTTTGGCGGGTAGGATCAAGGATAACCCCAAGGCCTTTTACGCCTATGTGAGAAACATGAGAATGACGAGAACGAGGTTAGGTCTGATCCAGGACAGTAGTGGGAGACTGTATTGAGTCGGAAGAGATAGGAGAGGTCTTGAATGAGTACTTTTCTTCAGTATTTACAAATGAGAGGGACCTTATTGTTGAAGAGGAGAATGTGAAACGGACTGGTAAGCTCGAAGAGATACTTGTTAGGAAGAAAGATGTGTTGGGCATTTTGAACAACTTCAGGATAGACAAGTCCCCCGGGCCTGACGGGATATATCCTAGGATTATGTGGGAAGCAACAGAGGAAATTGCAGAGCCATTGGCAATGATCTTTTCATCTTCACTGTCAACGGGGGTGGTACCAGGTGACTGGCGAGTGACAAATGTTGTTCCCCTGTTCAAAAAAGGGAATATGGATAACCCGGGAATTACAGGCCAGTTAATCTTACTTCAGTGGTAGGCAAAGTAATGGAAAGGGTACTGAGGGATAGGATTTATGAGTATCTGGAAAGACACTGCTTGATTAGGGACAGCCAGCACGGATTTGTGAGGGGTAGGTCTTGCCTTACAAGTCTTATTGAATTCTTTGAGGAGGTGACCAAGCATGTGGATGAGGGCAGAGCAGTGGATGTAGTGTACATGGATTTTAAGAAAGCATTTGATAAGGTTCCCCATGGTAGGCTTATGCGGAAAGTCAGGAGGTATGATAGCGGGAAATGTGGCCAGTTGGATAGAGAGGGATTAGCAGAGGGATTGAATTCAAGAGTCATGAAGTGATGTTGCAGCTGTACAGGACCTTGGTTGGGCCACATTTGGAGGACTGTGTGCAGTTCTGGTCCCCTCACTTTCGGAAAGATGTGGAAGCTTTGGAGAGAGTGCAGAGAAGACTTACCAGGATGTTGCCTGGAATGGAGAATAGGTCGTACGAGGATAGGTTGTGAGTGCTAGGCCTTTTCTCATTGGAACGGCGAAGGATGAGGGGTGACTCGATAGTGGTTTATAAGATGATCAGTGGAATAGATAGAGTAGACAGTCAGAAACTTTTTCCCCTGGTACAACAGAGTGTTACAAGGGGACATAATTTTAAGGTGAAGGGTGGAAGGTATAGGAGGGCTGTCAGGGGTAGGTTCTTTACCCAGAGAGTGGTGGGGGCATGGAATGCACTGCCTGTGGGAGTGGGAGTGGGAGTGGCAGAGTCAGAATCATTGGTGACCTTTAAGCGGCAATTGGATAGGTACATGGATAGGTGCTTAAGCTCGGACAAATGTTCGGCACAACATCCTCCGCTCCACGCTTGCAGCAATGCGCCGGCACCTAACCTCTCTCCAGTCAGCCCTGCCTCAGCTGAGGGCCACACTCTCTCAGAATTGCAAAGGACCCACTCTGTACTACATCCTCAGGAGAATTCATACTCTCAACAAACAGTATTTCAACTCCATCTCAAACATCAAAAACTGTAAGTACAACAAACTTTTATCCACCCACCTCCATAACCAGCGTTCCTCAAACATTCCAGAAGATTCCCCTGGCCTCTGAACCTATTCCACCATTAGCCATGTGGCTGATGCAGCTACACCCCCCACACTGATTGATGATGTCACTTCCGCCCCCATCATGGCCACTCCCACAACCACTTCCACCCCTTACAATTCCTCATGCATCACACCTGACACCACTTCTGCCCTTCACATCATCGCTGATGCCACATGCTCAGTGACTTCCGCCACCCCTACTGCCGTGGGCACCACCACTTCCACCCCCACCAGCGCCACTCACCTGCATTCTGCTGACATGCCCCCCACACACTCCACTGTCACTATCCCCACCCCCCAGAACCCCGAGGGGAACACCACCTCTGCTCATGACTCCACCCCCATTCCCCCCATCACACCCACTCCAGGTACAGGTTCCGCCCCCACTCCCAGCTCTACACCAGATCCCAGCTCCCGGCCCTGCCGAGTTTTCACCATCCCCCCAGACCTCCCCCTCACTGAGGACGAACGATCAATCCTCAGCAAAGGACTCACCTTCATCCCCCTCCGTCCACGCATCAATGAATGTAATACACGCCGTGATGTCGAACAATTCTTCCGTCGCCTCCGCCTCCGAGCTTACTTTCACAATCAGGACTCACGCCCACCTTCCGAGGACCCCTTCCCCCACCTCCAACACACTGCATCCACCTGGACACCCCGCGCTGGCCTATTACCTGCCCTCGACCTCTTCATTTCCAACTGCCGCCGGGACATTAACCGCCTCAACCTGTCGACCCCACTCCCCCACTCCAACCTCTTACCCTCACAACGCGCAGCCCTCCAATCCCTCTGCTCCAATCCCAACCTCACCATCAAGCCAGCAGATAAAGGGGGCGCAGTGGTAGTCTGGCGCACTGACCTCTACACCGCTGAAGCCAAACGTCAACTCAAGGACACCTCTTCCTACTGTCCCCTTGACCAGAACCCCACCCCCCATCACCAAACCATCATCTCCCAGACCATACAGAACCTCATCACCGCAGGAGATCTCCCATCCACAGCTTCCAACCTCATAGTCCAGGAACCCCGCACTGCCCGGTTCTACCTCCTTCCCAAGATCCACAAGCCTGACCACCCTGGCCGACCCATTGTCTCAGCATGTTCCTGCCCCACTGAACTCATCTCTACCTACCCCGACACTGTCCTATCCCCCCTAGTCCAGGAACTCCCCACATACGTTCGAGACACCACCCACGACCTCCATCTCCTCCAAGACTTCCGTTTCCCTTGGTCCCCAACGCCTCATCTTCACCATGGATATCCAATCCCTCTACACCTCCATCCGCCACGACCAGGGCCTCCAAGCCCTCCGTTTTTTCCTCTCCAGACGTCCCCAACAGTACCCTTCCATCGACACACTCATTCATTTGGCTGAACTGGTCCTCACCCTTAACAATTTCTCCTTTGAATCCTCCCACTTCCTCCAGACCAAAGGCGTAGCCATGGGCACACGTATGGGCCCCAGCTATGCCTGTCTCTTTGTTGGCTATGTAGAACAGTTGATCTTCCGTAATTACACCGACACCACTCCCTACCTCTTCCTCCGCTACATTGATGACTGCATTGGCGCCACCTCGTGCTCCCGCGAGGAGGTTGAGCAATTCATCAACTTCACCAACACATTCCACCCTGACCTTAAATTTACCTGGACCATCTCTGACACCTCGCTCCCCTTCCTGGACCTCTCCATCTCCATTAATGACGACCGCCTTGACACTGACATTTTTTTACAAACCCACCAACTCCCACAGCTACCTGGATTACACCTCTTCCCACCCTACCTCTTGCAAAAATGCCATCCCGTATTCCCAATTCCTCCGCCTACGCCGGATCTGCTCCCAGGAGGACAGAACGCCCCTGGTGCTCACCTTCCACCCTACAAACGTTCGCATAAACCAAATCATCCGCCAACATTTCCGCCACCTCCAAACAGACCCCACTACCAGGGATATATTTCCCTCCCCACCCCTTTCCGCCTTCCGCAAAGACCGTTCCCTCCGTGACTACCTGGTCAGGTCCACGCCCCCAAACAACCCACCCTCCAATCCTGGCACTTTCCCCTGCCACCGCAGGAACTGTAAAAGCTGTGCCCACACCTCCTCCCTCACCTCTATCCAAGGCCCTAAAGGAGCCTTCCACATCCAAAGTTTTACTTGCACATCCACCAATATCATTTATTGAATCCGTTGTTCCCGATGTGGTCTCCTCTACATTGGGGAGACTGGGCGCCTCCTAGCAGAGCGCTTCAGGGAACATCTCCGGGACACCCGCACCAATCAACCAAACCACCCCGTGGCCCAACATTTCAACTCCCCCTCCCACTCTGCCGAGGACATGGAGGTCCTGGGCCTCCTTCACCGCTGCTCCCTCACCACCAGACGCCTGGAGGAAAAACGCCTCATCTTCCGCCTCGGAACACTTCAACCCCAGGGCATCAATGTGGACTTCAACAGTTTCCTCATTTCACCTTCCCCCACCTCACCATAGTTCTAAACTTCCAGCTCAGTAACTGTCCCCTTGACCTGCCCGGACCTGTCCGACCTGTCTATCTTCTTTTCCACCTATCCACTCCACCCTCTCCTCCTTGACCTATCACCTTCCTCTCTTCCCCCACTCACCCATTGTACTCTATGCTACTTTCTCCCCACCCACACCCTCCTCTAGCTTATCTCTCCACGCTTCAGGCTCACTGCCTTTATTCCTGATGAAGGGCTTTTGCCCGAAATGTCAATTTCGAAGCTACTTGGATGCTGCCTGAACTGCTGTGCTCTTCCAGCACCACTAATCCAGAATCATGGGCCGAAGGGCCTGTTCTGTGCTGTGTTGTTCTATGTTCTATGCTGCTGGAGTTGGAGAGTTCGGAAAAGCCGCCTTGACTGAGATGAGGCAGAGACCTTCCACAATAAGGTGGGAAAATCTGCTGATGGCTAAAAGAACTGAAGATGACGGGAGGATGTTTAAAGAAACATTGAAGACAATAGGAAACCAGTTGATACCCCTGAGAGGGAAAGCTCTGCTTCACAGAAGAAAACAGTCATGGACAAAAATATCAGCATAGATCCTGCTGATTGGGAAAGATCCAGAGAGCAGGAAAGACACAAAGCAGTGTAAAAGAGCTCCCAAAAGGAATTTTGATCGGAATCTTTCCAGGGACATCAAAATCGAGAAGAAATGTTCCGCTGCCCTAAAGGGAAAGCGGGTGGTCAGGAGAAGGTGGGGACATTGTAAATGGTCGAGATGTTCCATCATTCCCCTTACCTCGGTATTTTCAGGAGAAAAGGAGGATAGCTTGCCAGAAGTCCCGGTGAAATGAAAAGTGGATCGGGAAAAGCAACCGAATAAAATGAAGGTGAGTAAAACATCGATAATGAGGAAATGACTGGAATCAAAGGGTGACAAATGCCTGGGATTAGGCGGGTTCCATCGGTGGGTGTTAAAACAAATCGACAAGCGCCTCATAGAAGCCCGAACTGTAATCGTTCAGAATTCCCGAGATCCAGGAGTCGTCCCTCCGGATTGGATTGTTGCACGTGTCAGTCGCGCTTTTTAAGAGAGGAGAACCCGGAAAACTCGGGAATTGCAGAGCATGGAGCTTAGCACCTATGGCAGGGAATTTGTTGGAGTCTATAATCAAGGCTGGGATAAGTGAGCACCTCAAATTGTTGAGTTAACCAGGGAGAGCCACATGACAGGTAGGTCGTGCCTGATAAATTCATTGCAGAGGGTTTGAAGAGGGGACTAAGGTAGCTGTCAGGGAATAATGTCCATAGATGTTGTTTACATGGACTTCTACAAGGCATTTGACAAAGTCCACTTAAGTAGGTAGGAGCCAAGAGAATTGAGGGCAAATTCCTGACAGGGCTCGGAGATTGTTTGAGTGGCAGGTGACAGAAAGTAGAGAGAATGGGTAGGTAGTCAATTGGCAGGATGGAACCAGTTATGTCTCACAAGGACTTGTGTTAGGGCCTCAATTATTGATGTTATTTGTTAAGGGAATGGATAATGGCACAGGAAATCTTATCCTAATTTGTGGATGACACATAGTTAGGCTGCATTGTAGACAGTGTAGATGACAGCATAAAATTGCAAGGGGATATTGATAGATTAAGTCAATAAGCAAAACTGTGGCAAAAGCAGTTCAATGAAAGCAATAGTGAGGCTATCCATTTTTGGATCAAGAAGGGACAGATCAAGGTATTTTTCTGGATGGTATGAAGTGCATGTCCAAGGAGACTTGGGGTTTCAGGTGCACACTTCTTTAAAATGTCACGGACACATACAGAAAATAATCCAGAAAGCGAACAGATTGCTGTCCTTTCTAAGTAGGTCAACGTTTGGGAGAAGATTTGTAGCTCGGGTGCTCGTTGTGGTTCTGTTCGTCAAGCTGGGAATTTGTCTTGCAAACGTTTCGTCCCCTGTCTAGGTGGACCCAAAGGACTAGCCACACTACCATACATCAGGAGCATTTCCGAACTGACAGCCAGACTACTGCGACCACTAGGACTCATAACAGCACACAAACCTACAGCCACGCTCAGACAACAACTCACCAGAACAAAGGACCCGATACCCAACATGAGCAAAACCAATGTAGTGTACAAAATCCCATGCAAGGACTGCACAAAACACTACATCGGACAAACAGGAAGACAGCTAACGATCCGTATGCACAAACACCAACTAGCCACGAAACGACATGACCAGCTCTCCTTAGTAGCAACACACACAGATGACAAGCAACATGAATTCGACTGGGACAACACTACCATTATAGGGCAAGCCAAACAGAGAACAGCCAGGGAATTCCTAGAGGCATGGCACTCATCCACAGACTCTATCAACAAACACATCGACCTGGACCCAATATACCGGCCACTACAGTGGACAGCTCGAACTGACAACCGGAAGCGGCAGAGACAGGCCACAATAAATGCCGGAGCAAACAGCACAGAAGCGCTTCCCAGGAGGCTCCCAAGCACTGAGGATGTCACCTAGACAGGGGACGAAACGTTTGCAAGACAAATTTCTAAGTAGAACACTGGAGTAGAAGGATGCCGAAGTTATGCTGCAGTTCTACAAAACCCTGGTGAGATAGACCCCACTTGGAGTACTATGAGCGGATCTGGGCCGCACACCTTCTGAACGGAGTAGAATATTGATTTACAAGAATGATACCTGGACTTGCATGGTTAAGATGGAAGGAGAGATCATATCATTTAGGGCTGTGGTCTGTAGAATTGAGAATGTTAATGGGTGGTGTGATGAAAGTCTTGAAGACATGAATAGGAAAAGAGAAGGTGGATAACGATAAACGATTTCTACTGGTTGGGGATTGTAGAACGAAGGAACATAGCGTGAGACTTAGGGCCAGAGGGTTGCGTAGAGATGTGAGGAAGCCGTCGTGCACACATCGGATGGTGGATTTTAGCAATCATTTTCTAACAAAGCGCAGTGGATGCTGGATGAGTTGTTCTATTGAAATGTGAGGGAGATAAATGTTTGCGAAGCAAAGGTACCAAGGGCCAGAGGCCTGTATATGAAGTTGGGCAAGAGCTGAGCCATGATGTTTGAATGGAGGCAGAGGTTGTAGGGGCTAAACAGCGTTGTGGTGTGTGTCTGTTGCTGTGGTTATAATTTGGAAAGGAGTTTATTTGTGAAGCAGTTTGGATGGGCATGTAATGAAATGGAGTGGAGTGAGTGTGAAAGAGTTGATCCTGTTGTGTAATAAACGTGTGTGTGTGTGTGTGTGTGTGTGTCTAGGGTGAAGTAGAGGAACTGAAGATGGAGATGGGAGAATAGAAAGGCAAAGGAAAAAGAAATGTTTTGGTGCAGTATGATTGAATGGCAAAATGTTGTTGTAAATGCAGCAGTGTGTGCCTTTAAGGAAGCAGAAATGGAAACAGTCTGTGCCTACGGCCATACTAGTCTGAAAACGCCTGATCTCGGAAGCTAAGCAGACTCAGGCCTGGTTAGTACTTGGATGGGAGACCGCCTGGGAATACCAGGTGCAGTAGGCTTTTGCAGCCACCAGAGGTTGCTCACAGCTTCGCACTCACACTTCCATTCATCAAGCAACGTCCTTTTAACTACTCGCTTCGTCTCTCTGTCTCACTTTTTCTTGAACAATTTCAATGTTCAGCTTCTTCCCCCAATACACAAACACATCATTACTGCTTGAGATTGGAGCAAACGCACCAGGAACACCAAAGCAGCAAGTATTTTATTGAAGAGCACAAACCGTGGTTTTTGTTAAGTGATGCCTCACTTTCGATGATCACACTTCCCTGATCGCTGTCAGCGTTCCCCTGTTTTCTAACAATCGTCTAACTAGTGGTGTGGATAGGGTCTGAAAGCAACAACGTTGTGGTGAGGGCTTGTCAGGTGAAGGGTGTTTTACAATATCTGCACTCACCGGTCGAGTTCATACAACGGTGGATCGATATGGTTAAGGCAGGAAGAATGGGTCAGCAAACACAGCAAGTTCAATCCTTGTAATGATGATTATTACACATCAGCAGCAAATAATAAGATAAGTGTAAAGAGTGAGTATTTAAAATGCCAGGTACAAAAATCAAGGCTTATTCTCTAACATCCGAAGCCTTCACAAAGAGATCGGCCTAATAATGGCACAAATGGTGATGAATGGTTCGATCTAATTGACATCACTGTGCCTTAGTTACAAGTTGACCAAGGTAGAGAAATAACATTTCCAGAGTGCAGACTATTAACAATAGTAAGGTGGGATTTGGAAAGAGGAGTCGCCCCTGACATTTAAGGATGACAGAAGGACGTTAGTGAGTAAGGATATTACTTTGGAAATCTTAACCGTGCACTAAGATAATCATACCATTTGAAGGCACTGTCAAGATGCTTTGAAGAAAGGGAACTCCTGTTGGACTAAATGCAAGAGAATGTTGTGTTCATTAACAGTCGGGTGGATAAAGCAGAAGCAATAGGTGGCAATGACTTGGATTTTCAGACTGTATTTCCTATAATTTCAGACTGAGATGAGGTGAACTTTCGACAGTTATTGTGTTGTTAATCTTTAGAATGATATTCTACAGAGAGTGGTGTGGGTTCTACTGTTGAGGATACTTCAGTGTCAGTGGATGGAGTTTTGATATCTCAGGGAATTCTGAAAGGGAGGTGCAGTTGTGGTGGATCGATGGTCATCAGTTTGAATGGTGGAGCTCTCTGGTGTGAGATATTGACCGCGGAGAGTGTGCTGCAGATTGAGCAAAGCAAAAGGTGGTCTCCAGAAGGATAATTGTGAAGACCGAGGTTATAGGATAGTGGTATAGGACGGATATGGAAAATGGCAGAGGTGGTGGAGTAGCCTCCTTGATGAGAAACAAAATTCTGTCAATGATGAGGGAGGACATAATGAAGGAAACGCATTCAGTGGAGACCGTGTGGGTGGAACTGAGGAATAGTCGAAATCCTAAAATTGTAATAGGTGTTATGTACAGACCGCCTGGTAGCAGCTCTGAAGTCCTGGATGGTAAAAATGCACAAAACCTGGCAATATGTAATGTAAATATATGGCTTACACAAAAAAAACTGAAGGCTGGCTGCGACTGTGAATCTCTGCAGCAGTCAGAAGCCTGTGGAGACGCTGTTGAAGACACGCAGGAGGCGGTCACATGACATTCCGTTTCGCGCTCGGCAGTGGGCCCAGGAGGTCACGTGATGATCCGTTTCGCGGGCAAAAGAAGCTCAGGTGGGGTCGGACATCCGGGAATGCGAGGAGGCGGAGAATGGCTGTTGATCTGACTCCAATGAGAAGATAATTCTACCTCAGTGTGTGTATGATGTCTTTTATTGTATAAAAGACTGGGGCAGGGACAAAACGAGGTCTTACTTTTTGAACTGGCACACGTGGTAGTTGGTCAGGGAAAAAGGGTTAGACCCAGAGCTCTGAATGCTTTGTCCACTTACTGTTTAAAATAAATCAAGAGTGTGAGACTGAATATCTTCTCCTAGTGCTTCATTTAAAAGAACACGCAGGACTAGGCTCACACATAGGAGAAAGTAAATTGGTAGATTGAGCCAAGGTCTTACAATTTGATGACCCCGACGTGATGAAGACGGAGAAGTGACGTAAAGAGAGAAAAATAGAAATAACGGACGACTGACGTTTGATGACAACAACAAGTGGCGCCGCATAAAAAAAGGTGAGCAGACGCCTGTTTATATCGAAGTTCTGCAATTGGAAACACTAAATTGATTGTTGTCATTATACTGCAAGTGTCCTAGTAAGAGTAAGTGGACAAAGTATTGATTATAGTACGTACAGGTTTAAAGTCCCTTGGGGTTAGAGTCCCCATAAAAGCAACAAGGTACGTATGGGTGAGGAGGTTTAAAGTCCATTGAGCAGGATCTCATAAAAGCAACGCTCACAAATTTTGGTTTATGATTGTGTTGTAAGTTTTAAGAATTATATTGGGGAATCTACGGAGGGTGGTATAAAAGTCAGTGTTTTGGAGGTGGTGTGTCAGTGAGAGAATTGGGTTGGTTGCTTGGTTATATTTATATCTAAACCAACTGACTACTGGACGGGAGGATTGAAACAAAAATACATAAAATGGAAGGGGAGTTTGATAAAGAGTGTGAAGAATATGGAGGGTGTTCTTCCGATTTAATGTTGCCTGTAAAACAGCAGTGGGGTAAAGCCAGAAGTCAGTTAGTCAGTGGGCTTGCAAGAAACAAGCAAAAAACAATGATGGAGAAATATGATAAGATTTGGGAGGAAATACAGAAACAGGGCAAAGTCCCTAAGGATGAGGAGAGGAAGAAATTGTCACTGTTTTTGGGAAAAGTAGAAGAGCAAGCTAAATTAGAAGAAGAAGAGCTTATGAAGGGAAAGAAAGGGTCCATATGACATAGAAGAAAGTGGACAAAAGAAGGTGAGGAGAAAGAAGAGAGGAGGATTCATCTGCATAACATGACGTTAGCCTGTATGGCAGTAGAAATATTACAAAAGAGAGGAGGTGGTACCTCTGCAATAGAATTGACAAAGGAGACAGAGAAGGCAGGACCATCTGCGCCAGTATATCCTAAATTGCCTGTGGTACAATCCCCACCCCCATATCCTGTAATACAAATGCCACTTATGTATGTTCAAGAAGGGGTGTTAGATGTGCAAGAAGTAGGAACAAGAGAGTATAATGTAGTAAAACAGAGACTAGCGGAAGCTCTAGAAGAAAGTATCAGACAAGTAGAAAAGTTAACATTAGAAGTTGATCAGAGGGTTAAGGAAGTAGAGGAGTCGAATAGGGTGATGATGACGCATAGTAGAAATAAAGAACAGCCAAAACAGGGGAGATGTTTAGCAGTACAGGAGCCAGAGGCTCATTCGACACCGTATAGTCCTGAGAATGAGAAGAAGGGAAGGTTACATGATTCAGGTCAGTTATTGGATGATGGGTTCTCAGACAGAAGACGGAGAGATTTGAGGGAAGAACGGGATAGAGAGAGATTGGATGGGGAGGAGTCCAGAAGCAGTATGGATATTGAGGATGAAGAATCCCTGACAGATGATGATCCAAACACCTATCCAGTCACTTTGAAAGGCTCACTCACAATGCATACCGAACATGGTCCTTCACTGAAGTCTCTACCTGAACCAAGTTACAACCTGCGTCAAAGAGACACTTTATAGGTTGTCGTAATGTATCAGCACCACCAAATGCCATTGATTTACAGAGGCTCTCATCTGGGGAATGTTTATCAGCCTTTCACATATACTGATATGAACTGCATCCTGGATAAAACGCCCCCACCCATGGATGACTAAATTTTCCCAATATACATTAGATTAGATTAGATTAGATTACTTAGATTACTTACAGTGTGGAAACAGGCCCTTCGGCCCAACAAGTCCACACCGCCCCGCCGAAGCGCAACCCACCCATACCCCTACATTTACCCCTTACCTAACACTACGGGCAATTTAGCGTGGTCAATTCACCTGACCCTGCACATCTTTGGACTGTGGGAGGAAACCGGAGCACCCGGAGGAAACCCACGCAGACACAGGGAGAACGTGCAAACTCCACACAGTCAGTCACCTGAGTCGGGAATTGAACCCAGGTCTCTGGCGCTGTGAGGCAGCAGTGCTAACCACTGTGCCACCGTGCCACCGTTACAAGTTAGCTATGAGTGATTGGAGAGCATTGTTGGGTAAGCAATTGAGTATGTGGGAAATACAGCAGATTGAAGTGTCTGCGGGGACCACCTTATTACCTGATTCAGACCCATTTGCGCAGCATGCTACCTGTGTGGGAAGGGCAATGAGGGAGAGATTCCCAATTCCACCGGGAGCGATGCACTCACTCACCTTCACAATGAAGGAGGGTGAGGATATGTCTACCTTTTTGGCTAGGTGTAAGGACACGTGGACAGATACTGCGGGGAGCCATCCAGGGTCGGGTCAGCTACAGACCACATTATTTAGGAATGCTGTTATGGCAGGGATGCCAAAGGAAGTAAAAGAGGCAATGGAAAGTAATCCCGATATCCCAGGTTGTTCTACAGAACAGTGGGAGAAACACTTGACGTACCACATGAAGCGTTACAAGACGAAACAGGATGAAGATAAACAGAGTAATGAGTCAGCTCAAGTGCAGTTGTTGAAGTTACAGCTCGATGAGGCTAGAAGGAAGGCTAGTGATATAAAGAAGGCCTCCCAAAAGACGACTAGTCAGTTGGTTCAGCGATCGTCGCCACAAAATAACTTGCCGAGTTCAGACCCAACATTTGATTGGATGCCACCCTACCCCCAATATGGGGGCAGGCCTATAGGTGTTCCAGGAGGAATACGTGGTAGAGGAAGGGGCCGTGGGTGATTCAGAGGTCAGCCATCCAACACCTGTTTTGAATGTGGCCAACCCAGGCATTGGAGAAGAAATTGTCCCCTGTTGTGGGGTCCCCAGGGAGGCCCAGGATTGATCCAAGGACAGTATGTCCGTACAAGTCAGCCTCCTGTCCAACAGGCTGTTCAGCCTTACCAAGTCCCAAATGCAGCTGTAGCCCCGGTGCAAGGACAGTACCCCCAAACTATGCCAGAAGGACAGGGGTGTGAATATTGACAGGGCCCGAGAACCCAGGGGCATGTGGGGTTGGCAGACCCCTATATGCAAATGAGGGTAATGGACAAGAATCTGTCTTTTTTGGTTGACACAGGTGCAAGATTTTCCACCATCACTTGTGATATACCTCGGTCAAGCATGTCATCCTCTAGCGTTCAGTTAGTAGGGTTCTCGGGTAAACCAGAAAATCTGCCTTTGACATCGCCACTGATCACATCAGTGGCCGGACAGACCTTTCATCACCGGTATATTTTATCACCTACATGCCCCGTGAGTCTGATGGGACGTGATTTGCTGGTGAGATGTGGGGCCTCGGTTCTGTGCGGACCAGACGGACTGGTAGTGACCTTTCCAAATGACCATTCTGTCAACTGTTCTATGACAATGATACACTCTGGATCCCAAATGATGCTATCACCGGACATATCACTAACGGCAGAAGGACAGTGGGCAGATATATACTGGGGACTGCTTGAACCCGAAAATGGGCAGAATAACGGCATACAGTCTTTATACAGCCAATGGCGACCCTGGGGTCAGATGCTGCACCCCTATGCTCCTCCTGCAGATCCCCTTCATGTTACCTTATATTATGATCGAGATGATAATGAAATATATCAGTCTGCATTCTATCAGCATCTAGAAGGGAATCAATGGGAGATTTTCTCCAGTTGCATTCTGCTCGGAAAAGAAGGTGTGGCGGCTGTGGTTGAATTAACCACAGAACAGTTGGAATGGTATGAGATGTCTGAAGAAGCCATACCTCATGTCACATTGGCTGTGCATGCAGAATATCAGGCCAAGGATTTGGGGCCTATTTGCAAATGCTTGATGGTGGTACAGACTGGATGTGGACTCAGTTACCCGGTTTACAATATTCACCATCAGAGGAAGCCTATAGAATTATGTGCAGGACAACTGACAAGGTACTGCTGGAACATAGGCAGATTGAAAGGTTTCATGGTAGGGAAAAAACAGACCATCCCCAGGCTGCAGCCATGCTTGACACTCTACCAGATACCTTGTGGTCAGCAAGTTCAACGGATGTTGGTTACTGTAAATACGTCACACCAAGCACGTTCGATTTAATAGACCATACTCCGATTTGGCAGAGACAATATTCACGTAAACCAGAGGCTGAAGCCGGCATCGCCGACATAATTGAAGGATTGTTAGCAGCAGGGGTGCTGGAACCCTCCCAGTCAGCCTGGAACACCCCTATCTTGCCTGCAGAGAAACAGAATACAGGCAAATATAGGATGGCGCATGATCTTAGACGGATTAATAGTGTCGTTTCTACTCCAACCGTTCCAGTCCCAAACTCTTACACTGCAATGTCTGTGCTGACACCTGACCATAAGTGGTTCTCGTGCATTGATCTGGCCAACGCGTTCTTCTGTTTGCCCCTAGCTGATCATTTGAGGGACATTTTTTCGTTTACTTACAAAGGCCAACAATTACATTATACAAGGGTCCCTCAAGGGTTTATTTTGTCACCTGGGGTGTTTAATCAGGTATTGAAACAGCAGCTCAAGAATCTGACACTCCCAAAGGGGGTGGTATTGATCCAGTATGTGGATGACATTCTTTTGGCAGCACCCGACCATGTTTCTTGTTTGGAAGCCACAAAGTCGTTGCTGTTTCACCTGTATAGTGTCGGTTTCAAAGTTTCACAGGTTAAATTGCAATGCTGCAGACAAACGGTGTCTTTCTTGGGTAGAATTATTTCTGCTAAGGGAACAGGTGTGTTTCCGTCCCATAGATCCTCCATTCTGCATTATACCAAACCAGTCACTGTAAAAGACATGCTCTCATTTCTTGGGTTGGCAGGGCACAGTAGACAATTCGTTGCATCATATGGGGAGCTCACTTTCCCTCTCAGGGCCATGGTAAATGAGCAAGGCATGAGAAATTTGTCGGCCCATTTGCAGTGGACCACGGAGGCAGACGAAAGTTTTATATCTCTTAAACAGGCCCTAACGCGGGCTGCTGATTTAGCGGTCCCGGATTATAAAGAGCCATTTTTCCTGGATATTTCTGAAAAATTACACACAATAAATGGTGTTCTTTTTCAGAAAAAAGGGGGAGCCAGGCAGGTGCTGATGTATGTAAGTGTTACCCTTGACCCAATAGAGAACAAACACCCACCATGTACAAGACATGCAGCAGGGGTAGCAAAAATTCTTCAAAAGGTGGCACATATAGTCATGGGCCATACACTAACGGTACTGACGACACATAGTATAGTGGCCTATGGGAACTCAACGGCCTTTACGATGACATCACTGCGGCAAACCAGGTTAGAGAAAATTTTGAATGCACCACATATCATTTTTACACATGAAGGAATTAACATGGCTGATAACATGGGAGAAGGAGAGCCACACATGTGTGAGGAAAGGGTACAGAGAGATACCAAAGTTAGGGTAGATTTACAGGCAGTTCCATTAGTAGACCCAGAAGAAGGGCTGTTCACAGATGGTTGTTGTTACAGACATCCAACTGAAGGACTTAAAGCAGCCTATGCAGTAGTGCGATGGACAAGTGAGGGATTTGAGGAAGTGTTGACAGGAAAAGTGACAGGCAAAGAATCAGCCCAGTTGGCTGAACTACAGGCAATGATAGCTGCGTTGGAATGGTCAGAGGGAAAAAGAGTAAACATCTACACCGACTCTGCATATGTGGCAGGGGCTATACAGGTAGAACTCAGTCAATGGATCAGAGCAGGATTCTTAACAGCAGCAAAAACCCCAATTAAACATGAAAAAGATATGAAAAGATTAGCGGAGGCTCTAATGAAACCTGCAGAAGTGGCGGTGGTCAAGTGTAGAGGACATGATAAAGCAGATACAGTAGTAGCGAAGGGCAATCAGGAAGCAGACTCAGCAGCAAAGAAAGCAGCAGGGTATACAGCACAGTATATAATGATGCAGACAGAGAGAACAGTGTACGACCTACTGCCTGCCTGTGAGGCGAACGTGTTAATCAAAGAGCAGCAGAAAGCCTCTCCTCAGGAATTGACAGTATGGAGAGAGAGAGGGGCCACAGAGTCAGAAGGGATTTGGAGGTCGCCGGACGGTAGACCAGTTCTATCTCCAGGTTTGATAGGTTCCATGCTTCAGGAGGCTCATGGGTTGACTCATTGTGGAAAAACCCAGATGCAGAGGTGTCTGACACATTGGTGGCATCCGTTCTTGCCAGCAACGATTGAAAATTATATCAGGGAATGTAGAACGTGTACAGAATACAATGTGAGACCAACAGTGAAACCACACGAGGGAAAATTCCCTCTCCCGAGAATGCCAGGTCAGGAAATAGTGATTGACTACACCGATATGATAGAGAGAGTAAACGGATACCGGTACCTTTTGGTAGCAGTGGATGCATACACTGGTTGGCCAGAAGCGATACCTGTGAAAAAGGAAGACGCAAAGACAGTGATTAAATTCTTGATAAACCAATATATTCCAACGCATGGGTTTCCAAAGAGAGTCAGGTCAGATAATGGCACACATTTCAAGAACAAAGACCTGCAAGAAGTTGAAGCAGCTTTAGGACTGAAACATGCGTTTGGGACAGTGTATCATCCTCAGTCACAGGGAAAAGTGAAAAGAATGAATCGGTCCATTAAAGAAAAAATAGGAAAAGTGTGTGCACAAACAAAGTTAAGCTGGGTGGATGCCCTACCTTTAGCTTTACTGTCCATTAGGAGCTCAGTAAGCTCTATCACTGGGTTCACTCCGTATGAGTTAACAACAGGGCAGCAGTTCCCGGGACCAGGAGCGGGAAAACAGATCTTAGAGGGAGGAAGAGCCTCTCTAAGGTACAAACCTTAGTATGACCAACTAACAGCTCTGGTGTCAGCTTTCTCCAAACAGGTTGGATCGGAAAAGGGGGAACTACAGACTCAGACACCATCTACTACAGACTGGGTCCTGTTGAAGGTCATCAAACGGAAGTGGTCGGAGCCGAGGTGGACAGGACCTTATAAGGTGGTGGAGAGGACATCGCATGCGGTCAGATTACAGGGGAAAGGAGAAAACTGGTACCATTGGAGCCAGTGTGCAGCTACGGAACCGCCAATGAGAACTCTAGAACAAATAAGAACAGAAAAAGAGTAGAAGGGTTTTAAACTTCTAATGTTTGTAGGAAGAAGGTTCTGGAAAAAGGGGGGAGAGGTCCTAAAAATTTCTAAGCAAAGTTGTGTGAGGGATATAATGTCTATCTTTGTAACCAGCCCACATTACTTTAGGCTGTGGAGGTTGGGAGTCTTTGTTATTGTTTTATGTATAAGTGTTATGCTACTGTTAATAGGAGTATTAACCACGAGGGACAAACACACAGGCGAGGGAGGAAGGTTCAGGAGTAAAAGATCAACAGGACAAGAGGCAGATAAATGTTTAAGGGAGGCGAGGAGCCAGGTACATATCAGACACGATAGGAATCATGGTACAACATACCAGTTTGATTTATGCCAAGTAATTGATTGTGGTCAAGATACAGGGAGCTGGAGGGATTATGATGTATATCTTTGCTTCTATGCCATTTATTATGACCCATGCCCATCGTGGGATAATCTATTAACATGGACGGGGGTGGATTGGACCCCCAAGAGGTCGTCACTTTTGGATAATAGATGGAACATTCGAGGTCATGTGAGCCTGGCGAAGGGGCAACTAGATCATTCTTCAGAGTTAAGAAATCCACTTTTGTTAACCCTGAAGAAATTTGACATTAATCCTAGTCCAAAAGAGGTACAGATTTACTGTGAGAGTGATGACAGAAGTTTTTATCTTGTAATAGGTATAGATCAATCTGGTGTGGATACCATGGGATTAGTGAAGGTAACTTTACTGGACCCTCCTACGCGTCAGCCACAAACTGAAAATACAAGCATGGAGGTAGAACCAAGTTCAGGAGTTGTGGTAATAGACCACAACAACCTTACGAGAAGGGATATTATTAAATTAGCTACCGGGTATGGGGATAAGAACTTATGGCTAGACTGGGTGACACCGACAGCAATTTCGATGAATATGAGTAATTGCGTCGCGTGTTCTTCGGCAAGGCCGACCCTGTTTACTACCCCAGCTCCATTGTTCCCAAATATAGACCCAATAGGATTTCATTGTATGATGGCCCTCACTATGCAGGCAGACCCTCCAAATTGTACCACATTAAGTGATATTTTTCCACCTGTAAAGAATTCCACGTTACCTCCAGTGTTTACACCAAGGGCCAACAATTATACATGTTTTGTACGAAGGTCTAATATAATCTTGGGAGACATGTCTGCTGACTGGTGTCAGGGTACAATTAATATAACCGGCTGGCAGAACGCTAGCACAATGGTTTGGGCCAGAGCTGATCTTTTTTGGTACTGTGGAGGTAGAACACTGCATATTAGTCTACCTCCAGATTGGTCTGGAATCTGTGCAATGGTCAGGTTAGGAGTACCCTTATTTCTTTTAGGAGAACGACGACAAGGAATGAATCCGTATACACGAATTCGTAGGGATTTGTTTGATGTCACATCCGGCTCAACCACTTACATAGATGCAATAGGTGTTCCCCACGGTGTACCTGATGAATATAAATTGGCAGACCAGATAGCAGCAGGATTTGAGAATCTCCCAATTATCAGTGTTCTATTCCCAGTTACGCCGAATAAAAACGTTGACCAAATTAATTCTGTACATTACAATGTACTTAGGCTAGCTAATAGAACTAGAGATGCGGTGGCGGGACTCTGAACAATTGGCAGCGACTTCATTGATGACAGTACAAAATAGAATGGCCTTAGATATGTTGTTAGTAGAGAAGGGGGGAGTGTGCTCTATGTTCGGGGACCAATGCTGTACATTTATCCCCAATAATACGGCACCTGATGGCTTGGTAACCAGAGCCCTGGAGGGTCTAAGATCTTTGTCTGAAGAAATACATGAACATTCCGGTATTGACAATCCTTTAGGAGGTATTTTTGACTCGGTTTGGGAAATGGAAAGGATTAATTGCCTCTGTGTTTATGTCCCTCGGTGGTATGATTATTGTGTTAGTGTTGTGTGGATGTTGTTGTATTCCCTGTATTAGATCTTTGTTAAACAGGGTAATTATCACAGCAATTGAAGGAAAGGCTCCCCCGCCCTATCAGATGGCACAGATGGAGACAGAAACCATGGCTTTGGCAAGAGGGGAAGACTATGCATCGGAGAGCGAATGTGACGTATAGAACTGGTTGGTTGGTTGGTCTCATTTTTATGAGACCAAAAGGGGGACTTGTAAATATATGGCTTACACAAAAAAAACTGAAGGCTGGCTGCGACTGTGAATCTCTGCAGCAGTCAGAAGCCTGTGAAGACGCTGTTTAAGACACGCAGGAGGCGGTCACATGACATTCCGTTTCGCGCCCGGAAGAGTGCGAGGCGGTCACGTGACATTCCGTTTCGCGCCCAGGAAGTGGGCCCAAGAGGTCACGTGATGATCCGTTTCGCGGGCAAAAGAAGCTCACGTGGGGTCGGACATCTGGGAATGCGAGGAGGCGGAGAATGGAGTCAGATCAACAGCCAATGAGAAGATAATTCTACCTCAGTGTGTGTATGACGTCTTTTATTGTATAAAAGACTGGGGCAGGGACAGAACGAGGTCTTACTTTTTGAACTGGCACACGTGGTAGTTGGTCAGGGAAAAAAGGGTTAGACCCAGAGCTCTGAATGCTTTGTCCCCTTACTGTTTAAAATAAATCAAGAGTGTGAGACTGAATATCTTCTCCTAGTGCTTCATTTAAAAGAACACGCAGGACGAGGCTCACACATAGGAGAAAGTAAATTGGTAGATTGAGCCAAGGTCTTACAGGAACAAAGCCAGAGTGCTACTCATGAGGGATTTTAACGTGAACACAGATTTAGAGGGAGTCAAGCATTTGTCAGAAAGGTAGTGCATGTCTGGTGTATTGCCGGTACTGTTTCTCACTGCATTATGTCCTATATGCTTCATGTGGACAAGCAGTATTGGGTTTATTAATGAGTAATGAGATGGAATTAATGAGTGAGCTAGTTGTGCGTGGCCACTTATCATAGAGCGATGATAGCACTATCAAGTTCAAGGCAGTGTTTGAAAGCACAAAGCATGTATCTGCTGCATTTGGGAACGAACTGGGACAAGTGATGGGCTTGTTAGTGGGTGAACATTTTGGTGATGGTGACCACAATTCTGTGACTTTCAGCTTGGTTATGGAGAGATAGAGGTGCGTGCAACAGGGTAGGTTTTACAATTGGTGGGAAGGGTAAATACAATGTTGTAAGACAGGATCTGAGGAGCATAAGTTGGGAGCATAGGCTGTTAGGGAAGGATGTCGTGCAAATGTGGAACTTTTTCAAGGAACAGATACGACTTGTCCTTGATATGTATGTACCTGTCAGGCAGGAAAGAGATGGTAGTGTGAGGGCACCTTTGTTGACAAGGGAGGTTGAATGTCTTGGAAGGAGGAAGAAGGAGGCTTACATAAGGATGAGGAAACAACGTTCAGAGAGCGTTGGAGGGATACAGGATAGCCAGGTGAGAGCTGAAGAAAGGGAATAGGAGAGCTAAGAGAGGGCATGAAAAGTCTTTGGCATATAGGGTCAAGGATAACCCCAAGGCCTTTTATGCGTATGAGAGAAACAAGAGAATGACGAGAACGAGGTTAGGTCCGATCAAGGACAGTAGTGGGAGACTGTGTATTGAGTTGGAAGAGATAGGAGAGGTCTTGAATGAAGGCTTATGGTGTATTAGCGTTCATTAGCAGAGGGATTGAGTTCAAGAGTCGTGAAGTGATGTTGCAGCTGTACAGGACCTTGGTTAGGCCACTTTTGGAGTACTGTGTGCAGTTCTGATCGCCTCACTTTCGGAAAGATGTGGAAGCTTTGGAGAGAGTGCAGAGAAGACTTACCAGGATGTTGCCTGGAATGGAGAATAGGTCGTACGAGGATAGGTTGAGAGTGCTAGGCCTTTTCTCATTGGAACGGCGAAGGATGAGGGGTGACTTGATAGTGGTTTATAAGATGATCAGAGGAATAGATAGAGTAGACAGTCAGAGACTTTTTCTCCTGGTACAACAGAGTGTTACAAGGGGACATAAATTTAAGGTGAAGGGTGGAAGGTATAGGGGGATGTCAGGGGTAGGTTCTTTACCCAGAGAGTGGTGGGGGAATGGAATGCACTGCCTGTGGGAGTGGTCGAGTCAGAATCATTGGTGACCTTTTAAGCGGCAATTGGATAGGTACATGGATAGGTGCTTAAGCTAGGACAAATGTTCGGCACAACATCGTGGGCCGAAGGGCCTGTTCTGTGCCGTATTGTTCTATGTTCTATGCTGCTGGAGTTGGAGAGTTCGGAAAAGCCGCCTTGACTGAGATGAGGCAGAGACCGTCCACAATAAGGTGGGAAAATCTGCTGATGGCTAAAAGAACTGAAGATGACGGGAGGATGTTTAAAGAAACATTGAAGACAATAGGAAACCAGTTGATACCCCTGAGAGGGAAAGCTCTGCTTCACAGAAGAAAACAGTCATGGACAAAAATATCAGCATAGATCCTGCTGATTGGGAAAGATCCAGAGAGCAGGAAAGACACAAAGCAGACCACACCTGGAGTACTGTGTACAGTTCTGGTCTCCAAATTTGAGGAAAGACATTCTGGCTATTGAGGGAGTGCAGCGTAGGTTCACGAGGTCAATTCCTGGAATGGCAGGATTGCCTTACGCTGAAAGACTGAAGTGACTGGGCTTGTATACCCTTGAGTTTAGAAGACTGAGAGGGGATCTGATTGAAACGTATAGGATTATGAAAGGATTGGACACTCTGGCAGGAGGAAACATATTTCCGCTGATGGGGGAGTGCCGAACCAGAGGACACAACTTAAAAATACGGGGTAGACCATTTAGGACAGAGATGAGGAGAAACTATTTCACCCAGAGAGTGGTGGCTGTGTGGAATGCTCTGCCCCAGAGGGCAGTGGAGGCCCAGTCTCTGGATTCATTTAAGAAAGAATTGGATAGAGCTCTTAAAGATAGTGGAGTCAAGGGTTATGGAGATAAGGCTGGAACAGGATACTGATTGGGAATGATCAGCCATGATCATATTGAATGGCGGTGCAGGCTCGAAGGGCTGAATGGCCTACTCCTGCATCTATTGTCTATTGTCTATTGTCTAAAAGAGCTACCAAAAGGAATTTTGAACGGAATCTTTCCAGGGACATCAAAATCAAGAAGAAATGTTCCGCTGGCCTAAAGGGAAAGCGGGTGATCAAGAGAAGGTGGGGGCATTGTAAATGGCAGAGATGTTCCATCATTACCCTTACCTCAGTATTTTCAGTAGAAAAGGAGGATAGCTTGCCAGAAGTCCCGGTGAAATGTACTGTGGGATACAGGTAAATTAATGTTACTTCTGCAATTCCATTTTACAAAGTAAAATGAACTCACACCAGTGTGTAATTGTTTTACCCACGAGCTGAGTCAACAAGAATGGAAACGATGTGGAGGAAATATATAATTGTTTTTGTATTAGCTAAAATTGTATGTTAGAATGAGATGTGCCAGTAAAACAATGGTAGACATTATCAGGAAAAAGAAGAGAAAGAGTAGTAGAAGCCACTAACAAATTATTGAATTTCCTGGGTCAGCAGGGACTGAGAGTATCTAAAAACAAACTACAATATGTGGAGCAAGAAGTGAAATACTTGGGACATTTAGTTAGTGAGGGAAAGGGAAAGATAAGCCCGGAACGGATAGAGGGAATACTGGGAATGCCACTGCCCAGCACTAAACGGGAGTTACGCAAATTTTTGGGTCTAACGGGATATTGCAGATTGTGGATTGATTCCTATGCACAGAAGACTAAGAAATTATATCTCAAACTATTAGAGGGGGAACCAAAATGTCTAAGTTGGGATGATGAGGAAAAAGAACTAGTTGAGAAACTCAAAAGAGATCTGATCCATGCCCCTGTGTTAGCCTTACCTTCTCTAGATAAACCTTTCCACCTCTTTGCTACCGTGGATAAGGGAGCAGCTTTGGGAGTATTGACCCAGAGGTGGGGAGGAATGAGACAACCAGTAGCATATCTTTCGAAGCTACTGGATCCAGTATCCCGGGGGTGGCCTGAATGTGTGCAGGCCGTGGCTGCAACTGCACTGTTGGTGGAGGAAAGCAGAAAGCTTACATTTGGGGGAGCCCTAATAGTAAGCACTCCACACCAAGTGAGAACAATCCTAAACCAAAAAGCTGGGCGATGGTTGACAGACTCACGGATTCTGAAATACGAGGCAATATTAATAGAAAAGGATGATCTAGTGTTGGTCACTGACAATTATTTAAATCCAGCTGCCTTTCATTGGAAAGGGGAAGGAGACTCTCCTCAGAATCCAGGGCACGATTGCCTTGACATTATAGAATACCAAACTAAGGTCCGCATGGACCTGAGAGATGTTCCACTTCATGCAGGGGCTAGACTTTTTATAGACGGATCATCCCGGGTGACTGAAGGGAAAAGACATAATGGGTATGCAGTCGTAGACGGGGCAAACAGTAGTGTGGTGGAGGCAGGACGGTTGCCAAATGGGTGGTCAGCTCAGACCTGTGAACTCTATGCATTGGAAAGAGCCCTTAGGACATTAGAGAATAAAGAGGGAACAGTATACACTGACTCTAAATATGCATTTGGTGTTGTGCACACCTTCGGTAAGATATGGCAGGAACGACG
The DNA here is from genome assembly GCF_047496795.1 of Chiloscyllium punctatum. Taxonomy (NCBI): domain Eukaryota; kingdom Metazoa; phylum Chordata; class Chondrichthyes; order Orectolobiformes; family Hemiscylliidae; genus Chiloscyllium; species Chiloscyllium punctatum. The sequence goes on along the minus strand of NC_092757.1, from coordinate 44,848,727 downwards.
GCTGATCAATAGCCGAGGGAAAGAATTAGTCATGAAGAATTGATTAAACGAGTCTTGGAGTCCCTATTACTTCCCTGAGAAATAGCAGTAGTGCATGTAAATGGTCATCAGAAAGGAAATGAACTAGAAGTTAGGGGAAATGGATTAGCCGATGAAGTGGCTGAGGAAGCAGCCCTGAACCCACAAGAAGTGGTGATTCATTCCCTAATACCTACTGTCCCAAGTCCGAGGGAAGCTCCTATATTTACTGAAAGCGAAGAAAATGAATTGAGAGATTTAGGGGCTGTAAAAACAGCAGACGGGCATTGGATGTTACCTGATGGAAGGAGAATGTTAAACAAAATGATGATGGGAGAGATTATGGCTGTCCTACAGCAAGGCAGCCATTGGGGAGTACAAGCAATGTGTGATTTAGTTCTTAGGGAATATGGATGTAAAGAAATATATACAATTGCTAAACAAATATGTGAGGGATGTATAATATGCAGAAAGGTAAATAAGAAAGTCTTGAGAAAACAGACCCCGGGAGGAAGAGACCCAGGATTGAGACCTTTCCAGAGTATACAAGTAGATTATACTGAACTCCCCAGGGTAGGAAGACTAAAATATATGCTAGTCATAGTAGATCATCTATCTGGTTGGGTTGAGGCATACCCCCTAGCTACCATCACTGTGAGTGGAGTGTCTAAAACAATATTGGAGCACATAATTCCCCGATATGGGCTCGTGAACCATATTGATTCCGACCAAGGAACTCACTTTACCTCTAAAGTGTTACGGGGGTAATGAAAGGGTTGGGAATTTCCTGGGAGTTCCATACTCTGTGGCACCCGCCATCATCGGGAAGGGTTGAGAGAATGAACCAAACACTCAAACGACAGCTCTCTAAATTGATCATAGAAACCACACTCCCTTGGACCAAATGTTGACCTATAGCTCTCTTGCGAGTACGAACAACCCCAAGGAAAGATTTGGGACTATCCCCCTATGAAATCTTATTTGCATTACCTAATTGGGAACGAATGGAGAATTGCCAATTCCCGAAACTAAAGAGTTGTTCTTAAAGAAGTATATACTGTGCTTGTCCTCCTCTTTGTCTTTCCTCAGGAAACAGGGTTTATTGGCACAGACTCCACCCCTTGAATTCACCGTTCATCCCATCCAGCCGGGCGATTGAATCTCAGTAAAATCATGGACAGAGACTAAATTGCAGCCGGACTGGGAAGGGCCGTACCAGGCTCTTTTGACGACCGAAACGGCAATAAGGACGGTGGGGAAAGGCTGGACTCACTACACTCGGATCAAAGGGCCAGTGGAATCTCCAGTTGAGGAAGAAGTCTGGATAGCCGAATCAACGCAAGACCCGCTGAAACTCAGACTAAAGAGACTTTGAGTAACTGATTTTACAGTGGCGATGCGAGCGTGGGATTATTTCTGTAAGATTGTATATTAAGTCTTTTTTGTGCTTCAGCATGATGTTTAGAATACTGGGAATGCTGCTAGAATTATGATGCTAGCCCTTTTAGTATTGGGATTTCGTCAAATATCATTTTCATATGTATTATTAACGGTTCCTGAATCTGTTAATCCACAAGTAATAGACGCTGATGTATGCAGCTGAGTAAATTGTGGGGATGTAGTAATCAGAGACAGTACCGCAGCTCTGAGATACATCTAAAGTCCTATGGGGATGGCCTTGGGGACAGTACTTAGTATAATGGTCTCGTCACAGTACAACGGGCCCACTTCCGACCAGCTCGTGATTGTCCTGATAAAAAGTGTAACCCAATATACCTAACGATAAGGAAAACCACATGGCATGAAACAATCCTGGGGGGGGCACCTATGAGATACAATGAAATGAAACGTTTGGGATAGAAATGAAAGCAAATGGGAAGGATTTCTTGGGCTATTGTTTTTGAATTAGTGCAGGACAGGGAAAACGGGTAGAACTACTGGGTAAGAAGATACAATCTTTCACCCCTCCTGATGATCCTAAAGTAGTAAAATTTATAGAGGTAAAGGACTTGAAACAGACCATTGAAATAGAAACTGGGTACGGGGATGCAAATGCCTGGGTTGAATGGGTAAAGTATACTGTGAAAAGTCTGAACAAAAGCAATTGCTCTGCATGTGCCTCCGGTCGGCCAGTGGCCCAGGTGGTTCCCTTTCCGCTCGGGTGGAAGCGAGACAGGAAGGGCATGAAATGTATGATAGCCCTGTATCAGGATGAGACTGCATGGAATGATAGGAATTGTACCTCCCTATCTCTGATGTTCACTCCCTTGGAGAAGAAAGATGCAAAAGATCCCCCCCTGTTTTCTGCCGCAGTTGGAAATCACACATCGTGTGTGTGTAGACGAGGTACAAGTCGGTCGAAAGATTTGGGGGAGCAGAAATTATGTACAGAAATTAAGAATGTTACCGAAACGGAGAAGGGAGGGAACTACTCAGCATTGAAGGTTCCCCGAGCGGATCTGTGGTGGGACTGTGGAGGCAAAATATTGAGACCCACCCTCCCTCCAGATTGGAGAGGGATATGTGCAATTGTACAATTGGCAATTCCATTTACCCTGGCATTTGAGAAGGAGAAGATGGGAGGGAAAAAGGGAAGGGGTAAGAGATTACTGTTAGACACTTCTTTCGATGATAGGATTTATCTCGATTCGGTAGGAGTCCCTAGGGGGGGTACCTGATGAATCCAAGGCTCGTAACCAGATTGCAGCAGGCTTTGAGTCAGCTCTCTTCTGGTGGGTAACAATTAATAAAAATGTAGATTGGATAAATTACATTTTCAATAATCAACAGCGATTTATACATTATACAAGAGATGCGGTTAAAGGAATATCAGACCAGCTTGATGCGACCAGTACGATGGCATAGGAAAATAGAATGGCCCTTGATAGGGTTTTAGCAGAAAAAGGGGGTGTGTGTGTGTGTGTGATGTTAGGAGGAAGCTGTTGTACCTTTTATTCCTAATAACACTGCACCTGATGGTTCAATTACTCGGGTCTTAAGAGGATTGACTACCTTAGCAGAGCAATTGGCTGAGAATCCAGGAGTAGACACATCTCTCACAGGATGGCTCGAGTCCTGGATTGGAAGGTAGAAGGGGATGGTGGTTTCTATCCTTACTTCCCTGATAGTAGTAGTCGGGGTATTGGTGGCCATTGGCTGTTGTATCATACCCTGTATACGAGGGCTCACCCAAAGACTGATTGAAACAGCCTTGATGAAACAGGTGCCCCTAAAAGAAAAATGCAGAAGATAACAAAGAGTAATTAAAAGAAAAGGGGGAAATTGTGGGATATAGGTAAATTAACGTTACTTCTGCAATTCCATTTTCCAAAGTAAAGTGAACTCACACCAGCGTGTAATTGTTTTTGCCACGAGCTGAGTAAACAAGAATGGAAACGATGTGGAGGAAATATATAATTGTTTTTGTATTAGCTAAAATTGTATGTTAGAATGAGATGTGCCATTAAAACATTACGGACAAATAGATAAGATGTTGTGAGGGGATGAAGTTAAGCTAGGTACGCCTGTACAAACAGTAGGTATAAACATCTGCTTCCCACTTTTACAAAAACACAGGAACAAACCCCAATTAAAAGGGTCATAGGGATCAGAACGGCCTTGGGAAAGGCACAGATGAAGGGGGTAGATAATGATGAAGAAAGAATATGCCTAACAATGACCTACAGCAGGATGAAGTCAAACAGGCTTGTGAGGCCAGGAATAAGCATTTTGTCACAGACAAGGCCGGATAAGGCAAGAGATAAACGGGGTAATGGGGGCCGGTCTTAGGGAAGTGGAAGATGTAAGCAGGGGAGGAGCAATGTAAAACAAAAGACATCAAATCATACATAATATTTATATGAATTCAACTTGGTGTGTATGTCCTCTACCTTATAGGCAGTGGACATCTCACCCACTTGCAAGTGTAAAATAAAGGACACTGCTGATTCAGATTTTGTCTCGGACTGCAATTATTGAGGTGTGTGAGCTTTGTTTCTCACAGGACCAAGGGCCAGAGGCTTGTATATGAAGTTGGGCAAGAGCTGAGCCATGATGTTTGAATGGAGGCAGAGGTTGTAGGGGCTAAACAGCGTTGTGGTGTGTGTATGTTGCTGTGGTTATAATTTGGAAAGGAGTTTATTTGTGAAGCAGTTTGGATGGGCATGTAATGAAATGGAGTGGAGTGAGTGTGAAAGAGTTGATCCTGTTGTGTAATAAACGTGTGTGTGTGTGTGTGTGTGTGTCTAGGGTGAAGTAGAGGAACTGAAGATGGAGATGGGAGAATAGAAAGGCAAAGGAAAAAGAAATGTTTTTGTGCAGTATGATTGAATGGCAAAATGTTGTTGTAAATGCAGCAGTGTGCGCCTTTAAGGAAGCAGAAATGGAAGCAGTCTGTGCCTACGGCCATACTAGTCTGAAAACGCCCGATCTCGTCTGATCTCGGAAGCTAAGCAGACTCAGGCCTGGTTAGTACTTGGATGGGAGACCGCCTGGGAATACCAGGTGCAGTAGGCTTTTGCAGCCACCAGAGGTTGCTCACAGCTTGGCACTCACACACTCCCATTCATCAAGCAACGTCCTTTTAACTACTCACTCAGTCTCTCGGCCTCACTTTTTCTTGCCCAATTTCATTGTTCAACTTCTTCCCCCAATACACAAACACATCATTACTGCTTGAGATTGGAGCAAACGCACCTGGAACACCAAAGCAGCAAGTATTTTATTGAAGAGCACAAACCGTGGTTTTTATTAAGTGATGCCTCACTTTCGGTGATCACACTTCCCTGATCGCTGTCAGCGTTCCCCTGTTTTCTAACAATCGTCTAACTAGTGGTGTGGATAGGGTCTGAAAGCAACAACGTTGTGGTGAGGGCTTGTCAGGTGAAGGGTGTTTTACAATATCTGCACTCACCGGTCGAGTTCATACAACGGTGGATCGATATGGTTAAGGCAGGAAGAATGGGTCAGCAAACACAGCAAGTTCAATCCTTGTAATGATTATTATTACACATCAGCAGCAAATAATAAGATAAGTGTAAAGAGGGAGTATTTAAAATGCCAGGTACAAAAATCAAGGCTTATTCTCTAACATCCAAAGCCTTCACAAACAGATCGGCCTAATAATGGCACAAATGGTGATGAATATTTCGATCTAATTGACATCACTGTGCCTTAGTTACAAGTTGACCAAGGTAGAGAAATAACATTTCCAGAGTGCAGACTATTAACAATAGTAAAGTGGGATTTGGAAAGAGGAGTCGCCCCTGACATTTAAGGATGACAGAAGGACATTAGTGAGTAAGGATATTACTTTGGAAATCTTAACCGTGCACTAAGATAATCATACCATTTGAAGGCACTGTCAAGATGCTTTCAGGAAAGGGAACTCCTGTTGGACTAAATGCAAGAGAATGTTGTGTTCGTTAACAGTCGGGTGGATAAAGGCAGAAGCAATAGGTGCCAATGACTTGGATTTTCAGACTGTATTTCCGATAATTTCAGACTGAGATGAGGTGAACTTTCGACAGTTATTGTGTTGTTAATCTTTAGAATGATATTCTCCAGAGTGTGGTGTGGGTTCTACTGTTGAGGAGACTTCAGTGTCAGTGGATGGGGTTTTGATATCTCAGGGAATTCTGAAAGGGAGGTGCAGTTGAGGTGGATCGATGGTCATCAGTTTGAATGGTGGAGCTCTCTGGTGTGAGATATTGACCGCGGAGAGTGTGCTGCAGATTGAGCAAAGCAAAAGGTGGTCTCCAGAAGGATAATTGTGAAGACCGAGGTTATAGGATAGTGGTATAGGACGGATATGGAAAATGGCAGAGGTGGTGGAGTAGCCTCCATGATGAGAAACAAAATTCTGTCAATGATGAGGGAGGACATAATGAAGGAAACGCATTCAGTGGAGACCGTGTGGGTGGAACTGAGGAATAGTCGAAATCCTAAAATTGTAATAGGTGTTATGTACAGACCGCCTGGTAGCAGCTCTGAAGTCCTGGATGGTAAAAATGCACAAAACTAGGCAATATGTAACAAAGTAAAAACCATGACTGCAGATGCTGAAAACCAAATACTGGATTAGTGGTGCTGGAAGAGCACAGCAGTTCAGGCAGCATCCAACGAGCAGCGAAATCGACGTTTCGGAGGAGATGAAGGTGATAGGTCAAGGAGGAGAGGGTGGAGTGGATAGGTGGAAAAGAAGATAGGCAGGTCGGACAAGTCCGGAAAAGTCAAGGAGACAGTGCTGAGCTGGAAGTTTAGAACTAGGGTGAGGTGGGGGAAGGGGAAATGAGGAAGCTTTTGAAGTCCACATTGATGCCCTGGGGTTGAATTGTTCCGAGACGGAAGATGAGGCGTTCTTCCTCCAGGCGTCTGGTGGTGAGGGAACGGCGGTGAAGGAGGCCCAGGACCTCCATGTCCTCGGCAGAGTGGAAGGGGGAGTTGAAATGTTGGGCCACGGGGCGGTTTGGTTGTTTGGTGCGGGCGTCTCGGAGATGTTCCCTAAAGCGCTCTACTAGGAGGCGCCCAGTCTCCCCAATGTAGAGGAGACCACATCGGGAGCAACGGATACAATAAGTGATATTAGTGGATGTGCAGGTGAAACTTTGATGGATGTGGAAGGCTCCTTTAGGGTCTTGGATAGAGGTGAGGGAGGAGGTGTGGGCACAGGTTTTACAGTTCCTGCGGTGGCAGGGGAAAGTGCCAGGATGGGAGGGTGGGTCGTAGGGGGGTGTGGACCTGACCAGGTAGTCACGGAGGGAACGGTCTTTGCGGAAGGCGGAAAGAGGTGGGGAGGGAAATATATCCCTGGTGGTGGGGTCTTTTTGGAGGTGGCGGAAATGTCGGTGGATGATTTGGTTTATGCGAAGGTTTGTTGGGTGGAAGGTGAGCACTAGGGCCGTTCTGTCCTTGTTACGGTTGGAGGGGTGGAGCCTGAGGGCGGAGGTGCGGGATGTGGACGAGATGCGTTGGAGGGCATCTTTAACCATGCGGGAAGGGAAATTGCGGTCTCTAAAGAAGGAGGCCATCTGGTGTGTTCTATGGTGGAACTGGTCCTCCTGGGAGCAGATACGGCGGAGGCAGAGAAATTGGGAATACGGGATGGCATTTTTGCAAGAGATAGGGTGGGAAGGGGTGTAATCCAGGTAGCTATGGGAGTCGGTGGGTTTGTAAAAAATGTCAGTGTCAAGTTGGTCGTCACTAATGGAGATGGAGAGGTCCAGGAAAGGGAGGGAGGTGTCAGACATGGTCCAGGTAAATTTAAGGTCAGGGTGGAATGTGTTGGTGAAGTTGATAAATTGCTCAACCTCCTCGCGGGAGCACGAGGTGGCGCCAATGCAGTCATCAATGTAGCAGAGGAAGAGGTAGGGAGTGGTGCCGGTGTAATTACGGAAGATCAACTGTTCTACATAGCCAACAAAGAGACAGGCATAGCTGGGGCCCATACGTGTGCCCATGGCTACGCCTTTGGTCTGGAGGAAGTGGGAGGATTCAAAGGAGAAATTGTTAAGGGTGAGGACCAGTTCGGCCAAACGAATGAGAGTGTCAGTGGAAGGGTACTGTTGGGGACGTCTGGAGAGGAAAAAACGGAGGTCTTGGAGGCCCTGGTCATGGCAGATGGAGGTGTAGAAGGATTGGATATCCATGGTGAAGATAAGGCGTTGGGGGCCGGGGAAACGGAAGTCTTGGAGGAGGTGGAGGGCGTGGGTGGTGTCTCGAACGTATGTGGGGAGTTCCTGGACTAGGGGGGATAGGACAGTGTCGAGGTAGGTAGAGATGAGTTCAGTGGAGCAGGAGCATGCTGAGACAATGGGTCGGCCAGGGTGGTCAGGCTTGTGGATCTTGGGAAGGAGGGAGAACCGGGCAGTGCGGGATTCCCGGACTATGAGGTTAGAAGCTGTGGATGGGACATCTCCTGAGGTGATGAGGTTCTGTATGGTCTGGGAGATGATGGTTTGGTGATGGGGGGTGGGGTCATGGTCGAGGGAGCAGTAGGAAGAGGTGTCCTCGAGTTGGCGTTTTGGCTTGAGCGGTGTAGAGGTCAGTGCGCCAGACTACCACTGTGCCCCCTTTATCCGCTGGCTTAATGGTGAGGTTGGGACTAGAGCAGAGGGATTGGAGGGCTGCGCGTTGTGAGGGTGAGAGGTTGGAGTGGGGGAGGGGCGTCGACAGGTTGAGGCGGTTAATGTCCCGGCGGCAGTTGGAAATGAAGAGGTCGAGGGCAGGTAATAGGACAGTGCGGGGTGTCCAGGTGGATGCAGTGTGTTGGAGGTGGGCGAAGGGGTCTGTGGAAGGTGGGCGGGAGTCCTGATTGTGAAAGTAAGCTCGGAGGCGGAGGCGACGGAAGAATTGTTCAATGTCACGGCGTGTATTAAATTCATTGATGCGTGGACGGAGAGGGATGAAGGTGAGTCCTTTGCTGAGGACTGATCGTTCGTCCTCAGGTGAGTGGGAGGTCTGGAGGGATGGTGAAAACTCGGCAGGGCCGGGAGCTGGGATCTGGTTGGGCATGAGCTGGGGTAATGTTGCCCTCGGGGTTCTGGGGTGTGGGGATAGTGACAGTGGGGTCTGTGGGGGGCGTGTCAGCAGAATGCAAGTGAGTGGCGCTGGTGGGGGTGGAAGTGGTGGTGATCGTGGCAGTAGGGGTGGCGGAAGTCACTGAGCATGTGGCATCAGCGATGATGTGAGGGGCGGAAGGGGCTGTGGGAGTGGCCATGATGTGGGCGGAAGTGACATCATCACTCAGCGTGGGGGTGGTAGCTGCGTCAGCCGCATGGCTAATGGCGTTTCCGAGGCCAGGGGAATCTTCTGGAATGTTTGAGGAGCGCTGGTTATGGAGGTGGGTGGATAAAAGTTTGTTGTACTTACAGTTTTTGATGTTTGAGATGGAATTGAAATACTGTTTGTTGAGAGTATGAATTCTCCTGAGGATGTAGTACAGAGTGGGTCCTTTGCAATTCTGAGAGAGTGTGGCCCTCAGCTGAGGCAGGGCTGACTGGAGAGAGGTTAGGTGACGGCGCATTGCTGTAAGCGTGGAGCGGAGGATCTTAAAGGAGAACTGTTGCTGGTGTTTTTGAATCTGGAGTCTGTACTGTTTGTCCTGTTCGGGTCCGAACTCTGCGTGTTTAAAGGTGGTCTGGAGTCCATGTGGGATGAGTTGGTTACGGAGGCATGCACTGAGGAAGCAAATGTGGCTGTGGTACCGAGTTTGTTTCACAACATGGTTGAAGAGCTTCAGAGCAGAGGAAATGACCTGGGAGTTGCAGTGGGAGAGGACCTCCCAGAGATTCTTGTAGAGAGAGGAGGAAAACTTCTTCAAGGCAGGCATCCTTGCAAGAGGATTCGCAGTAGGGTTAAAATCAACAAGGTAAAAACAATGACTGCAGATGCTGAAACCCAAATACTGGATTAGTGGTGCTGGAAGAGCACAGCAGTTCAGGCAGCATCCAATATGTAACAAAGCCAGAGTGCTACTCATGAAGGATTTTAACGTGAACACAGATTTAGAGGGAGTCAAGCATTTGTCAGAAAGGTAGTGCATGTCTGGTGTATTGCCGGTACTGTTTCTCACTGCATTATGTCCTATATGCTTCATGTGGACAAGCAGTATTGGATTTATTAATGAGCAATGAGTTGGAATTAATGAGTGAGCTAGTTGTGCGTGGCCACTTATCATATAGCGATGATAGCACTATCAAGTTCAAGGCAGTGTTTGAAAGCACAAAGCATGTATCTGCTGTATTCGGTAACGAACCGGGACAAGTGATGGGCTTGTTCGTGGGTGAACATTTTGGTGATGGTGACCACAATTCTGTGACTTTCACCTTGGTTATGGAGAGAGATAGGTGCGTGCAACAGGGTAGGTTTTACAATTGAGGGAAGGGTAAATACGATGTTGTAAGACAGGATCTGAGGAGCATAAGTTGGGAGCATAGGCTGTCAGAGAAGGATGTCGTGGAAATGTGGAACTTTTTCAAGGAACAGATACGACTTGTCCTTGATATGTATGTACCTGTCAGGCAGGAAAGAGATGGTAGGGTGAGGGATCCTTGGTTGACAAGGGAGGTTGAATGTCTTGGAAGGAGGAAGGAGGAGGCTTACATAAGGTTGAGGAAACGAGGTTCAGAGAGCGTTGGAGGGATACAGGATAGCCAGGCGGGAGCTGAAGAAAGGGATTAGGAGAGCTAAGAGAGGGCATGAAAAATCTTTGGCGGGTAGGATCAAGGATAACCCCAAGGCCTTTTATGCATATGTGAGAAACATGAGAATGACGAGAACGAGGGTAGGTCCAATCAAGGACAGTAGTGGGAGACTGTGTACTGAGTTGGAAGAGGTAGGAGAGGTCTTGAATGAGTACTTTTCTTCAGTATTTACAAATGAGAGGGACCTTATTGTTGAAGAGGAGAATGTGAAACGGACTGGTAAGCTCGAAGAGATACTTGTTAGGAAGAAAGATGTGTTGGGCATTTTGAACAACTTCAGGATAGACAAGTCCCCCGGGCCTGACGGGATATATCCTAGGATTATGTGGGAAGCAACAGAGGAAATTGCAGAGCCATTGGCAATGATCTTTTCATCTTCACTGTCAACGGGGGTGGTACCAGGTGACTGGCGAGTGACAAATGTTGTTCCCCTGTTCAAAAAAGGGAATATGGATAACCCGGGAATTACAGGCCAGTTAATCTTACTTCAGTGGTAGGCAAAGTAATGGAAAGGGTACTGAGGGATAGGATTTATGAGTATCTGGAAAGACACTGCTTGATTAGGGACAGCCAGCACGGATTTGTGAGGGGTAGGTCTTGCCTTACAAGTCTTATTGAATTCTTTGAGGAGGTGACCAAGCATGTGGATGAGGGCAGAGCAGTGGATGTAGTGTACATGGATTTTAAGAAAGCATTTGATAAGGTTCCCCATGGTAGGCTTATGCGGAAAGTCAGGAGGTATGATAGCGGGAAATGTGGCCAGTTGGATAGAGAGGGATTAGCAGAGGGATTGAATTCAAGAGTCATGAAGTGATGTTGCAGCTGTACAGGACCTTGGTTGGGCCACATTTGGAGGACTGTGTGCAGTTCTGGTCCCCTCACTTTCGGAAAGATGTGGAAGCTTTGGAGAGAGTGCAGAGAAGACTTACCAGGATGTTGCCTGGAATGGAGAATAGGTCGTACGAGGATAGGTTGTGAGTGCTAGGCCTTTTCTCATTGGAACGGCGAAGGATGAGGGGTGACTCGATAGTGGTTTATAAGATGATCAGTGGAATAGATAGAGTAGACAGTCAGAAACTTTTTCCCCTGGTACAACAGAGTGTTACAAGGGGACATAATTTTAAGGTGAAGGGTGGAAGGTATAGGAGGGCTGTCAGGGGTAGGTTCTTTACCCAGAGAGTGGTGGGGGCATGGAATGCACTGCCTGTGGGAGTGGGAGTGGGAGTGGCAGAGTCAGAATCATTGGTGACCTTTAAGCGGCAATTGGATAGGTACATGGATAGGTGCTTAAGCTCGGACAAATGTTCGGCACAACATCCTCCGCTCCACGCTTGCAGCAATGCGCCGGCACCTAACCTCTCTACAGTCAGCCCTGCCTCAGCTGAGGGCCACACTCTCTCAGAATTGCAAAGGACCCACTCTGTACTACATCCTCAGGAGAATTCATACTCTCAACAAACAGTATTTCAACTCCATCTCAAACATCAAAAACTGTAAGTACAACAAACTTTTATCCACCCACCTCCATAACCAGCGTTCCTCAAACATTCCAGAAGATTCCCCTGGCCTCTGAACCTATTCCACCATTAGCCATGTGGCTGATGCAGCTACACCCCCCACACTGATTGATGATGTCACTTCCGCCCACATCACGGCCACTCCCACAGCCCCTTCCGGCCCTCACATCATCGCTGATGCCACACACTCAGTGACTTCCGCCACCCCTACTGCCACGATCACCACCACTTCCGCCCCCACCAGCGCCACTCACCTGCATTCTGCTGACACGCCCCCCAGAGACCCCACTGTCACTATCCCCACACCCCAGAACCCCGAGGGCAACATTATCCCAGCTCATGATTCCACCCCCATTTCCCCCCACCATCACACCCACTCCAGTTACAGGTTCCGCCCCCACTCCCAGCTCTACACCAGATCCCAGCTCCCGGCTCTGCCGAGTTTTCACCATCCCCCCAGACCTCCCCCTCACTGAGGACGAACGATCAGTCCTCAGCAAAGGACTCACCTTCATCCCCCTCCGTCCACGCATCAATGAATGTAATACACGCCGTGATGTTGAACAATTCTTCCGTCGCCTCCGCCTCCGAGCTTACTTTCACAATCAGGACTCACGCCCACCTTCCGAGGACCCCTTCCCCCACCTCCAACACACTGCATCCACCTGGACACCCCGCGCTGGCCTATTACCTGCCCTCGACCTCTTCATTTCCAACTGCCGCCGGGACATTAACCGCCTCAACCTGTCGACCCCACTCTCCCACTCCAACCTCTTACCCTCACAACGCGCAGCCCTCCAATCCCTCTGCTCCAATCCCAACCTCACCATCAAGCCAGCAGATAAAGGGGGCGCAGTGGTAGTCTGGCGCACTGACCTCTACACCGCTGAAGCCAAACGTCAACTCAAGGACACCTCTTCCTACTGCCCCCTTGACCAGGACCCCACCCCCCATCACCAAACCATCATCTCCCAGACCATACAGAACCTCATCACCGCAGGAGATCTCCCATCCACAGCTTCCAACCTCATAGTCCAGGAACCCCGCACTGCCCGGTTCTACCTCCTTCCCAAGATCCACAAGCCTGACCACCCTGGCCGACCCATTGTCTCAGCATGTTCCTGCCCCACTGAACTCATCTCTACCTACCCCGACACTGTCCTATCCCCCCTAGTCCAGGAACTCCCCACATACGTTCGAGACACCACCCACGACCTCCATCTCCTCCAAGACTTCCGTTTCCCTTGGTCCCCAACGCCTCATCTTCACCATGGATATCCAATCCCTCTACACCTCCATCCGCCACGACCAGGGCCTCCAAGCCCTCCGTTTTTTCCTCTCCAGACGTCCCCAACAGTACCCTTCCATCGACACACTCATTCATTTGGCTGAACTGGTCCTCACCCTTAACAATTTCTCCTTTGAATCCTCCCACTTCCTCCAAACCAAAGGGGTAGCCATGGGCACACGTATGGGCCCCAGCTATGCCTGTCTCTTTGTTGGCTATGTAGAACAGTTGATCTTCCGTAATTACACCGACACCACTCCCCACCTCTTCCTCCGCTACATTGATGACTGCATTGGCGCCACCTCGTGCTCCCGCGAGGAGGTTGAGCAATTCATCAACTTCACCAACACATTCCACCCTGACCTTAAATTTACCTGGACCATCTCTGACACCTCGCTCCCCTTCCTGGACCTCTCCATCTCCATTAATGACGACCGCCTTGACACTGACATTTTTTTACAAACCCACCAACTCCCACAGCTACCTGGATTACACCTCTTCCCACCCTACCTCTTGCAAAAATGCCATCCCGTATTCCCAATTCCTCCGCCTACGCCGGATCTGCTCCCAGGAGGACAGAACGCCCCTGGTGCTCACCTTCCACCCTACAAACGTTCGCATAAACCAAATCATCCGCCAACATTTCCGCCACCTCCAAACAGACCCCACTACCAGGGATATATTTCCCTCCCCACCCCTTTCCGCCTTCCGCAAAGACCGTTCCCTCCGTGACTACCTGGTCAGGTCCACGCCCCCAAACAACCCACCCTCCAATCCTGGCACTTTCCCCTGCCACCGCAGGAACTGTAAAAGCTGTGCCCACACCTCCTCCCTCACCTCTATCCAAGGCCCTAAAGGAGCCTTCCACATCCAAAGTTTTACTTGCACATCCACCAATATCATTTATTGAATCCGTTGTTCCCGATGTGGTCTCCTCTACATTGGGGAGACTGGGCGCCTCCTAGCAGAGCGCTTCAGGGAACATCTCCGGGACACCCGCACCAATCAACCAAACCACCCCGTGGCCCAACATTTCAACTCCCCCTCCCACTCTGCCGAGGACATGGAGGTCCTGGGTCTCCTTCACCGCCGCTCCCTCACCACCAGACGCCTGGAGGAAAAACGCCTCATCTTCCGCCTCGGAACACTTCAACCCCAGGGCATCAATGTGGACTTCAACAGTTTCCTCATTTCACCTTCCCCCACCTCACCCTAGTTCTAAACTTCCAGCTCAGTAACTGTCCCCTTGACCTGCCCGGACTTGTCCTACCTGTCTATCTTCTTTTCCACCTATCCACTCCACCCTCTCCTCCTTGACCTATCACCTTCATCTCTTCCCCCACTCACCCATTGTACTCTATGCTACTTTCTCCCCACCCACACCCTCCTCTAGCTTATCTCTCCACGCTTCAGGCTCACTGCCTTTATTCCTGATGAAGGGCTTTTGCCCGAAATGTCAATTTCGAAGCTACTTGGATGCTGCCTGAACTGCTGTGCTCTTCCAGCACCACTAATCCAGAATCATGGGCCGAAGGGCCTGTTCTGTGCTGTATTGTTCTATGTTCTATGCTGCTGGAGTTGGAGAGTTCGGAAAAGCCGCCTTGACTGAGATGAGACAGAGACCGTCCACAATAAGGTTGGAAAATCTGCTGATGGCTAAAAGAACTGAAGATGACGGGAGGATGTTTAAAGAAACATTGAAGACAATAGGAAACCAGTTGATACCCCTGAGAGGGAAAGCTCTGCTTCACAGAAGAAAACAGTCATGGACAAAAATATCAGCATAGATCCTGCTGATTGGGAAAGATCCAGAGAGCAGGAAAGACACAAAGCAGTGTAAAAGAGCTCCCAAAAGGAATTTTGATCGGAATCTTTCCAGGGACATCAAAATCGAGAAGAAATGTTCCGCTGCCCTAAAGGGAAAGCGGGTGGTCAGGAGAAGGTGGGGACATTGTAAATGGTCGAGATGTTCCATCATTCCCCTTACCTCGGTATTTTCAGGAGAAAAGGAGGATAGCTTGCCAGAAGTCCCGGTGAAATGAAAAGTGGATCGGGAAAAGCAACCGAATAAAATGAAGGTGAGTAAAACATCGATAATGAGGAAATGACTGGAATCAAAGGGTGACAAATGCCTGGGATTAGGCGGGTTCCATCGGTGGGTGTTAAAACAAATCGACAAGCGCCTCATAGAAGCCCGAACTGTAATCGTTCAGAATTCCCGAGATCCAGGAGTCGTCCCTCCGGATTGGATTGTTGCACGTGTCAGTCGCGCTTTTTAAGAGAGGAGAACCCGGAAAACTCGGGAATTGCAGAGCATGGAGCTTAGCACCTATGGCAGGGAATTTGTTGGAGTCTATAATCAAGGCTGGGATAAGTGAGCACCTCAAATTGTTGAGTTAACCAGGGAGAGCCACATGACAGGTAGGTCGTGCCTGATAAATTCATTGCAGAGGGTTTGAAGAGGGGACTAAGGTAGCTGTCAGGGAATAATGTCCATAGATGTTGTTTACATGGACTTCTACAAGGCATTTGACAAAGTCCACTTAAGTAGGTAGGAGCCAAGAGAATTGAGGGCAAATTCCTGACAGGGCTCGGAGATTGTTTGAGTGGCAGGTGACAGAAAGTAGAGAGAATGGGTAGGTAGTCAATTGGCAGGATGGAACCAGTTATGTCTCACAAGGACTTGTGTTAGGGCCTCAATTATTGATGTTATTTGTTAAGGGAATGGATAATGGCACAGGAAATCTTATCCTAATTTGTGGATGACACATAGTTAGGCTGCATTGTAGACAGTGTAGATGACAGCATAAAATTGCAAGGGGATATTGATAGATTAAGTCAATAAGCAAAACTGTGGCAAAAGCAGTTCAATGAAAGCAATAGTGAGGCTATCCATTTTTGGATCAAGAAGGGACAGATCAAGGTATTTTTCTGGATGGTATGAAGTGCATGTCCAAGGAGACTTGGGGTTTCAGGTGCACACTTCTTTAAAATGTCACGGACACATACAGAAAATAATCCAGAAAGCGAACAGATTGCTGTCCTTTCTAAGTAGGTCAACGTTTGGGAGAAGATTTGTAGCTCGGGTGCTCGTTGTGGTTCTGTTCGTCAAGCTGGGAATTTGTCTTGCAAACGTTTCGTCCCCTGTCTAGGTGGACCCAAAGGACTAGCCACACTACCATACATCAGGAGCATTTCCGAACTGACAGCCAGACTACTGCGACCACTAGGACTCATAACAGCACACAAACCTACAGCCACGCTCAGACAACAACTCACCAGAACAAAGGACCCGATACCCAACATGAGCAAAACCAATGTAGTGTACAAAATCCCATGCAAGGACTGTACAAAACACTACATCGGACAAACAGGAAGACAGTTAACGATCCGTATGCACAAACACCAACTAGCCACGAAACGACATGACCAGCTCTCCTTAGTAGCAACACACACAGATGACAAGCAACATGAATTCGACTGGGACAACACTACCATTATAGGGCAAGCCAAACAGAGAACAGCCAGGGAATTCCTAGAGGCATGGCACTCATCCACAGACTCTATCAACAAACACATCGACCTGGACCCAATATACCGGCCACTACAGTGGACAGCTCGAACTGACAACCGGAAGCGGCAGAGACAGGCCACAATAAATGCCGGAGCAAACAGCACAGAAGCGCTTCCCAGGAGGCTCCCAAGCACTGAGGATGTCACCTAGACAGGGGACGAAACGTTTGCAAGACAAATTTCTAAGTAGAACACTGGAGTAGAAGGATGCTGAAGTTATGCTGCAGTTCTACAAAACCCTGGTGAGATAGACCCCACTTGGAGTACTATGAGCGGATCTGGGCCGCACACCTTCTGAACGGAGTAGAATATTGATTTACAAGAATGATACCTGGACTTGCATGGTTAAGATGGAAGGAGAGATCATATCATTTAGGGCTGTGGTCTGTAGAATTGAGAATGTTAATGGGTGGTGTGATGAAAGTCTTGAAGACATGAATAGGAAAAGAGAAGGTAGATAACGATAAACGATTTCTACTGGTTGGGGATTGTAGAACGAAGGAACATAGCGTGAGACTTAGGGCCAGAGGGTTGCGTAGAGATGTGAGGAAGCCGTCGTGCACACATCGGATGGTGGATTTTAGCAATCATTTTCTAACAAAGCGCAGTGGATGCTGGATGAGTTGTTCTATTGAAATGTGAGGGAGATAAATGTTTGCGAAGCAAAGGTACCAAGGGCCAGAGGCCTGTATATGAAGTTGGGCAAGAGCTGAGCCATGATGTTTGAATGGAGGCAGAGGTTGTAGGGGCTAAACAGCGTTGTGGTGTGTGTCTGTTGCTGTGGTTATAATTTGGAAAGGAGTTTATTTGTGAAGCAGTTTGGATGGGCATGTAATGAAATGGAGTGGAGTGAGTGTGAAAGAGTTGATCCTGTTGTGTAATAAACGTGTGTGTGTGTGTGTGTGTGTGTGTCTAGGGTGAAGTAGAGGAACTGAAGATG
Source organism: Chiloscyllium punctatum (assembly GCF_047496795.1). Taxonomy (NCBI): domain Eukaryota; kingdom Metazoa; phylum Chordata; class Chondrichthyes; order Orectolobiformes; family Hemiscylliidae; genus Chiloscyllium; species Chiloscyllium punctatum. The sequence goes on along the minus strand of NC_092757.1, from coordinate 44,831,189 downwards.
GAGATGGGAGAATAGAAAGGCAAAGGAAAAAGAAATGTTTTGGTGCAGTATGATTGAATGGCAAAATGTTGTTGTAAATGCAGCAGTGTGTGCCTTTAAGGAAGCAGAAATGGAAACAGTCTGTGCCTACGGCCATACTAGTCTGAAAACGCCCGATCTCGTCTGATCTCGGAAGCTAAGCAGACTCAGGCCTGGTTAGTACTTGGATGGGAGACCGCCTGGGAATACCAGGTGCAGTAGGCTTTTGCAGCCACCAGAGGTTGCTCACAGCTTCGCACTCACACTTCCATTCATCAAGCAACGTCCTTTTAACTACTCGCTTCGTCTCTCTGTCTCACTTTTTCTTGAACAATTTCAATGTTCAGCTTCTTCCCCCAATACCCAAACACATCATTACTGCTTGAGATTGGAGCAAACGCACCAGGAACACCAAAGCAGCAAGTATTTTATTGAAGAGCACAAACCGTGGTTTTTGTTAAGTGATGCCTCACTTTCGATGATCACACTTCCCTGATCGCTGTCAGCGTTCCCCTGTTTTCTAACAATCGTCTAACTAGTGGTGTGGATAGGGTCTGAAAGCAACAACGTTGTGGTGAGGGCTTGTCAGGTGAAGGGTGTTTTACAATATCTGCACTCACCGGTCGAGTTCATACAACGGTGGATCGATATGGTTAAGGCAGGAAGAATGGGTCAGCAAACACAGCAAGTTCAATCCTTGTAATGATGATTATTACACATCAGCAGCAAATAATAAGATAAGTGTAAAGAGTGAGTATTTAAAATGCCAGGTACAAAAATCAAGGCTTATTCTCTAACATCCGAAGCCTTCACAAAGAGATCGGCCTAATAATGGCACAAATGGTGATGAATGGTTCGATCTAATTGACATCACTGTGCCTTAGTTACAAGTTGACCAAGGTAGAGAAATAACATTTCCAGAGTGCAGACTATTAACAATAGTAAGGTGGGATTTGGAAAGAGGAGTCGCCCCTGACATTTAAGGATGACAGAAGGACGTTAGTGAGTAAGGATATTACTTTGGAAATCTTAACCGTGCACTAAGATAATCATACCATTTGAAGGCACTGTCAAGATGCTTTGAAGAAAGGGAACTCCTGTTGGACTAAATGCAAGAGAATGTTGTGTTCATTAACAGTCGGGTGGATAAAGCAGAAGCAATAGGTGGCAATGACTTGGATTTTCAGACTGTATTTCCTATAATTTCAGACTGAGATGAGGTGAACTTTCGACAGTTATTGTGTTGTTAATCTTTAGAATGATATTCTACAGAGAGTGGTGTGGGTTCTACTGTTGAGGATACTTCAGTGTCAGTGGATGGAGTTTTGATATCTCAGGGAATTCTGAAAGGGAGGTGCAGTTGAGGTGGATCGATGGTCATCAGTTTGAATGGTGGAGCTCTCTGGTGTGAGATATTGACCACGGAGAGTGTGTTGCAGATTGAGCAAAGCAAAAGGTGGTCTCCAGAAGGATAATTGTGAAGACCGAGGTTATAGGATAGTGGTATAGGACGGATATGGAAAATGGCAGAGGTGGTGGAGTAGCCTCCGTGATGAGAAACAAAATTCTGTCAATGATGAGGGAGGACATAATGAAGGAAACGCATTCAGTGGAGACCGTGTGGGTGGATCTGAGGAATAGTCGAAATCCTAAAATTGTAATAGGTGTTATGTACAGACCGCCTGGTAGCAGCTCTGAAGTCCTGGATGGTAAAAATGCACAAAACCTGGCAATATGTAATGTAAATATATGGCTTACACAAAAAAAACTGAAGGCTGGCTGCGACTGTGAATCTCTGCAGCAGTCAGAAGCCTGTGGAGACGCTGTTGAAGACACGCAGGAGGCGGTCACATGACATTCCGTTTCGCGCTCGGCAGTGGGCCCAGGAGGTCACGTGATGATCCGTTTCGCGGGCAAAAGAAGCTCGGGTGGGGTCGGACATCCGGGAATGCGAGGAGGCGGAGAATGGCTGTTGATCTGACTCCAATGAGAAGATAATTCTACCTCAGTGTGTGTATGATGTCTTTTATTGTATAAAAGACTGGGGCAGGGACAAAACGAGGTCTTACTTTTTGAACTGGCACACGTGGTAGTTGGTCAGGGAAAAAGGGTTAGACCCAGAGCTCTGAATGCTTTGTCCACTTACTGTTTAAAATAAATCAAGAGTGTGAGACTGAATATCTTCTCCTAGTGCTTCATTTAAAAGAACACGCAGGACTAGGCTCACACATAGGAGAAAGTAAATTGGTAGATTGAGCCAAGGTCTTACAATTTGGTGACCCCGACGTGATGAAGACGGAGAAGTGACGTAAAGAGAGAAAAATAGAAATAACGGACGACTGACGTTTGATGACAACAACAAGTGGCGCCGCATAAAAAAAGGTGAGCAGACGCCTGTTTATATCGAAGTTCTGCAATTGGAAACACTAAATTGATTGTTGTCATTATACTGCAAGTGTCCTAGTAAGAGTAAGTGGACAAAGTATTGATTATAGTACGTACAGGTTTAAAGTCCCTTGGGGTTAGAGTCCCCATAAAAGCAACAAGGTACGTATGGGTGAGGAGGTTTAAAGTCCATTGAGCAGGATCTCATAAAAGCAACGCTCACAAATTTTGGTTTATGATTGTGTTGTAAGTTTTAAGAATTATATTGGGGAATCTACGGAGGGTGGTATAAAAGTCAGTGTTTTGGAGGTGGTGTGTCAGTGAGAGAATTGGGTTGGTTGCTTGGTTATATTTATATCTAAACCAACTGACTACTGGACGGGAGGATTGAAACAAAAATACATAAAATGGAAGGGGAGTTTGATAAAGAGTGTGAAGAATATGGAGGGTGTTCTTCCGATTTAATGTTGCCTGTAAAACAGCAGTGGGGTAAAGCCAGAAGTCAGTTAGTCAGTGGGCTTGCAAGGAACAAGCAAAAAACAATGATGGAGAAATATGATAAGATTTGGGAGGAATTACAGAAACAGGGCAAAGTCCCTAAGGATGAGGAGAGGAAGAAATCGTCACTGTTTTTGGGAAAAGTAGAAGAGCAAGCCAAATTAGAAGAAGAAGAGCATATGAAGGGAAAGAAAGGGTCCATATTACACAGAAGAAAGTGGACAAAAGAAGGTGAGGAGAAAGAAGAGAGGAGGATTCATCTGCATAACATGACGTTAGCCTGTATGGCAGTAGAAATATTACAAAAGAGAGGAGGTGGTACCTCTGCAATAGAATTGACAAAGGAGACAGAGAAGGCAGGACCATCTGCGCCAGTATATCCTAAATTGCCTGTGGTACAATCCCCACCCCCATATCCTGTAATACAAATGCCACTTATGTATGTTCAAGAAGGGGTGTTAGATGTGCAAGAAGTAGGAACAAGAGAGTATAATGTAGTAAAACAGAGACTAGCGGAAGCTCTAGAAGAAAGTATCAGACAAGTAGAAAAGTTAACATTAGAAGTTGATCAGAGGGTTAAGGAAGTAGAGGAGTCGAATAGGGTGATGATGACGCATAGTAGAAATAAAGAACAGCCAAAACAGGGGAGATGTTTAGCAGTACAGGAGCCAGAGGCTCATTCGACACCGTATAGCGCTGAGAATGAGAAGAAGGGAAGGTTACATGATTCAGGTCAGTTATTGGATGATGGGTTCTCAGACAGAAGACGGAGAGATTTGAGGGAAGAACGGGATAGAGAGAGATTGGATGGGGAGGAGTCCAGAAGTAGTATGGATATTGAGGATGAAGAATCCCTGACAGATGATGATCCAAACACCTATCCAGTCACTTTGAAAGGCTCACTCACAATGCATACCGAACATGGTCCTTCACTGAAGTCTCTACCTGAACCAAGTTACAACCTGCGTCAAAGAGACACTTTATAGGTTGTCGTAATGTATCAGCACCACCAAATGCCATTGATTTACAGAGGCTCTCATCTGGGGAATGTTTATCAGCCTTTCACATATACTGATATGAACTGCATCCTGGATAAAACGCCCCCACCCATGGATGACTAAATTTTCCCAATATACATTAGATTAGATTAGATTAGATTACTTACAGTGTGGAAACAGGCCCTTCGGCCCAACAAGTCCACACCGCCCCGCCGAAGCGCAACCCACCCATACCCCTACATTTACCCCTTACCTAACACTACGGGCAATTTAGCGTGGTCAATTCACCTGACCCTGCACATCTTTGGACTGTGGGAGGAAACCGGAGCACCCGGAGGAAACCCACGCAGACACAGGGAGAACGTGCAAACTCCACACAGTCAGTCACCTGAGTCGGGAATTGAACCCAGGTCTCTGGCGCTGTGAGGCAGCAGTGCTAACCACTGTGCCACCGTGCCACCGTTACAAGTTAGCTATGAGTGATTGGAGAGCATTGTTGGGTAAGCAATTGAGTATGTGGGAAATACAGCAGATTGAAGTGTCTGCGGGGACCACCTTATTACCTGATTCAGACCCATTTGCGCAGCATGCTACCTGTGTGGGAAGGGCAATGAGGGAGAGATTCCCAATTCCACCGGGAGCGATGCACTCACTCACCTTCACAATGAAGGAGGGTGAGGATATGTCTACCTTTTTGGCTAGGTGTAAGGACACGTGGACAGATACTGCGGGGAGCCATCCAGGGTCGGGTCAGCTACAGACCACATTATTTAGGAATGCTGTTATGGCAGGGATGCCAAAGGAAGTAAAAGAGGCAATGGAAAGTAATCCCGATATCCCAGGTTGTTCTACAGAACAGTGGGAGAAACACTTGACGTACCACATGAAGCGTTACAAGACGAAACAGGATGAAGATAAACAGAGTAATGAGTCAGCTCAAGTGCAGTTGTTGAAGTTACAGCTCGATGAGGCTAGAAGGAAGGCTAGTGATATAAAGAAGGCCTCCCAAAAGACGACTAGTCAGTTGGTTCAGCGATCGTCGCCACAAAATAACTTGCCGAGTTCAGACCCAACATTTGATTGGATGCCACCCTACCCCCAATATGGGGGCAGGCCTATAGGTGTTCCAGGAGGAATACGTGGTAGAGGAAGGGGCCGTGGGTGATTCAGAGGTCAGCCATCCAACACCTGTTTTGAATGTGGCCAACCCAGGCATTGGAGAAGAAATTGTCCCCTGTTGTGGGGTCCCCAGGGAGGCCCGGGATTGATCCAAGGACAGTATGTCCGTACAAGTCAGCCTCCTGTCCAACAGGCTGTTCAGCCTTACCAAGTCCCAAATGCAGCTGTAGCCCCGGTGCAAGGACAGTACCCCCAAACTATGCCAGAAGGACAGGGGTGTGAATATTGACAGGGCCCGAGAACCCAGGGGCATGTGGGGTTGGCAGACCCCTATATGCAAATGAGGGTAATGGACAAGAATCTGTCTTTTTTGGTTGACACAGGTGCAAGATTTTCCACCATCACTTGTGATATACCTCGGTCAAGCATGTCATCCTCTAGCGTTCAGTTAGTAGGGTTCTCGGGTAAACCAGAAAATCTGCCTTTGACATCGCCACTGATCACATCAGTGGCCGGACAGACCTTTCATCACCAGTATATTTTATCACCTACATGCCCCGTGAGTCTGATGGGACGTGATTTGCTGGTGAGATGTGGGGCCTCGGTTCTGTGCGGACCAGACGGACTGGTAGTGACCTTTCCAAATGACCATTCTGTCAACTGTTCTATGACAATGATACACTCTGGATCCCAAATGATGCTATCACCGGACATATCACCAACGGCAGAAGGACAGTGGGCAGATATATACTGGGGACTGCTTGAACCCGAAAATGGGCAGAATAACGGCATACAGTCTTTATACAGCCAATGGCGACCCTGGGGTCAGATGCTGCACCCCTATGCTCCTCCTGCAGATCCCCTTCATGTTACCTTATATTATGATCGAGATGATAATGAAATATATCAGTCTGCATTCTATCAGCATCTAGAAGGGAATCAATGGGAGATTTTCTCCAGTTGCATTCTGCTCGGAAAAGAAGGTGTGGCGGCTGTGGTTGAATTAACCACAGAACAGTTGGAATGGTATGAGATGTCTGAAGAAGCCATACCTCATGTCACATTGGCCGTGCATGCAGAATATCAGGCCAAGGATTTGGGGCCTATTTGCAAATGCTTGATGGTGGTACAGACTGGATGTGGACTCAGTTACCCGGTTTACAATATTCACCATCAGAGGAAGCCTATAGAATTATGTGCAGGACAACTGACAAGGTACTGCTGGAACATAGGCAGATTGAAAGGTTTCATGGTAGGGAAAAAACAGACCATCCCCAGGCTGCAGCCATGCTTGACACTCTACCAGATACCTTGTGGTCAGCAAGTTCAACGGATGTTGGTTACTGTAAATACGTCACACCAAGCACGTTCGATTTAATAGACCATACTCCGATTTGGCAGAGACAATATTCACGTAAACCAGAGGCTGAAGCCGGCATCGCCGACATAATTGAAGGATTGTTAGCAGCAGGGGTGCTGGAACCCTCCCAGTCAGCCTGGAACACCCCTATCTTGCCTGCAGAGAAACAGAATACAGGCAAATATAGGATGGCGCATGATCTTAGACGGATTAATAGTGTCGTTTCTACTCCAACCGTTCCAGTCCCAAACTCTTACACTGCAATGTCTGTGCTGACACCTGACCATAAGTGGTTCTCGTGCATTGATCTGGCCAACGCGTTCTTCTGTTTGCCCCTAGCTGATCATTTGAGGGACATTTTTTCGTTTACTTACAAAGGCCAACAATTACATTATACAAGGGTCCCTCAAGGGTTTATTTTGTCACCTGGGGTGTTTAATCAGGTATTGAAACAGCAGCTCAAGAATCTGACACTCCCAAAGGGGGTGGTATTGATCCAGTATGTGGATGACATTCTTTTGGCAGCACCCGACCATGTTTCTTGTTTGGAAGCCACAAAGTCGTTGCTGTTTCACCTGTATAGTGTCGGTTTCAAAGTTTCACAGGTTAAATTGCAATGCTGCAGACAAACGGTGTCTTTCTTGGGTAGAATTATTTCTGCTAAGGGAACAGGTGTGTTTCCGTCCCATAGATCCTCCATTCTGCATTATACCAAACCAGTCACTGTAAAAGACATGCTCTCATTTCTTGGGTTGGCAGGGCACAGTAGACAATTCGTTGCATCATATGGGGAGCTCACTTTCCCTCTCAGGGCCATGGTAAATGAGCAAGGCATGAGAAATTTGTCGGCCCATTTGCAGTGGACCACGGAGGCAGACGAAAGTTTTATATCTCTTAAACAGGCCCTAACGCGGGCTGCTGATTTAGCGGTCCCGGATTATAAAGAGACATTTTTCCTGGATATTTCTGAAAAATTACACACAATAAATAGTGTTCTTTTTCAGAAAAAAGGGGGAGCCAGGCAGGTGCTGATGTATGTAAGTGTTACCCTTGACCCAATAGAGAACAAACACCCACCATGTACAAGACATGCAGCAGGGGTAGCAAAAATTCTCCAAAAGGTGGCACATATAGTCATGGGCCATACACTAACAGTACTGACGACACATAGTATAGTGGCCTATATGAACTCAATGGCCTTTACAATGATGTCACTGCGGCAAACCAGGTTAGAGAAAGTTTTGAATGCACCACATATCATTTTTACACATGAAGGAATTAACATGGCTGATAACATGGGAGAAGGAGAGCCACACATGTGTGAGGAAAGGGTACAGAGAGATACCAAAGTTAGGGTAGATTTACAGGCAGTACCACGAGTAGACCCAGAAGAAGTGCTGTTCACAGATGATTGCTGTTACAGACATCCAACTGAAGGATTTAAAGCAGCCTATGCAGTAGTGCGATGGACAAGTGAGGGATTTGAGGAAGTGTTGACAGGAAAAGTGACAGGCAAAGAATCAGCCCAGTTGGCTGAACTACAGGCAATGATTGCTGCGTTAGAATGGTCAGAGGGAAAAAGAGTAAATATCTACACCGACTCTGCATATGTGGTAGGGGCTATACAGGTAGAACTCAGTCAATGGATCAGAGCAGGATTCTTAACAGCAGCAAAAACCCCAATTAAACATGAAAAAGATATGAAAAGATTAGCGGAGGCTCTAATGAAACCTGCAGAAGTGGCGGTGGTCAAGTGTAGAGGACATGATAAAGCAGACACAGTAGTAGCGAAGGGCAATCAGGAAGCAGACTCAGCAGCAAAGAAAGCAGCAGGGTATACAGCACAGTATATAATGATGCAGACAGAGAGAACAGTGTACGACCTACTGCCTGCCTGTGAGGCGAACGTGTTAATCAAAGAGCAGCAGAAAGCCTCTCCTCAGGAATTGACAGTATGGAGAGAGAGAGGGGCCACAGAGTCAGAAGGGATTTGGAGGTCGCCGGACGGTAGACCAGTTCTACCTCCAGGTTTGATAGGTTCCATGCTTCAGGAGGCTCATGGGTTGACTCATTGTGGAAAAACCCAGATGCAGAGGTGTCTGACACATTGGTGGCATCCGTTCTTGCCAGCAACGATTGAAAATTACATCAGGGAATGTAGAACATGTACAGAATACAATGTGAGACCAACAGTGAAACCACGTGAGGAAAAATTCCCTCTCCCAAGAATGCCAGGTCAGGAAATAGTGATCGACTACACTGATATGATAGAGAGAGTAAACGGATACCGGTAGCTTTTGGTAGCAGTGGATGCATACACTGGTTGGCCAGAAGCGATACCTGTGAAAAAGGAAGACGCAAAGACAGTGATTAAATTCTTGATAAACCAATATATTCCAACGCATGGGTTTCCAAAGAGAGTCAGGTCAGATAATGGCACACATTCAAGAACAAAGACCTGCAAGAAGTTGAAGCAGCTTTAGGACTGAAACATGCGTTTGGGACAGTGTATCATCCTCAGTCACAGGGAAAAGTGGAAAGAATGAATCGGTCCATTAAAGAAAAAATAGGAAAAGTGTGTGCACAAACAAAGTTAAGCTGGGTGGAGGCCCTACCTTTAGCTTTAATGTCCATTAGAAGCTCAGTAAGCTCTATTACTGGGTTCACTCCGTATGAGTTAACAACAGGGCAGCAGTTCCCGGGACCAGGAGCGGGAAAACAGATCTTAGAGGGAGGAGGAGCCTCTCTAAGGTACAAACCTTACTATGACCAACTAACAGCTCTGGTGTCAGCTTTCTCCAAACAGGTTGGATCGGAAAAGGGGGAACTACAGACTCAGACACCATCTACTACAGACTGGGTCCTGTTGAAGGTCATCAAACGGAAGTGGTCGGAGCCGAGGTGGACAGGACCTTATAAGGTGGTGGAGAGGACATCGCATGCGGTCAGATTACAGGGGAAAGGAGAAAACTGGTACCATTGGAGCCAGTGTGCAGCTACGGAACCGCCAATGAGAACTCTAGAACAAATAAGAACAGAAAAAGAGTAGAAGGGTTTTAAACTTCTAATGTTTGTAGGAAGAAGGTTCTGGAAAAAGGGGGGAGAGGTCCTAAAAATTTCTAAGCAAAGTTGTGTGAGGGATATAATGTCTATCTTTGTAACCAGCCCACATTACTTTAGGCTGTGGAGGTTGGGAGTCTTTGTTATTGTTTTATGTATAAGTGTTATGCTACTGTTAATAGGAGTATTAACCACGAGGGACAAACACACAGGCGAGGGAGGAAGGTTCAGGAGTAAAAGATCAACAGGACAAGAGGCAGATAAATGTTTAAGGGAGGCGAGGAGCCAGGTACATGTCAGACACGATAGGAATCATGGTACAACATACCAGTTTGATTTATGCCAAGTAATTGATTGTGGTCAAGATACAGGGAGCTGGAGGGATTATGATGTATATCTTTGCTTCTATGCCATTTATTATGACCCATGCCCATCGTGGGATAATCTATTAACATGGACGGGGGTGGATTGGACCCCCAAGAGGTCGTCACTTTTGGATAATAGATGGAACATTCGAGGTCATGTGAGCCTGGCGAAGGGGCAACTAGATCATTCTTCAGAGTTAAGAAATCCACTTCTGTTAACCCTGAAGAAATTTGACATTAATCCTAGTCCAAAAGAGGTACAGATTTACTGTGAGAGTGATGACAGAAGTTTTTATCTTGTAATAGGTATAGATCAATCTGGTGTGGATACCATGGGATTAGTGAAGGTAACTTTACTGGACCCTCCTACGCGTCAGCCACAAACTGAAAATACAAGCATGGAGGTAGAACCAAGTTCAGGAGTTGTGGTAATAGACCACAACAACCTTACGAGAAGGGATATTATTAAATTAGCTACCGGGTATGGGGATAAGAACTTATGGCTAGACTGGGTGACACCGACAGCAATTTCGATGAATATGAGTAATTGCGTCGCGTGTTCTTCGGCAAGGCCGACCCTGTTTACTACCCCAGCTCCATTGTTCCCAAATATAGACCCAATAGGATTTCATTGTATGATGGCCCTCACTATGCAGGCAGACCCTCCAAATTGTACCACATTAAGTGATATTTTTCCACCTGTAAAGAATTCCACGTTACCTCCAGTGTTTACACCAAGGGCCAACAATTATACATGTTTTGTACGAAGGTCTAATATAATCTTGGGAGACATGCCTGCTGACTGGTGTCAGGGTACAATTAATGTAACCGGCTGGCAGAACGCTAGCACAATGGTTTGGGCCAGAGCTGATCTTTTTTGGTACTGTGGAGGTAGAACACTGCATATTAGTCTACCTCCAGATTGGTCTGGAATCTGTGCAATGGTCAGGTTAGGAGTACCCTTATTTCTTTTAGGAGAACGACGACAAGGAATGAATCCGTATACACGAATTCGTAGGGATTTGTTTGATGTCACATCCGGCTCAACCACTTACATAGATGCAATAGGTGTTCCCCACGGTGTACCTGATGAATATAAATTGGCAGACCAGATAGCAGCAGGATTTGAGAATCTCCCAATTATCAGTGTTCTATTCCCAGTTACGCTGAATAAAAACGTTGACCAAATTAATTCTGTACATTACAATGTACTTAGGCTAGCTAATAGAACTAGAGATGCGGTGGCGGGACTCTGAACAATTGGCAGCGACTTCATTGATGACAGTACAAAATAGAATGGCCTTAGATATGTTGTTAGTAGAGAAGGGGGGAGTGTGCTCTATGTTCGGGGACCAATGCTGTACATTTATCCCCAATAATACGGCACCTGATGGCTCGGTAACCAGAGCCCTGGAGGGTCTAAGATCTTTGTCGGAAGAAATACATGAACATTCCGGTATTGACAATCCTTTAGGAGGTATTTTTGACTCGGTTTGGGAAATGGAAAGGATTAATTGCCTCTGTGTTTATGTCCCTCGGTGGTATGATTATTGTGTTAGTGTTGTGTGGATGTTGTTGTATTCCCTGTATTAGATCTTTGTTAAACAGGGTAATTATCACAGCAATTGAAGGAAAGGCTCCCCCGCCCTATCAGATGGCACAGATGGAGACAGAAACCATGGCTTTGGCAAGAGGGGAAGACTATGCATCGGAGAGCGAATGTGACGTATAGAACTGGTTGGTTGGTTGGTCTCATTTTTATGAGACCAAAAGGGGGACTTGTAAATATATGGCTTACACAAAAAAAACTGAAGGCTGGCTGCGACTGTGAATCTCTGCAGCAGTCAGAAGCCTGTGAAGACGCTGTTTAAGACACGCAGGAGGCGGTCACATGACATTCCGTTTCGCGCCCGGAAGAGTGCGAGGCGGTCACGTGACATTCCGTTTCGCGCCCAGGAAGTGGGCCCAGGAGGTCACGTGATGATCCGTTTCGCGGGCAAAAGAAGCTCACGTGGGGTCGGACATCTGGGAATGCGAGGAGGCGGAGAATGGAGTCAGATCAACAGGCAATGAGAAGATAATTCTACCTCAGTGTGTGTATGACGTCTTTTATTGTATAAAAGACTGGGGCAGGGACAGAACGAGGTCTTACTTTTTGAACTGGCACACGTGGTAGTTGGTCAGGGAAAAAAGGGTTAGACCCAGAGCTCTGAATGCTTTGTCCCCTTACTGTTTAAAATAAATCAAGAGTGTGAGACTGAATATCTTCTCCGAGTGCTTCATTTAAAAGAACACGCAGGACGAGGCTCACACATAGGAGAAAGTAAATTGGTAGATTGAGCCAAGGTCTTACAGTAACAAAGCCAGAGTGCTACTCATGAGGGATTTTAACGTGAACACAGATTTAGAGGGAGTCAAGCATTTGTCAGAAAGGTAGTGCATGTCTGGTGTATTGCCGGTACTGTTTCTCACTGCATTATGTCCTATATGCTTCATGTGGACAAGCAGTATTGGGTTTATTAATGAGCAATGAGATGGAATTAATGAGTGAGCTAGTTGTGCGTGGCCACTCATCATAGAGCGATGATAGCACTATCAAGTTCAAGGCAGTGTTTGAAAGTACAAAGCATGTATCTGCTGTATTCGGTAACGAACCGGGACAAGTGATGGGCTTGTTAGTGGGTGAACATTTTGGTGATGGTGACCACAATTCTGTGACTTTCACCTTGGTTATGGAGAGATATAGGTGCGTGCAACAGGGTAGGTTTTACAATTGGTGGGAAGGGTAAATACGATGTTGTAAGACAGGATCTGAGGAGCATAAGTTGGGAGCATAGGCTGTTAGGGAAGGATGTCGTGCAAATGTGGAACTTTTTCAAGGAACAGATACGACTTGTCCTTGATATGTATGTACCTGTCAGGCAGGAAAGAGATGGTAGTGTGAGGGCACCTTTGTTGACAAGGGAGGTTGAATGTCTTGGAAGGAGGAAGAAGGAGGCTTACATAAAGATGAGGAAACAACGTTCAGAGAGCGTTGGAGGGATACAGGATAGCCAGGTGAGAGCTGAAGAAAGGGAATAGGAGAGCTAAGAGAGGGCATGAAAAGTCTTTGGCATATAGGGTCAAGGATAACCCCAAGGCCTTTTATGCGTATGAGAGAAACAAGAGAATGACGAGAACGAGGTTAGGTCCGATCAAGGACAGTAGTGGGAGACTGTGTATTGAGTTGGAAGAGATAGGAGAGGTCTTGAATGAAGGCTTATGGTGTATTAGCGTTCATTAGCAGAGGGATTGAGTTCAAGAGTCGTGAAGTGATGTTGCAGCTGTACAGGACCTTGGTTAGGCCACTTTTGGAGTACTGTGTGCAGTTCTGGTCGCCTCACTTTCGGAAAGATGTGGAAGCTTTGGAGAGAGTGCAGAGAAGACTTACCAGGATGTTGCCTGGAATGGAGAATAGGTCGTACGAGGATAGGTTGAGAGTGCTAGGCCTTTTCTCATTGGAACGGCGAAGGATGAGGGGTGACTTGATAGTGGTTTATAAGATGATCAGAGGAATAGATAGAGTAGACAGTCAGAGACTTTTTCTCCTGGTACAACAGAGTGTTACAAGGGGACATAAATTTAAGGTGAAGGGTGGAAGGTATAGGGGGATGTCAGGGGTAGGTTCTTTACCCAGAGAGTGGTGGGGGAATGGAATGCACTGCCTGTGGGAGTGGTCGAGTCAGAATCATTGGTGACCTTTTAAGCGGCAATTGGATAGGTACATGGATAGGTGCTTAAGCTAGGACAAATGTTCGGCACAACATCGTGGGCCGAAGGGCCTGTTCTGTGCCGTATTGTTCTATGTTCTATGCTGCTGGAGTTGGAGAGTTCGGTAAAGCCGCCTTGACCGAGATGAGACAGAGACCGTCCACAATAAGGTTGGAAAATCTGCTGATGGCTAAAAGAACTGAAGATGACGGGAGGATGTTTAAAGAAACATTGAAGACAATAGGAAACCAGTTGATACCCCTGAGAGGGAACGCTCTGCTTCACAGAAGAAAACAGTCATGGACAAAAATATCAGCATAGATCCTGCTGATTGGGAAAGATCCAGAGAGCAGGAAAGACACAAAGCAGACCACACCTGGAGTACTGTGTACAGTTCTGGTCTCCAAATTTGAGGAAAGACATTCTGGCTATTGAGGGAGTGCAGCGTAGGTTCACGAGGTCAATTCCTGGAATGGCAGGATTGCCTTACGCTGAAAGACTGAAGTGACTGGGCTTGTATACCCTTGAGTTTAGAAGACTGAGAGGGGATCTGATTGAAACGTATAGGATTATGAAAGGATTGGACACTCTGGCAGGAGGAAACATATTTCCGCTGATGGGGGAGTGCCGAACCAGAGGACACAACTTAAAAATACGGGGTAGACCATTTAGGACAGAGATGAGGAGAAACTATTTCACCCAGAGAGTGGTGGCTGTGTGGAATGCTCTGCCCCAGAGGGCAGTGGAGGCCCAGTCTCTGGATTCATTTAAGAAAGAATTGGATAGAGCTCTTAAAGATAGTGGAGTCAAGGGTTATGGAGATAAGGCTGGAACAGGATACTGATTGGGAATGATCAGCCATGATCATATTGAATGGCGGTGCAGGCTCGAAGGGCTGAATGGCCTACTCCTGCATCTATTGTCTATTGTCTATTGTCTAAAAGAGCTACCAAAAGGAATTTTGAACGGAATCTTTCCAGGGACATCAAAATCAAGAAGAAATGTTCCGCTGGCCTAAAGGGAAAGCGGGTGATCAAGAGAAGGTGGGGGCATTGTAAATGGCAGAGATGTTCCATCATTACCCTTACCTCAGTATTTTCAGTAGAAAAGGAGGATAGCTTGCCAGAAGTCCCGGTGAAATGTACTGTGGGATACAGGTAAATTAATGTTACTTCTGCAATTCCATTTTACAAAGTAAAATGAACTCACACCAGTGTGTAATTGTTTTACCCACGAGCTGAGTCAACAAGAATGGAAACGATGTGGAGGAAATATATAATTGTTTTTGTATTAGCTAAAATTGTATGTTAGAATGAGATGTGCCAGTAAAACAATGGTAGACATTATCAGGAAAAAGAAGAGAAAGAGTAGTAGAAACCACTAACAAATTATTGAATTTCCTGGGTCAGCAGGGACTGAGAGTATCTAAAAACAAACTACAATATGTGGAGCAAGAAGTGAAATACTTGGGACATTTAGTTAGTGAGGGAAAGGGAAAGATAAGCCCGGAACGGATAGAGGGAATACTGGGAATGCCACTGCCCAGCACTAAACGGGAGTTACGCAAATTTTTGAGTCTAACGGGATATTGCAGATTGTGGATTGATTCCTATGCACGGAAGACTAAGAAATTATATCTCAAACTATTAGAGGGGGAACCAAAATGTCTAAGTTGGGATGATGAGGAAAAAGAACTAGTTGAGAAACTCAAAAGAGATCTGATCCATGCCCCTGTGTTAGCCTTACCTTCTCTAGATAAACCTTTCCACCTCTTTGCTACCGTGGATAAGGGAGCAGCTTTGGGAGTATTGACCCAGAGGTGGGGAGGAATGAGACAACCAGTAGCATATCTTTCGAAGCTACTGGATCCAGTATCCCGGGGGTGGCCTGAATGTGTGCAGGCCGTGGCTGCAACTGCACTGTTGGTGGAGGAAAGCAGAAAGCTTACATTTGGGGGAGCCCTAATAGTAAGCACTCCACACCAAGTGAGAACAATCCTAAACCAAAAAGCTGGGCGATGGTTGACAGACTCACGGATTCTGAAATACGAGGCAATATTAATAGAAAAGGATGATCTAGTGTTGGTCACTGACAATTATTTAAATCCATCTGCCTTTCATTGGAAAGGGGAAGGAGACTCTCCTCAGAATCCAGGGCACGATTGCCTTGACATTATAGAATACCAAACTAAGGTCCGCATGGACCTGAGAGATGTTCCACTTCATGCAGGGGCTAGACTTTTTATAGACGGATCATCCCGGGTGACTGAAGGGAAAAGACATAATGGGTATGCAGTCGTAGAGACGGGACTAACAGGAGTGTGGTGGAGGCAGGACGGTTGCCAAATGGGTGGTCAGCTCAGACCTGTGAACTCTATGCATTGGAAAGAGCCCTTAGGACATTAGAGAATAAAGAGGGAACAGTATACACTGACTCTAAATATGCATTTGGTGTTGTGCACACCTTCGGTAAGATATGGCAGGAACGACGGCTGATCAATAGCCGAGGGAAAGAATTAGTCATGAAGAATTGATTAAACGAGTCTTGGAGTCCCTATTACTTCCCCGAGAAATAGCAGTAGTGCATGTAAATGGTCATCAGAAAGGAAATGAACTGGAAGTTAGGGGAAATGGATTAGCCGATGAAGTGGCTAAGGAAGCAGCCCTGAACCCACAAGAAGTGGTGATTCATTCCCTAATACCTACTGTCCCAAGTCCGAGGGAAGCTCCTATATTTACTGAAAGCGAAGAAAATGAATTGAGAGATTTAGGGGCTGTAAAAACAGCAGACGGGCATTGGATGTTACCTGATGGAAGGAGAATGTTAAACAAAATGATGATGGGAGAGATTATGGCTGTCCTACAGCAAGGCAGCCATTGGGGAGTACAAGCAATGTGTGATTTAGTTCTTAGGGAATATGGATGTAAAGAAATATATACAATTGCTAAACAAATATGTGAGGGATGTATAATATGCAGAAAGGTAAATAAAAAAGTCTTGAGAAAACAGACCCCGGGAGGAAGAGACCCAGGATTGAGACCTTTCCAGAGTATACAAGTAGATTATACTGAACTCCCCAGGTTAGGAAGACTAAAATATATGCTAGTCATAGTAGATCATCTATCTGGTTGGGTTGAGGCATACCCCCTAGCTACCATCACTGTGAGTGGAGTGTCTAAAACAATATTGGAGCACATAATTCCCCGATATGGGCTCGTGAACCATATTGATTCCGACCAAGGAACTCACTTTACCTCTAAAGTGTTACGGGGGTAATGAAAGGGTTGGGAATTTCCTGGGAGTTCCATACTCTGTGGCACCCGCCATCATCGGGAAGGGTTGAGAGAATGAACCAAACACTCAAACGACAGCTCTCTAAATTGATCATAGAAACCACACTCCCTTGGACCAAATGTTGACCTATAGCTCTCTTGCGAGTACGAACAACCCCAAGGAAAGATTTGGGACTATCCCCCTATGAAATCTTATTTGCATTACCTAATTGGGAACGAATGGAGAATTGCCAATTCCCGAAACTAAAGAGTTGTTCTTAAAGAAGTATATACTGTGCTTGTCCTCCTCTTTGTCTTTCCTCAGGAAACAGGGTTTATTGGCACAGACTCCACCCCTTGAATTCACCGTTCATCCCATCTAGCCGGGCGATTGAATCTCAGTAAAATCATGGACAGAGACTAAATTGCAGCCGGACTGGGAAGGGCCGTACCAGGCTCTTTTGACGACCGAAACGGCAATAAGGACGGTGGGGAAAGGCTGGACTCACTACACTCGGATCAAAGGGCCAGTGGAATCTCCAGTTGAGGAAGAAGTCTGGACAGCCGAATCAACGCAAGACCCGCTGAAACTCAGACTAAAGAGACTTTGAGTAACTGATTTTACAGTGGCGATGCGAGCGTGGGATTATTTCTGTAAGATTGTATATTAAGTCTTTTTTGTGCTTCAGCATGATGTTTAGAATACTGGGAATGCTGCTAGAATTATGATGCTAGCCCTTTTAGTATTGGGATTTCGTCAAATATCATTTTCATATGTATTATTAACGGTTCCTGAATCTGTTAATCCACAAGTAATAGACGCTGATGTATGCAGCTGAGTAAATTGTGGGGATGTAGTAATCAGAGACAGTACCGCAGCTCTGAGATACATCTAAAGTCCTATGGGGATGGCCTTGGGGACAGTACTTAGTATAATGGTCTCGTCACAGTACAACGGGCCTCCTTCCGACCAGCTCGTGATTGTCCTGATAAAAAGTGTAACCCAATATACCTAACGATAAGGAAAACCAAATGGCACAAAACAATCCTGGGGTGGGGGCACCTATGAGATACAATGAAATGAAACGTTTGGGATAGAAATGAAAGCAAATGGGAAGGATTTCTTGGGCTATTGTTTTTGAATTAGTGCAGGACAGGGAAAACGGGTAGAACTACTGGGTAAGAAGATACAATCTTTCACCCCTCCTGATGATCCTAAAGTAGTAAAATTTATAGAGGTAAAGGACTTGAAACAGACCATTGAAATAGAAACTGGGTACGGGGATGCAAATGCCTGGGTTGAATGGGTAAAGTATACTGTGAAAAGTCTGAACAAAAGCAATTGCTCTGCATGTGCCTCCGGTCGGCCAGTGGCCCAGGTGGTTCCCTTTCCGCTCGGGTGGAAGCGAGACAGGAAGGGCATGAAATGTATGATAGCCCTGTATCAGGATGAGACTGCATGGAATGATAGGAATTGTACCTCCCTATCTCGGATGTTCCCTCCCTTGGAGAAGAAAGATGCAAAAGCTCCCCCCGTTTTCTGCCGCAGTTGGAAATCACACATCGTGTGTGTGTAGACGAGGTACAAGTCGGTCGAAAGATTTGGGGGAGCAGAAATTATGTACAGAAATTAAGAATGTTACCGAAACGGAGAAGGGAGGGAACTACTCAGCATTGAAGGTTCCCCGAGCGGATCTGTGGTGGGACTGTGGAGGCAAAATATTGAGACCCACCCTCCCTCCAGATTGGAGAGGGATATGTGCAATTGTACAATTGGCAATTCCATTTACCCTGGCATTTGAGAAGGAGAAGATAGGAGGGAAAAAGGGAAGGGGTAAGAGATTACTGTTAGACACTTCTTTCGATGATAGGATTTATCTCGATTCGGTAGGAGTCCCTAGGGGGGGTACCTGATGAATCCAAGGCTCGTAACCAGATTGCAGCAGGCTTTGAGTCAGCTCTCTTCTGGTGGGTAACAATTAATAAAAATGTAGATTGGATAAATTACATTTTCAATAATCAACAGCGATTTATACATTATACAAGAGATGCGGTTAAAGGAATATCAGACCAGCTTGATGCGACCAGTACGATGGCATAGGAAAATAGAATGGCCCTTGATAGGGTTTTAGCAGAAAAAGGGGGTGTGTGTGTGTGTGATGTTAGGAGGAAGCTGTTGTACCTTTTATTCCTAATAACACTGCACCTGATGGTTCAATTACTCGGGTCTTAAGAGGATTGACTACCTTAGCAGAGCAATTGGCTGAGAATCCAGGAGTAGACACATCTCTCACAGGATGGCTCGAGTCCTGGATTGGAAGGTAGAAGGGGATGGTGGTTTCTATCCTTACTTCCCTGATAGTAGTAGTCGGGGTATTGGTGGCCATTGGCTGTTGTATCATACCCTGTATACGAGGGCTCACCCAAAGACTGATTGAAACAGCCTTGATGAAACAGGTGCCCCTAAAAGGAAAATGCAGAAGATAACAAAGAGTAATTAAAAGAAAAGGGGGAAATTGTGGGATATAGGTAAATTAACGTTACTTCTGCAATTCCATTTTCCAAAGTAAAGTGAACTCACACCAGCGTGTAATTGTTTTTGCCACGAGCTGAGTAAACAAGAATGGAAACGATGTGGAGGAAATATATAATTGTTTTTGTATTAGCTAAAATTGTATGTTAGAATGAGATGTGCCATTAAAACATTACGGACAAATAGATAAGATGTTGTGAGGGGATGAAGTTAAGCTAGGTACGCCTGTACAAACAGTAGGTATAAACATCTGCTTCCCACTTTTACAAAAACACAGGAACAAACCCCAATTAAAAGGGTCATAGGGATCAGAACGGCCTTGGGAAAGGCACAGATGAAGGGGGTAGATAATGATGAAGAAAGAATATGCCTAACAATGACCTACAGCAGGATGAAGTCAAACAGGCTTGTGAGGCCAGGAATAAGCATTTTGTCACAGACAAGGCCGGATAAGGCAAGAGATAAACGGGGTAATGGGGGCCGGTCTTAGGGAAGTGGAAGATGTAAGCAGGGGAGGAGCAATGTAAAACAAAAGACATCAAATCATACATAATATTTATATGAATTCAACTTGGTGTTTATGTCCTCTACCTTATAGGCAGTGGACATCTCACCCACTTGCAAGTGTAAAATAAAGGACACTGCTGATTCAGATTTTGTCTCGGACTGCAATTATTGAGGTGTGTGAGCTTTGTTTCTCACAGGACCAAGGGCCAGAGGCTTGTATATGAAGTTGGGCAAGAGCTGAGCCATGATGTTTGAATGGAGGCAGAGGTTGTAGGGGCTAAACAGCGTTGTGGTGTGTGTATGTTGCTGTGGTTATAATTTGGAAAGGAGTTTATTTGTGAAGCAGTTTGGATGGGCATGTAATGAAATGGAGTGGAGTGAGTGTGAAAGAGTTGATCCTGTTGTGTAATAAACGTGTGTGTGTGTGTGTGTGTGTGTGTCTAGGGTGAAGTAGAGGAACTGAAGATGGAGATGGGAGAATAGAAAGGCAAAGGAAAAAGAAATATTTTTGTGCAGTATGATTGAATGGCAAAATGTTGTTGTAAATGCAGCAGTGTGCGCCTTTAAGGAAGCAGAAATGGAAGCAGTCTGTGCCTACGGCCATACTAGTCTGAAAACGCCCGATCTCGTCTGATCTCGGAAGCTAAGCAGACTCAGGCCTGGTTAGTACTTGGATGGGAGACCGCCTGGGAATACCAGGTGCAGTAGGCTTTTGCAGCCACCAGAGGTTGCTCACAGCTTGGCACTCTCACACTCCCATTCATCAAGCAACGTCCTTTTAACTACTCACTCAGTCTCTCGGTCTCACTTTTTCTTGCCAAATTTCATTGTTCAACTTCTTCCCCCAATACACAAACACATCATTACTGCTTGAGATTGGAGCAAACGCACCTGGAACACCAAAGCAGCAAGTATTTTATTGAAGAGCACAAACCGTGGTTTTTATTAAGTGATGCCTCACTTTCGATGATCACACTTCCCTGATCGCTGTCAGCGTTCCCCTGTTTTCTAACAATCGTCTAACTAGTGGTGTGGATAGGGTCTGAAAGCAACAACGTTGTGGTGAGGGCTTGTCAGGTGAAGGGTGTTTTACAATATCTGCACTCACCGGTCGAGTTCATACAACGGTGGATCGATATGGTTAAGGCAGGAAGAATGGGTCAGCAAACACAGCAAGTTCAATCCTTGTAATGATTATTATTACACATCAGCAGCAAATAATAAGATAAGTGTAAAGAGGGAGTATTTAAAATGCCAGGTACAAAAATCAAGGCTTATTCTCTAACAGCCGAAGCCTTCACAAAGAGATCGGCCTAATAATGGCACAAATGGTGATGAATATTTCGATCTAATTGACATCACTGTGCCTTAGTTACAAGTTGACCAAGGTAGAGAAATAACATTTCCAGAGTGCAGACTATTAACAATAGTAAGGTGGGATTTGGAAAGAGGAGTAGCCCCTGACATTTAAGGATGACAGAAGGACATTAGTGAGTAAGGATATTACTTTGGAAATCTTAACCGTGCACTAAGATAATCATACCATTTGAAGGCACTGTCAAGATGCTTTGAGGAAAGGGAACTCCTGTTGGACTAAATGCAAGAGAATGTTGTGTTCGTTAACAGTCGGGTGGATAAAGGCAGAAGCAATAGGTGCCAATGACTTGGATTTTCAGACTGTATTTCCGATAATTTCAGACTGAGATGAGGTGAACTTTCGACAGTTATTGTGTTGTTAATCTTTAGAATGATATTCTCCAGAGTGTGGTGTGGGTTCTACTGTTGAGGAGACTTCAGTGTCAGTGGATGGGGTTTTGATATCTCAGGGAATTCTGAAAGGGAGGTGCAGTTGAGGTGGATCGATGGTCATCAGTTTGAATGGTGGAGCTCTCTGGTGTGAGATATTGACCGCGGAGAGTGTGCTGCAGATTGAGCAAAGCAAAAGGTGGTCTCCAGAAGGATAATTGTGAAGACCGAGGTTATAGGATAGTGGTATAGGACGGATATGGAAAATGGCAGAGGTGGTGGAGTAGCCTCCATGATGAGAAACAAAATTCTGTCAATGATGAGGGAGGACATAATGAAGGAAACGCATTCAGTGGAGACCGTGTGGGTGGAACTGAGGAATAGTCGAAATCCTAAAATTGGAATAGGTGTTATGTACAGACCGCCTGGTAGCAGCTCTGAAGTCCTGGATGGTAAAAATGCACAAAACTAGGCAATATGTAACAAAGTAAAAACCATGACTGCAGATGCTGAAAACCAAATACTGGATTAGTGGTGCTGGAATAGCATAGCAGTTCAGGCAGCATCCAACGAGCAGCGAAGTCGACGTTTCGGAGGAGATGAAGGTGATAGGTCAAGGAGGAGAGGGTGGAGTGGATAGGTGGAAAAGAAGATAGGCAGGTCGGACAAGTCCGGAAAAGTCAAGGAGACAGTGCTGAGCTGGAAGTTTAGAACTCGGGTGAGGTGGGGGAAGGGGAAATGAGGAAGCTTTTGAAGTCCACATTGATGCCCTGGGGTTGAATTGTTCCGAGACGGAAGATGAGGCGTTCTTCCTCCAGGCGTCTGGTGGTGAGGGAACGGCGGTGAAGGAGGCCCAGGACCTCCATGTCCTCGGCAGAGTGGGAGGGGGAGTTGAAATGTTGGGCCACGGGGCGGTTTGGTTGTTTGGTGCGGGCGTCTCGGAGATGTTCCCTAAAGCGCTCTACTAGGAGGCGCCCAGTCTCCCCAATGTAGAGGAGGCCACATCGGGAGCAACGGATACAATAAGTGATATTAGTGGATGTGCAGGTGAAACTTTGATGGATGTGGAAGGCTCCTTTAGGGTCTTGGATAGAGGTGAGGGAGGAGGTGTGGGCACAGGTTTTACAGTTCCTGCGGTGGCAGGGGAAAGTGCCAGGATGGGAGGGTGGGTCGTAGGGGGGTGTGGACCTGACCAGGTAGTCACGGAGGGAACGGTCTTTGCGGAAGGCGGAAAGAGGTGGGGAGGGAAATATATCCCTGGTGGTGGGGTCTTTTTGGAGGTGGCGGAAATGTCGGTGGATGATTTGGTTTATGCGAAGGTTTGTTGGGTGGAAGGTGAGCACCAGGGCCGTTCTGTCCTTGTTACGGTTGGAGGGGTGGAGCCTGAGGGCGGAGGTGCGGGATGTGGACGAGATGCGTTGGAGGGCATCTTTAACCATGCGGGAAGGGAAATTGCGGTCTCTAAAGAAGGAGGCCATCTGGTGTGTTCTATGGTGGAACTGGTCCTCCTGGGAGCAGATACGGCGGAGGCAGAGAAATTGGGAATACGGGATGGCATTTTTGCAAGAGATAGGGTGGGAAGGGGTGTAATCCAGGTAGCTATGGGAGTCGGTGGGTTTGTAAAAAATGTCAGTGTCAAGTTGGTCGTCACTAATGGAGATGGAGAGGTCCAGGAAAGGGAGGGAGGTGTCAGAGATGGTCCAGGTAAATTTAAGGTCAGGGTGGAATGTGTTGGTGAAGTTGTTAAATTGCTCAACCTCCTCGCGGGAGCACGAGGTGGCGCCAATGCAGTCATCAATGTAGCAGAGGAAGAGGTAGGGAGTGGTGCCGGTGTAATTACGGAAGATCAACTGTTCTACATAGCCAACAAAGAGACAGGCATAGCTGGGGCCCATACGTGTGCCCATGGCTACGCCTTTGGTCTGGAGGAAGTGGGAGGATTCAAAGGAGAAATTGTTAAGGGTGAGGACCAGTTCGGCCAAACGAATGAGAGTGTCAGTGGAAGGGTACTGTTGGGGACGTCTGGAGAGGAAAAAACGGAGGTCTTGGAGGCCCTGGTCATGGCAGATGGAGGTGTAGAAGGATTGGATATCCATGGTGAAGATAAGGCGTTGGGGGCCGGGGAAACGGAAGTCTTGGAGGAGGTGGAGGGCGTGGGTGGTGTCTCGAACGTATGTGGGGAGTTCCTGGACTAGGGGGGATAGGACAGTGTCGAGGTAGGTAGAGATGAGTTCAGTGGAGCAGGAGCATGCTGAGACAATGGGTCGGCCAGGGTGGTCAGGCTTGTGGATCTTGGGAAGGAGGGAGAACCGGGCAGTGCGGGATTCCCGGACTATGAGGTTAGAAGCTGTGGATGGGACATCTCCTGAGGTGATGAGGTTCTGTATGGTCTGGGAGATGATGGTTTGGTGATGGGGGGTGGGGTAATGGTCGAGGGAGCAGTAGGAAGAGGTGTCCTCGAGTTGGCGTTTTGGCTTGAGCGGTGTAGAGGTCAGTGCGCCAGACTACCACTGTGCCCCCTTTATCCGCTGGCTTAATGGTGAGGTTGGGACTAGAGCAGAGGGATTGGAGGGCTGCGCGTTGTGAGGGTGAGAGGTTGGAGTGGGGGAGGGGCGTCGACAGGTTGAGGCGGTTAATGTCCCGGCGGCAGTTGGAAATGAAGAGGTCGAGGGCAGGTAATAGGACAGTGCGGGGTGTCCAGGTGGATGCAGTGTGTTGGAGGTGGGGGAAGGGGTCCTCGGAAGGTGGGCGTGAGTCCTGATTGTGAAAGTAAGCTCGGAGGCGGAGGCGACGGAAGAATTGTTCGATGTCACGGCGTGTATTAAATTCATTGATGCGTGGACGGAGGGGGATGAAGGTGAGTCCTTTGCTGAGGACTGATCGTTCGTCCTCAGGTGAGTGGGAGGTCTGGAGGGATGGTGAAAACTCGGCAGGGCCGGGAGCTGGGATCTGGTTGGGCATGAGCTGGGGTAATGTTGCCCTCGGGGTTCTGGGGTGTGGGGATAGTGACAGTGGGGTCTGTTGGGGGCGTGTCAGCAGAATGCAAGTGAGTGGCGCTGGTGGAGGTGGAAGTGGTGGTGATCGTGGCAGTAGGGGTGGCGGAAGTCACTGAGTGTGTGGCATCAGCGATGATGTGAGGGGCGGAAGTGACTGTGGGAGCGGCCATGATGGGGGTGGAAGTGACATCATCACTCAGCGTGGGGGTGGTAGCTGCGTCAGCCGCATGGCTAATGGCGTTTCCGAGGCCAGGGGAATCTTCTGGAATGTTTGAGGAGCGCTGGTTATGGAGGTGGGTGGATAAAAGTTTGTTGTACTTACAGTTTTTGATGTTTGAGATGGAGTTGAAATACTGTTTGTTGAGAGTATGAATTCTCCTGAGGATGTAGTACAGAGTGGGTCCTTTGCAATTCTGAGAGAGTGTGGCCCTCAGCTGAGGCAGGGATGACTGGAGAGGGGTTAGGTGACGGCGCATTGCTGTAAGCGTGGAGCGGAGGATCTTAAAGGAGAACTGTTGCTGGTGTTTTTGAATCTGGAGTCTGTACTGTTTGTCCTGTTCGGGTCCGAACTCTGCGTGTTTAAAGGTGGTCTGGAGTCCATGTGGGATGAGTTGGTTACGGAGGCATGCACTGAGGAAGCAAATGTGGCTGTGGTACCGAGTTTGTTTCACAACATGGTTGAAGAGCTTCAGAGCAGAGGAAATGACCTGGGAGTTGCAGTGGGAGAGGACCTCCCAGAGATTCTTGTAGAGAGAGGAGGAAAACTTCTTCAAGGCAGGCATCCTTGCAAGAGGATTCGCAGTAGGGTTAAAATCAACAAGGTAAAAACAATGACTGCAGATGCTGAAACCCAAATACTGGATTAGTGGTGCTGGAAGAGCACAGCAGTTCAGGCAGCATCCAATATGTAACAAAGCCAGAGTGCTACTCATGAGGGATTTTAACGTGAACACAGATTTAGAGGGAGTCAAGCATTTGTCAGAAAGGTAGTGCATGTCTGGTGTATTGCCGGTACTGTTTCTCACTGCATTATGTCCTATATGCTTCATGTGGACAAGCAGTATTGGGTTTATTAATGAGCAATGAGTTGGAATTAATGAGTGAGCTAGTTGTGCGTGGCCACTTATCATATAGCGATGATAGCACTATCAAGTTCAAGGCAGTGTTTGAAAGCACAAAGCATGTATCTGCTGTATTCGGTAACGAACCGGGACAAGTGATGGGCTTGTTCGTGGGTGAACATTTTGGTGATGGTGACCACAATTCTGTGACTTTCACCTTGGTTATGGAGAGAGATAGGTGCGTGCAACAGGGTAGGTTTTACAATTGGGGGAAGGGTAAATACGATGTTGTAAGACAGGATCTGAGGAGCATAAGTTGGGAGCATAGGCTGTCAGAGAAGGATGTCGTGGAAATGTGGAACTTTTTCAAGGAACAGATACGACTTGTCCTTGATATGTATGTACCTGTCAAGCAGGAAAGAGATGGTAGGGTGAGGGATCCTTGGTTGACAAGGGAGGTTGAATGTCTTGGAAGGAGGAAGGAGGAGGCTTACATAAGGTTGAGGAAACGAGGTTCAGAGAGCGTTGGAGGGATACAGGATAGCCAGGCGGGAGCTGAAGAAAGGGATTAGGAGAGCTAAGAGAGGGCATGAAAAATCTTTGGCGGGTCGGATCAAGGATAACCCCAAGGCCTTTTATGCATATGTGAGAAACATGAGAATGACGAGAACGAGGGTAGGTCCAATCAAGGACAGTAGTGGGAGACTGTGTACTGAGTTGGAAGAGGTAGGAGAGGTCTTGAATGAGTACTTTTCTTCAGTATTTACAAACGAGAGGGACCTTATTGTTGAAGAGGAGTGTGTGAAACAGACTGGTAAGCTAGAAGAGATACTTGTTAGGAAGGAAGATGTGTTGGACATTTTGAACAACTTGAGGATAGACAAGTCCCCCGGGCCTGACGGGATATAACCTAGGATTATGTGGGAAGCAAGAGAGGAAATTGCAGAGCCTTTGGCAATGATCTTTTCGTCTTCGCTGTCAACGGGAGTGGTACCAGGGAACTGGAGAGTGGCGAATGTTGTGCCCTTGTTCAAAAAAGGGAATAGGGATAACCCCGGGAATTACAGGCCAGTTAGTCTTACTTCAGTGGTAGGCAAAGTAATGGAAAGGGTACTGAGGGATAGGATTTATGAGTATCTGGAAAGACACTGCTTGATTAGGGAGAGCCAGCACGGATTTGTGAAGGGTAGGTCTTGAGGAGGTCACCAAGCATGTGGATGAGGGTAGAGCAGTGGATGTAGTGTACGTGGATTTTAGTAAGGCATTTGATAATGTTCCCCATGGTAGGCTTATGCGGAAAGTCAGGAGGTACGATAGAGGGAAATTTGGCCAGTTGGATAGAGAACTGGCTAACAAGTTGAAGGCAGAGTGGTGGTAGATGGTAAATATTCAGCCTGGAGCCCAGTTACAAGTGGAGTTCCGCAGGGATCAGTTCTGGGTCCTCTGCTGTTTGTAATTTTTATTAATGACTTGGAAGAGGGAGTCGAAGGGTAGGTCAATAAGTTTGCAAATGATACAAAGATTGGTGGAGTTGTGGACAGTGAGGAGGGCTGTTGTCGGCTGCAAAGGGACTTAGATATGATGCAGAGCTGGGCTGAGGAGTGGCAGATGGAGTTCAACCCTGCCAAGTGTGAGGTTGTCCATTTTGGAAGGACAAATATGAATGCGGAATACAGGGTTAACGGTAGGGTTCTTAGTAAGGTGGAGGAGCAGAGGGATCTTGGGGTCTATGTTCATAGATCTTTGAAAGTTGCCACTCAGGTGGACAGAGCTTGTAAGAAGGCCTATGGTGTATTAGCGTTCATTAGCAGAGGGATTGAGTTCAAGAGTCGTGAAGTGATGTTGCAGCTGACCTTGGTTAGGCCACATTTGGAGTACTGTGTGCAGTTCTGGTCCCCTCACTTTAGGAAAGATGTGGAAGCTTTGGAGAGAGTGTAGAGAAGACTTACCAGGATGTTGCCTGGAATGGAGAATAGGTCGTACGAGGATAGGTTGAGAGTGCTAGGCCTTTTCTCATTGGAACGGTGAAGGATGAGGGGTGACTCGATAGAGATTTATGAGATGATCAGGGGAATAGATAGAGTAGACAGAGACATTTTCCCCAGGTACAACAGAGTGTTACAAGGGGACATAAATTTAAGGTGAAGGGTGGAAGGTATAGGGGAGATGTCAGGGGAGGGTTCTTTACCCAGAGAGTGGTGGGGGCATGGAATGCGCTGCCTGTGGGAGTGGCAGAGTCAGAATCATTGGTGACCTTTAAGCGGCAATTGGATAGGTGCTTAAGCTAGGACAAATGTTCGGCACAACATTGTGGGCTGAAGAGCCTGTTCTGTGCTGTGTTGTTCTATGTTCTACGCTGCTGGAGTTGGAGAGTTCGGTAAAGCCGCCTTGACCGCGATGAGACAGAGACCGTCCACAATAAGGTGGGAAAATCTGCTGATGGCTAAAAGAACTGAAGATGACGGGAGGATGTTTAAAGAAACATTGAAGACAATAGGAAACCAGTTGATACCCCTGAGAGGGAAAGCTCTGCTTCACAGAAGAAAACAGTCATGGACAAAAATATCAGCATAGATCCTGCTGATTGGGAAAGATCCAGAGAGCAGGAAAGACACAAAGCAGTGTAAAAGAGCTCCCAAAAGGAATTTTGATCGGAATCTTTCCAGGGACATCAAAATCGAGAAGAAATGTTCCGCTGGCCTAAAGGGAAAGCGGGTGGTCAGGAGAAGGTGGGGACATTGTAAATGGTCGAGATGTTCCATCATTCCCCTTACCTCGGTATTTTCAGGAGAAAAGGAGGATAGCTTGCCAGAAGTCCCGGTGAAATGAAAAGTGGATCGGGAAAAGCAACCGAATAAAATGAAGGTGAGTAAAACATCGATAATGAGGAAATGACTGGAATCAAAGGGTGACAAATGCCTGGGATTAGGCGGGTTCCATCGGTGGGTGTTAAAACAAATCGACAAGCGCCTCATAGAAGCCCGAACTGTAATCGTTCAGAATTCCCGAGATCCAGGAGTCGTCCCTCCGGATTGGATTGTTGCACGTGTCAGTCGCGCTTTTTAAGAGAGGAGAACCCGGAAAACTCGGGAATTGCAGAGCATGGAGCTTAGCACCTATGGCAGGGAATTTGTTGGAGTCTATAATCAAGGCTGGGATAAGTGAGCACCTCAAATTGTTGAGTTAACCAGGGAGAGCCACATGACAGGTAGGTCGTGCCTGATAAATTCATTGCAGAGGGTTTGAAGAGGGGACGAAGGTAGCTGTCAGGGAATAATGTCCATAGATGTTGTTTACATGGACTTCCAGAAAGCATTTGACAAAGTCCACTTAAGTAGGTAAAAGCCAAGAGAATTGAGGGCAAATTCCTGACAGGGCTCGGAGATTGTTTGAGTGGCAGGTGACAGAAAGTAGAGATATTGGGTAGGTAGTCAATTGGCAGGATGTAACCAGTTATGTCTCACACGGACTTGTGTTAGGGCCTCAATTATTGATGTTATTTGTTGAGGGAATGGATAATGGCACAGGAGGTCATATCATAATTTGTGGCTGCATAAGTTAGGCTGCATTGTAGACTGTGTAGATGACAGCATAAAATTGCAAGGGGATATTGATAGATTAAGTCAATAAGCAAAACTGTGGCAAATGCATTTGAATGAAAGCAATAGTGAGGCTATCCATTTTTGGATCAAGAAGGGACAGATCAAGGTATTTTTCTGAATGGTATGAAGTGCATGTCCAAGGAAACTTGGGGTTTCAGGTCACGGACACATACAGAAAATAATCCAGAAAGCGAACAGATTGCTGTCCTTTTTAAGTAGAGGACTGGAGTAGAAGGATGCCGAAGTTATGCTGCAGTTCTACAAAACCCTGGTTAGATAGACCCCACTTGGAGTACTGTGAGCGGATCTGGGCCGCAAACCTTCTGAAAGGAGTAGAATATTGATTGACAAGAATGATACCTGGACTTGCATGGTTAAGATGGAAGGAGAGATCATATCATTTAGGCCTGTGGTCTGTAGAATTGAGAATGTTAATGGGTGGTGTGATGAAAGTCTTGGAGACATGAATAGGAAAAGAGAAGGTGGATAACGATAAACGATTTCTACTGGTTGGGGATTGTAGAATGAAGGAACATAACGTGAGACTTAGGGCCACAGGGTTGCGTAGAGATGTGAGGAAGCAGTCGTGCACACATCGGAGGGTGAATTTTAGCTATCATTTTCTGTCAAAGTGCAGTGGATGCTGGATGTGTTGTTCTATTGAAATGTGAGGGAGATAAATGTTTGTGAAGCAAAGGTACTGTGGGATATAGGTAAATTAATGTTTCTTCTGCAATTCCATTTTACAAAGTAAAATGAACTCACACCGGTGTGTCATTGTTTTAGCCACAAGCTGAGTTAACAAGAATGGAAACGATGTGGAGGAAATATATAATTGTTTTTGTATTAGCTAAAATTGAATGTTAGAATGAGATGTGCCAATAAAACAATGGTAGACATTACAGGCAAATAGATAAGATGTTGTGAGGGGATGAAGTTAAGCTAGATACGCATGTACAAACAGTAGGTATAAACATCTGCTTCCCACTTTTACAAAGCACAGGAACAAACCCCAATTAAAAGGGTCATATGGATCAG
Organism: Chiloscyllium punctatum; assembly: GCF_047496795.1. Lineage (NCBI taxonomy): Eukaryota > Metazoa > Chordata > Chondrichthyes > Orectolobiformes > Hemiscylliidae > Chiloscyllium > Chiloscyllium punctatum. Next base: position 44,800,881 of record NC_092757.1, on the reverse strand, counting down.
AACGGCCTCGGGAAAGGCACAGATGACGGGGGATAGATAATGATGAAGAAAGAATATGCCTAACAATGACCTACAGCAGGATGAGGTCAAACAGCCTTGTGAGGCCAGGAAAAAGCATTTTGTCACAGACAAGGCCGGATAAGGCAAGAGATAAACAGGGGTAATGGGGTTGGTCTGAGGGAAGTGGACGATGTAAGCAGGGGAGGAGCAATGTAAAACAAAAGACATCAAATCATATAAATATTATGTATGAATTGAACTTGGTGTGTATGTCCTCTACCTTATAGGCAGTGGATATCTCACCCACTTGCAAGTGTAAAATAAAGGACACTGCTGATTCAGATTTTGTCTCTGACTGCAATTATTGAGGTGTGTGAGCTTTGTTTCTCACAATTGGGGGCTGTCCGGGATTTTCTTCCATCACCGGGGGGAGTGGCTGGCCTTGGACACTGGGAAGACGCATCCCGTTCCCCATTGAGGAGCGGTCTCGTGTCCTGGTTTGGTCTGCTCCCTTGGCAGACTGGTACGAATCCCACAAGAGAGACATCTGAATCAGACAGGGATAGGCGTTCGATAGAAAATACGGCGACAAGGGGCCAGGCAACTCTGTGCACAGACCAAGGTAAGAAACCTGACTTTTAAGTATTGCCTTGGTGGCCGGGATTGAGTTTTAGTAGTTAATAAGGGACTAATGAAGGAACTCAATATGGGTTGTGCCGTGGGTAAGGAAAAAGCCTCCGGGAAAACAAAAGAAGGAAAAAGCAATGGAAATGGAGGCGGGGTCCCTTACAACATACCTCCAGAAAGTCCTTTGGGGAGGATGTTGTGGAATTGGCAAAATAATACTTGTACAGGGGAAAAAGATGATTAAATATTGTTGCTTCGTATGGACAATTCTTCGTCCCGCCTCTTCTGGACAAAATACAGGTCGGACAAAGACTGGGTTTGTAAATATCTGAATTTATTTGTCAATGAGTGTGAGAGAGAGCGAGAGAGAGAGAGAGAGAGAGAGAGAGAGAGAGAGAGAGAGAAAGAAAAGAGCTGTATACTGAATAAATGAACGTAAATATATAAATATATTTACAAGTTTGGAACAGGCTTTAAAGTTAGTCAAGCATGAATTGATGAATTGGTGTTTGAAGTTATGGGGAGCTAGAAATACTGCAATATTTCTTTAAAAAAGAAAAAGGGGAAGAACGTAATGACTTATCCCCTTCGGGAGGTACCAATAGGGGACAAAGAGATTGGGTTTGTAAGTGTCCCCCTCAGCAGTGGGGAGGTCAGAACATTTAAAAAAGAAATGAAGGTCCAGGTTGAGGATCCGGTAGGGTTGTCTGAACAAATTGATCAATTTTTGGGGCCCAGTCTGTGTCCCTGGGCTGAGTTGATGTCTATTTTGAATATATTATTTACTGGGGAAGAAAGGGGACTTGTATGGGGAGCAGCCATTAAAATATGGGACAGGGAACACCCCATTGGAGATGGGGATGCTGGACAGGGAGAGGTGAAGTTTCCCCTCAGAGACCCCCAGTGGGAAAACCAAAACCCGGAGCATAGAGAAGAAATGAGGGAATTGAAAGACCTGGTTCTAAAAGGAAGAAGAGAGGCAGTTCCGAAGTCACAGAATTTGACTAAAGCCTTTGAAGTTAGACAGGAGAAAGGTGAGACTCCCTCAGCTTTCTTGCAAAGATTAAGAGACTCAATGCGGAAATATTCTGGAATGAACCCTGAGGACCCAGTGACACAGGGTCTTTTGAAAGTACATTTTGTGACAAAGGAATGGCCAGACATACAGAGAAAGATACAGAAGATAGAAGGGTGGAGTGAAAAGCCATTAGATGAATTGTTAAGAGAGGCACAGAAGGTGTTTGTAAAGAGAGAGGATGAGAGACAGAAACAGAAGGTGAAAATGATGGTAGCTGCGGTTGATGAGGTAGTTAAGAAAAGAATGGAACCGATAGTGACCAACCGGAGCGGTGCGTGGCAGCATGTTGGACAGAGAGGACAAGGGGGAGCGTTTGATAGAGGGTTCGAGTGACAGGGGCAGAGCTGGAGGTCTCCACAGGCAGGATGCTATTATTGCGGAAAGATAGGGCACTTTAAGCGGGCGTGTACTGCTCTGAAAAGGGAAGAGAGGGCAATTCCGCTTATGAATTTTGAAGAAGAATAGGGGTGTCAGGGGTTCCTGCCCTCGGGGGCCCACCAGGAACCCTTGATAAACCTCAAGGTGGACCCTGTGGGGAAGAGGTAGTCTTCCTAGTAGATACGAGGCAGCACGGTCATCGTTGAATTTTAAACCAAAGAAAGTGGGAATGTCAACACTGTCAATTACTGTTTCGGGGGTAAAATATTATTGCTTCGTGTGGACTAAGGAATCCATTCTTCGTCCCGCCTCTTCTGGCCAAAATACAGGTCAGACAAAGACTGGGTTTGTAAATATCTGAATTTATGATAGAAGGTCCTAAGGCTAGGGTCACAGGGGAACTGCTGTATATCCCTGATATAGGAAGTAACTTATTAGGGAGAGATTTAATTATCCTCTTAGGACTGGGGATTGGAATTCAGGAAAAAGAATTAGTTGTAATAAGGCAATGTTGACAGAGAATGTGGAGAGAGAGATCGACCCTATTGTATGGGCTAGGGAAGGGAATTGTGGAAAACTACAGATCCCTCCCCTTGAAGTAAATTTTAAAAAAAGGAAAAGGGGACGTTGTCTATGAACGACAATATCCCATTTCCACAGAAGGTAAACGAGGACTGCAGCCAGTAATTGAAGGATTGATTAGAGATAGACTGTTGGAGCCATGTATGTCTCCTTATAATACCCCAATACTACCAGTGCGGAAATCCGATGGAACTTATCGATTGGTGCAGGATTTGAGAACATTAAATCGAATAGTACAGATCAGGCACCCAGTGGTTCCAAACCCCTATACCTTATTAAGTGAGATCCCTCATGACCACAAATGGTTGGGCTTGTCCCTTGGCAGAGGAAAGTAGGAATTTGTTCGCCTTTGAATGGGAAGACCCTAAGACAGGACAGAAACAGCAATACCGGTGTACTGTGCTCCCCCAGGGGTTTATGGAATCCCCGAATTTATTTGGGCAGGTGTTAGAACAAATATTGGAGAAATTTAGCAGCCCCAAGGGGACTACCCTGTTGCAGTATGTAGACGACACCTTAGTAACAGGAAAAAGAAGAGAAAGAGTAGTGGAAGCCACTACCAAATTATTGAATTTCCTGGGTCAGCAGGGACTGCGAGTATCTAAAAACAAACCACAATATGTGGAGCGAGAAGTGAAATACTTGGGACATTTAGTGAGTGAGAAAAAGATAAGCCCGGAACAGATAGAGGGAATACTGGGAATGCCACAGCCCAGCACTAAACGGGAGTTATGCAAATGTTTGGGTCTAACGGGTTATTGCAGATTGTGGATTGATCCCTATGCACAGAAGACTAAGAGATTATATCTCAAACTATTAGAGGGGGAACCAAAATGTCTACGTTGGGATGATGAGGAAAAAGAACTAGTTGAGAAACTCAAGAGATCTGACCCATGCCCCCGTGTTAGCCTTACCTTCTCTAGATAAACCTTTCCACCTCTTTGCTACCGTGGATAAGGGAGCGGCTTTGGGAGTATTGACCCAGAGGTGGGGAGGAATGAGACAACCAGTAGCATATCTTTCGAAGCTACTGGATCCAGTATCCCGGGGGTGGCCTGAGTGTGTGCAGGCCGTGGCTGCCACTGCACTGTTGGTGGAGGAAAGCAGAAAGCTTACATTTGGGGGAGCCCTGATAGTAAGCACTCCACACCAAGTGAGAACAATCCTAAACCAAAAAGCTGGGTGATGGTTGACAGACTCGCGGATTCTGAAACATGAGGCAATATTAATCGAAAAGGATGATCTAGTGTTGGTCACGGACAATTGTTTAAATCCAGCTGCCTTTCATTGGAAAGGGGAAGGAGACTCTCCTCAGAATCCAGGGCACGATTGCCTTGACATTATAGAATACCAAACTAAGGTCCGCATGGACCTGAGAGATGTTCCACTTCATGCAGGGGCTAGACCTTTTATAGACGGATCATCCCGGGTGACTGAAGGGAAAAGACATAATGGGTATGCAGTCGTAGACGGGACAAACAGTGGTGTGGTGGAGGCAGGACGGTTGCCAAATGGGTGGTCAGCTCAGACTTGTGAACTCTATGCATTGGAAAGAGCCCTTAGGACATTAGAGAATAAAGAGGGAACAGTATACACTGACTCTAAATATGCATTTGGTGTTGTGCACACTTTCGGCAAGATACGGCAGGAACGAGGGCTGATCAATAGCCGAGGGAAAGAATTAGTCATGAAGAATTGATTAAACGAGTCTTGGAGTCCCTATTACTTCCCCGAGAAATAGCAGTAGTGCATGTAAATGGTCATCAGAAAGGAAATGAACTAGAAGTTAGGGGAAATGGATTAGCCGATGAAGTGGCCAACGAAGCAGCCCTGAACCCACAAGAAGTGGTGATTCATTCCCTAATACCTACTGTCCCAAGTCCTAGGGAAGCTCCTATATTTACTGAAAGCGAAGAAAATGAATTGAGAGATTTAGGGGCTGTAAAAACAGCAGACGGGCATTGGAGGTTACCTGATGGAAGGAGAATGTTAAACAAAATGATGATGTGAGAGATTATGGCTGTCCTACATCAAGGCAGCCATTGGGGAGTACAAGCAATGTGCGATTTAGTTCTTAGGGAATATGGATGTAAAGGAATATATACAATTGCTAAACAAATATGTGAGGGATGTATCATATGCAGAAAGGTAAATAAGAAAGTCTTGAGAAAACAGACCCCGGGAGGAAGAGACCCAGGATTGAGACCTTTCCAGAATATACAAGTAGATTATACTGAACTACCCAGAGTAGGGAGACTAAAATATATGCTAGTCATAGTAGATCATCTATCTGGTTGGGTTGAGGCATACCCCCTAGCTACCACCACTGTGAGTGGAGTGTCTAAAACAATATTGGAGCACATAATTCCCCGATATGGGCTCGTGAACCATATTGATTCCGACCAAGGAACTCACTTTACCTCTAAAGTGTTACGGGGGTAATGAAAGGGTTGGGAATTTCCTAGGAGTTCCATACTCAATGGCACCCGCCATCATCGGGAAGGGTTGAGAGAATGAACCAAACACTCAAATGACAGCTATCTAAATTGATAATAGAAACCAGACTCCCTTGGACCAAATGTTGACCTATAGCTCTCTTGCGAGTACGAACAGCCCCAAGGAAAGATTTGGGACTATCCCCCTATGAAATCTTATTTGGATTACCTTACTTGGGAACGAATGGAGAATTGCCAATTCCCGAAACTAAAGAGTTGTTCTTAAAGAAGTATATACTGGGCTTGTCCTCCTCTTTGTCTTTCCTCAGGAAACAGGGTTTATTGGCACAGACTCCACCCCTTGAATTCACCGTTCATCCCATCCAGCCGGGCGATTGAATCTTAGTAAAATCATGGACAGAGACTAAATTGCAGCCGGACTGGGAAGGGCCGTACCAGGCTCTTTTGACGACCGAAACGGCAATAAGGACGGTGGGGAAAGGCTGGACTCGCTACACTCGGATCAAAGGGCCAGTGGAATCTCCAGTTGAGGAAGACGTCTGGACAGCCGAATCAACGCAAGACCCGCTGAAACTCAGACTAAAGAGACTTTGAATAACTAATTATACAGTGGCGACGCCAGCGCGGGATTATTTCTGTAAGATTGTATATTAAGTCTTTTTGGTGCTTCAGCATGATGTTTAGAATAATGGGAATGCTGCTAGAATTATGATGCTAGCCCTTTTAGTATTGGGATTTCGTCAAATATCAATTTCATATGTATTATTAACGGTTCCTGAATTTGATAATCCACAAGTAATAGACGCTGATGTATGCAGCTTAGTAAATTGTGGGGATGTAGATAATCAGAGACAGTACCGCAGCTCTGAGATACATCTAAAGTCCTATGGGGATGGCCTTGGGGACAGTACTTAGTATAATGGTCTCGTCACAGTACACCGGGCCCCCTTCCGACCAGCTCGTGATTGTCCTGATAAAAAGTGTAACCCAATATACCTAACGATAAGGAAAACCAAATGGCACAAAACAATCCTGGGGGGGGGGGGCACCTATGAGATACAATGAAATGAAACGTTTGGGATAGAAATGAAAGCAAATGGGAAGGATTTCTTGGGCTATTGTTTTTGAATTAGTGCAGGACAGGGAAAACAGGTAGAACTACTGGGTAAGAAGATACAATCTTTCACCCCTCCTGATGATCCTGAAGTAGTAAAATTTATAGAGGTAAAGGACTTCCAACAGACCATTGAAATAGAAACTGGGTACAGGGATCCAAATGCCTGGGTTGAATGGGTAAAGTATACTGTGAAAAGTCTGAACAAAAGCAATTGCTCTGCATGTGCCTCCGGTCGGCCAGTGGCCCAGGTGGTTCCCTTTCCGCTCGGGTGGAAGGGGGACAGGAAGGGCATGAAATGTATGATAGCCCTGTATCAGGATGAGACTGCATGGAATGATAGGAATTGTACCTCCCCTATCTCTGATGTTCCCTCCCTTGGAGAAGAAAGATGCAAAAGCTCCCCCCCTGTTTTCTGCCGCAGTTGGAAATCACACAGCCTGTGTGTGTAGACGAGGTACAAGTCGGTCGAATGATTTGGGGGAGCTGAAATTATGTACAGAGATTAAGAATGTTACCGAAACGGAGAAGGGAGGGAACTACTCAGCACTAAAGGTTCCCCGAGCGGATCTGTGGTGGGACTGTGGAGGGAAAATATTGAGACCCACCCTCCCTCCAGATTGGAGAGGGATATGTGCAATTGTACAATTGGCAATTCCATTTACCCTGGCATTTGAGAAGGAGAAGATAGGAGGGAAAAAGGGAAGGGGTAAGAGATTACTGTTAGACACTTCTTTCGATGATAGGATTTATCTCGATTCGGTAGGAGTCTCTAGGGGGGGTACCTGATGAATCCAAGGGTCGTAACCAGATTGCAGCAGGCTTTGAATCAGCTCACTTCTGGTGGGTAACAATTAATAAAAATGTAGATTGGATAAATTACATTTTCTATAATCAACAGCGATTTATAAATTATACAAGAGATGCGGTTAAAGGAATATCAGACCAGCTTGATGCGACAAGTAGGATGGCATAGGAAAATAGAATGGCCCTTGATAGGGTTTTAGCAGAAAAAGGGTGTGTGTGTGTGTGTGATGTTAGGAGGAAGCTGTTGTACCTTTTATTCCTAATAACACTGCACCTGATGGTTCAATTACTCGGGTTTTAAGAGGATTGACTACCTTAGCAGAGGAATTGGCTGAGAATCCAGGAGTAGACACATCTCTCACAGGATGGCTCGAGTCCTGGATTGGAAGGTAGAAGGGGATGGTGGTTTCTATCCTTCCTTCCCTGATAGTAGTAGTCGGGGTATTGGTGGCCATTGGCTGTTGTATCATACCCTGTATACGAGGGCTCACCCAAAGACTGATTGAAACAGCCTTGATGAAACAGGTGCCCCTAAAAGAAAAATGCAGAAGATAACAAATAGTAATTAAAAGAAAAGGGGGAAATTGTGGGATATAGGTAAATTAACGTTACTTCTGCAATTCCATTTTCCAAAGTAAAGTGAACTCACACCAGCATGTAATTGTTTTTGCCACGAGCTGAGTCAACAAGAATGGAAACGATGTGGAGGAAATATATAATTGTTTTTGTATTAGCTAAAATTGTATGTTAGAATGAGATGTGCCATTAAAACATTACGGACAAATAGATAAGATGTTGTGAGGGGATGAAGTTAAGCTAGATACGCTTGTACAAACAGTAGGTATAAACATCTGCTTCCCACTTTTACAAAAACACAGGAACAAACCTCAATTAAAAGGGTCATAGGGATCAGAATGGCCTCAGGAAAGGCACAGATGAAGGGGGTAGATAATGATGAAGAAAGAATATGCCTAACAATGACTTACAGCAGGATGAAGTCAAACAGGCTTGTGAGGCCAGGAATAAGCATTTTGTCACAGACAAGGCCGGATAAGGCAAGAGATACACAGGGGTAATGGGGGCCGGTCTTAGGGAAGTGGAAGATGTAAGCAGGGGAGGAGCAATGTAAAACAAAAGACATCAAATCATACATAATATTTATATGAATTGAACTTGGTGTGTATGTCCTCTACCTTATAGGCAGTGGACATCTCACCCACTTGCAAGTGCAAAATAAAGGACACTGCTGATTCAGATTTTGTCTCGGACTGCAATTATTAAGGTGTGTGAGCTTTGTTTCTCACAGTACGAAGGGCCAGAGGCTTGTATATGAAGTTGGGCAAGAGCTGAGCCATGATGTTTGAATGGAGGCAGAGGTTGTAGGGGCTAAACAGCGTTGTGGTGTGTGTATGTTGCTGTGGTTATAATTTGGAAAGGAGTTTATTTGTGAAGCAGTTTGGATGGGCATGTAATGAAATGGAGTGGAGTGAGTGTGAAAGAGTTGATCCTGTTGTGTAATAAACGTGTGTGTGTGTGTGTGTGTGTGTGTGTCTAGGGTGAAGTAGAGGAACTGAAGATGGAGATGGGAGAATAGAAAGGCAAAGGAAAAAGAAATGTTTTTGTGCAGTATGATTGAATGGCAAAATGTTGTTGTAAATGCAGCAGTGTGCGCCTTTAAGGAAGCAGAAATGGAAGCAGTCTGTGCCTACGGCCATACTAGTCTGAAAACGCCCGATCTCGTCTGATCTCGGAAGCTAAGCAGACTCAGGCCTGGTTAGTACTTGGATGGGAGACCGCCTGGGAATACCAGGTGCAGTAGGCTTTTGCAGCCACCAGAGGTTGCTCACAGCTTCGCACTCTCACACTCCCATTCATCAAACAACGTCCTTTTAACTACTCGCTTCGTCTCTCTGTCTCACTTTTTCTTGCCCAATTTCATTGTTCAGCTTCTTCCCCCAATACACAAACACATCATTACTGCTTGAGATTGGAGCAAACGCACCAGGAACACCAAAGCAGCAAGTATTTTATTGAAGAGCACAAACCGTGGTTTTTATTAAGTGATGCCTCACTTTCGATGATCACACTTCCCTGATCGATGTCAGCGTTCCCCTGTTTTCTAACAATCGTCTAACTAGTGGTGTGGATAGGGTCTGAAAGCAACAACGTTGTGGTGAGGGCTTGTCAGGTGAAGGGTGTTTTACAATATCTGCACTCACCGGTCGGGTTCATACAACGGTGGATCGATATGGTTAAGGCAGGAAGAATGGGTCAGCAAACACAGCAAGTTCAATCCTTGTAATGATGATTATTACACATCAGCAGCAAATAATAAGATAAGTGTAAAGAGTGAGTATTTAAAATGCCAGGTACAAAAATCAAGGCTTATTCTCTAACAGCCGAAGCCTTCACAAACAGATCGGCCTAATAATGGCACAAATGGTGATGAATGGTTCGATCTAATTGACATCGCTGTGCCTTAGTTACAAGTTGACCAAGGTAGAGAAATAACGTTTCCAGAGTGCAGACTATTAACAATAGTAAGGTGGGATTTGGAAAGAGGAGTAGCCCCTGTGGGATATAGGTAAATTAATGTTACTTCTGCAATTCCATCTTACAAAGTAAAATGAACTCACACCAGCGTGTAATTGTTTTTGCCACAAGCTGAGTCAACAAGAATGGAAACGATGTGGAGTAAATATATAATTGTTTTTGTATTAGCTAAAATTGTTTGTCAGAATGAGATGTGCCAGTAAAACAATGGTAGACATTACAGGCAAATAGAGAAGATGTTGTGAGGGGATGAAGTTAAGCTAGATACGCATGTACAAACAGTAGGTATAAACATCTGCTTCCCACTTTTACAAAAGCACAGGAACAAACCCCAATTAAAAGGGTCATAGGGATCAGAACGGCCTCGGGAAAGGCACAGATGAAGGGGGTAGATAATGATGAAGAAAGAATATGCCTAACAATGACCTACAGCAGGATGAGGTCAAACAGCCTTGTGAGGCCAGGAATAAGCATTTTGTCACAGACAAGGCCAGATAAGGCAAGAGATAAACAGGGGTAATGGGGGCCGGTCTTAGGGAAGTGGAAGATGTAAGCAGGGGAGGAGCAATGTAAAACAAAAGACATCAAATCATATAAATATTATGTATGAATTGAACTGGGTGTGTGTCCTCTATCTTATAGGCACTGGACATCTCACCCATTTGCAAGTGTAAAATAAAGGACACTGCTGATTCAGATTTTGTCTCGGACTGCAATTATTGAGGTGTGTGAGCTTTGTTTCTCACAATTGGGGGCTGTCCGGGATTTTCTTCCATCACCGGGGGGAGTGGCTGGCCTTGGACACCGGGAAGACGCATCCCGTTCCCCATTGAGGAGCGGTCTCGTGTCCTGGTTTGGTCTGCTCCCTTGGCAGACTGGTACGAATCCCACAAGAGAGACATCTGAATCAGACAGGGATAGGCGTTCGATAGAGAATACGGCGACAAGGGGCCAGGCAACTCTGTGCACAGACCAAGGTAAGAAACCTGACTTTTAAGTATTGCCTTGGTGGGCGGGATTGAGTTTTAGTAGTTAATAAGGGACTAACGAAGGAACTCAATATGGGTTGTGCCGTGGGTAGGGAAAAGCCTCCGGGAAAACAAAAGAAGGAAAAAGCAATGGAAATGGAGGCGGGGTCCCTTCCAACGTACCTCCAGAAAGTCCTTTGGGGAGGATGTTGTGGAATTGGCAAAATAATACTTGTACAGGGGAAAAAGATGATTAAATATTGTTGCTTCGTATGGACTAAGGAATCCATTCTTCGTCCCGCCTCTTCTGGACAAAATACAGGTCGGACAAAGACTGGGTTTGTAAATATCTGAATTTATTTGTCAATGAGTGAGAGAGAGAGAGAGAGAATGAAAAGAGCTGTACAGCTGGTAGAAAGTTTAACCCTTTGTGATTTGGTTTGAATGCACATTTGTTTGTTGGTGATTGAATGTTTGCGTTTTATTCCCTGGAGCTTGAGTTCCGGGACTGTTTTGAATCTGATTTTTATTATGGAAACTTAACATGATTTCTTTAAAGGTGAAGGATTCTATAGAGATTATGAAAAAAAAAGAATGATAACTCCTGTTCTTCTCACAGGTCATAGCTGCCTTACTATCAGTTTCTAACTAATCTCTTTTATCTTTACATGAAAGCGATTTATGGAGGACAGTTGAAGTTTCAGTTCAACATTAGATTGTAGTAAAAACAAAATTCTATGGTTAATATCTGTGACCTTGGATTCGGCCATTGTTCATGCATTAGAGGTTTTTGTTAAACTTGAATAGACAAATTCTTTTAAGGCAGCTCTGATTATTTCACGACCTATAGTATTGTAATTGAGCAATGATTGGTCAGCACTACTTAAGAAAACTAATTTTGGATTTAAATTAAGGGACTAAAACTGGGTGAGTACAGTGGATTTCAAAATTGAGAACTGTATGCATTTTACATTTTGAATATTAAATACTGAATAAATGAACGTAAATATATAAATATATTTACAAGTTTGGAACAGGCTTTAAAGTTAGTCAAGCATGAATTGATGAATTGGTGTTTGAAGTTATGGGGAGCTAGAAATACTGCAATATTTCTTTAAAAAAGAAAAAGGGGAAGAACGTAATGACTTATCCCCTTCGGGAGGTACCAATAGGGGACAAAGAGATTGGGTTTGTAAGTGTCCCCCTCAGCAGTGGGGAGGTCAGAACATTTAAAAAAGAAATGAAGGTCCTGGTTGAGGATCCGATAGGGTTGTCTGAACAAATTGATCAATTTTTGGGGCCCAGTCTGTATACCTGGGCTGGGTTAATGTCTATTTTGAATATACTATTTACTGGGGAAGAAAGGGGACTTGTATGGGGAGCAGCCATTAAAATATGGGACAGGGAACACCCCATTGGAGATGGGGATGCTGGACAGGGAGAGGTGAAGTTTCCCCTCAGAGACCCCCAGTGGGAAAATCAAAATACAGAGCATAGAGGAAAAATGAGGGAATTGAAAGACCTGGTTCTAAATGGAATAAGAGAGGTAGTTCCGAAGTCACAGAATTTGACTGAAGCCTTTGAAGTTAGACAGGAGAAAGGTGAGACTCCCTCAGCTTTCTTGCAAAGATTAAGAGACTCAATGCGGAAATATTCTGGAATGAACCCTGAGGACCCAGTGGCACAGGGTCTTTTGAAAGTACATTTTGTGACAAAGGAATGGCCAGACATACAGAGAAAGATACAGAAGATAGAAGGGTGGAGTGAAAAGCCATTAGATGAATTGTTAAGAGAGGCACAGAAAGTGTTTGTAAAGAGAGAGGATGAGAGACAGAAACAGAAGGTGAAAATGATGGTAGCTGCGGTTGATGAGGTAGTTACGAAAACAATGGAACCGATAGTGACCAACCGGAGCGGTGGGTGGCAGCATGTCGGACAGAGAGGACAAGGGGGAGCGTTTGATAGAGGGTTCGAGTGACAGGGGCAGAGCTGGAGGTCTCCACAGGCAGGATGCTATTATTGCGGAAGGATAGGGCACTTTAAGCAGGAATGTCCTGCTCTGAAAAGGGAAGAGAGGGCAATTCCGCTTATGAATTTTGATGAAGAATAGGGGTGTCAGGGGTTCCTGCCCTCGGGGGGGCCTACCAGGAACCCTTGATAAACCTGAAGGTGGGACCCTGTAGGGAAGAGGTAGTCTTCCTAGTAGATACGGGGGCAGCACGGTCATCGCTGAATTTTAAACCAAAGAAAGTAGGAATGTCAACACGGTCAATTACTGTTTCGGGGGTTAAAGGGGAGGGGTTTACTGTTCCAGTAGTTGAACCTATGATGATAGAAGGTCCTAAGGATAGGGTCAAAGGGGAATTGTTGTATATCCCTGATATAGGAAGTAACTTATTAGGGAGAGACTTAATTATCCTCTTAGAACTGGGGATTGGAATTCGGGAAAAAGAATTAGTTGTACAAAAGGCAATGTTGACAAAGGATGTGGAGAGAGAGATAGACCCTATTGTATGAGCTAGAGAAGGGAATTGTGGAAAACTACAGATCCCTCCCCTTGAAGTAAATTTTTAAAAAAGGAAAAGGGGACGTTGTCTGTGAGCGACAATATCCCATTTCCACAGAAGGTAAACGAGGACTGCAGCCAGTAATTGAAGGATTGATTAGAGATGGACTGTTGGAGCCATGTATGTCTCCCTATAATACCCCAATCCTACCAGTGCGGAAATCCGATGGAACTTATCGATTGGGGCAGGATTTGAGAACATTAAATCGCATAGTACAGATCAGGCACCCAGTGGTACCAAACCCCTATACGTTATTAAGTGAGATCCCTCATGATCACAAATGGTTGGGCTTGTCCCTTGGCAGAGGAAGGTAGGAATATGTTTGCCTTTGAGTGGGAAGACCCTAAGACAGGACAGAAACAGCAATACCGGTGTACTGTGCTCCCCCAGGGGTTTACAGAATCCCCGAATTTATTTGGACAGATGTTAGAACAAATATTGGAGAAATTTAGCAGCCCCAAGGGGACCACCCTGTTGCAGTATGTAGACGACCTCTTAGTAACAGGAAAAAGAAGAGAGAGAGTAGTAGAAGCCACAAACAAATTATTGAATTTCCTGGGTCAGCAGGGACTGCGATTATCAAAAAACAAACTACAATATGTGGAGCGAGAAGTGAAATACTTGGGACATTTAGTTAGTGATGGAAAGGGAAAGATAAGCCCAGAACGGATAGAGGGAATAGTGGGGATGTCACTGCCCAGCACTAAACGGGAGTTACGCAAATGTTTGGGTCTAACGGGTTATTGCAGATTGTGGATTGATCCCTATGCACAGAAGACGAAGAAATTATATCTCAAACTATTAGAGGGGGAACCAAAATGTCTAAATTGGGATGATGAGGAAAAAGAACTAGTTGAGAAACTCAAAAGAGATCTGTTGCTGTGGTTATAATTTGGAAAGGAGTTTATTTGTGAAGCAGTTTGGATGGGCATGGAATGAAATGGAGTGGAGTGAGTGTGAAAGAGTTGATCCTGTTGTGTAATAAACGTGTGTGTGTGTGTGTGTCTAGGGTGAAGTAGAGGAACTGAAGATGGAGATGGGAGAATAGAAAGGCAAAGGAAAAAGAAATGTTTTTGTGCAGTACGATTGAATGGCAAAATGTTGTTGTAAATGCAGCAGTGTGTGCCTTTAAGGAAGCAGAAATGGAAGCAGTCTGTGCCTATGGCCATACTAGTCTGAAAACGCCCGATCTCGTCTGATCTCGGAAACTAAGCAGACTCAGGCCTGGTTAGTACTTGGATGGGAGACCGCCTGGGAATACCAGGTGCAGTAGGCTTTTGCAGCCACCAGAGGTTGCTCACAGCTTCGCACTCTCACACTCCCATTCATCAAGCAACGTCCTTTTAACTACTCGCTCAGTCTCTCGGTCTCACTTTTTCTTGCCCAATTTCATTGTTCAGCTTCTTCCCCCAATACACAAACACATCATTACTGCTTGAGATTGGAGCAAACGCACCAGGAACACCAAAGCAGCAAGTATTTTATTGAAGAGCACAAACCGTGGTTTTTATTAAGTGATGCCTCACTTTCGATGATCACACTTCCCTGATCGATGTCAGCGTTCCCCTGTTTTCTAACAATCGTCTAACTAGTGGTGTGGATAGGGTCTGAAAGCAACAACGTTGTGGTGAGGGCTTGTCAGGTGAAGGGTGTTTTACAATATCTGCACTCACCGGTCGGGTTCATACAACGGTGGATCGATATGGTTAAGGCAGGAAGAATGGGTCAGCAAACACAGCAAGTTCAATCCTTGTAATGATGATTATTACACATCAGCAGCAAATAATAAGATAAGTGTAAAGAGTGAGTATTTAAAATGCCAGGTACAAAAATCAAGGCTTATTCTCTAACAGCCGAAGCCTTCACAAACAGATCGGCCTAATAATGGCACAAATGGTGATGAATATTTCGATCTAATTGACATCACTGTGCCTTAGTTACAAGTTGACCAAGGTAGAGAAATAACATTTCCAGAGTGCAGACTATTAACAATAGTAAGGTGGGATTTGGAAAGAGGAGTAGCCCCTGACATTTAAGGATGACAGAAGGACGTTAGTGAGTAAGGATATTACTTTGGAAATCTTAACCGTGCACTAAGATAATCATACCATTTGAAGACACTGTCAAGATGCTTTGAGGAATGGGAACTCCTGTTGGACTAAATGCAAGAGAATGTTGTGTTCATTAACAGTCGGGTGGATAAAGGCAGAAGCAATAGGTGCCAATGACTTGGATTTTCAGACTGTATTTCCTATAATTTCAGACTGAGATGAGGTGAACTTTTGACAGTTATTGTGTTGTTAATCTTTAGAATGATATTCTCCAGAGTGTGGTGTGGGTTCTACTGTTGAGGATACTTCAGTGTCAGTGGATGGAGTTTTGATATCTCAGGGAATTCTGAAAGGGAGGTGCAGTTGAGGTGGATCGATGGTCATCAGTTTGAATGGTGGAGCTCTCTGGTGTGAGATATTGACCGCGGAGAGTGTGCTGCAGATTGAGCAAAGCAAAAGGTGGTCTCCGGAAGGATAATTGTGAAGACCGAGGTTATCGGATTGTGGTATAGGACGGATATGGAAAATGGCAGAGGTGGTGGAGTAGCCTCCATGATGAGAAACAAAATTCTGTCAGTGATGAGGGAGGACATAATGAAGGAAACGCATTCAGTGGAGACCGTGTGGGTGGAACTGAGGAATAGTCGAAATCCTAAAATTGTAATAGGTGTTATGTACAGACCGCCTGGTAGCAGCTCTGAAGTCCTGGATGGTAAAAATGCACAAAACTAGGCAATATGTAACAAAGTAAAAACAATGACTGCAGATGCTGAAACCCAAATACTGGATTAGTGGTGCTGGAAGAGCACAGCAGTTCAGGCAGCATCCAATATGTAACAAAGCCAGAGTACTACTCATGAGGGATTTTAACGTGAACATAGATTTAGAGGGAGTCAAGCATTTGTCAGAAAGGTAGTGCATGTCTGGTGTATTGCCGGTACTGTTTCTCACTGCATTATGTCCTATATGCTTCATGTGGACAAGCAGTATTGGGTTTATTAATGAGTAATGAGATGGAATTAATGAGTGAGCTAGTTGTGCGTGGCCACTTATCATAGAGCGATGATAGCACTATCAAGTTCAAGGCAGTGTTTGAAAGCACAAAGCATGTATCTGCTGCATTTGGGAACGAACTGGGACAAGTGATGGGCTTGTTAGTGGGTGAACATTTTGGTGATGGTGACCACAATTCTGTGACTTTCACCTTGGTTATGGAGAGAGATAGGTGCATGCAACAGGGTAGGTTTTACAATTGGGGGAAGGGTAAATACGATGTTGTAAGACAGGATCTGAGGAGCATAAGTTGGGAGCATAGGCTGTTTGGGAAGGATGTCGTGCAAATGTGGAACTTTTTCAAGGAACAGATACGACATGTCCTTGATATGTATGTACCTGTCAGACATGAAAGAGATGGTCGTGTGAGGGATCCTTGGTTGACGAGGGAGGTTGAATGTCTTGTAAGGAGGAAGGAGGAGGCTTACATAAGGTTGAGGAAACGAGGTTCAGAAGGCGTTGGAGGGATACAGGATAGCCAGGCGGGAGCTGAAGAAAGGGATTAGGAGAGCTAAGAGAGGGCAAGAAAAATCTTTGGCGGGTAGGATCAAGGATAACCCCAAGGCCTTTTATGCATATGTGAGAAACATGAGAATGACGAGAACGAGGGTAGGTCCAATCAAGGACAGTAGTAGGAGACTGTGTACTGAGTTGGAAGAGGTAGGAGAGGTCTTGAATGAGTACTTTTCTTCAGTATTTACAAACGAGAGGGACCTTATTGTTGAAGAGGAGTGTGTGAAACAGACTGGTAAGCTAGAAGAGATACTTGTTAGGAAGGAAGATGTGTTGGAAATTTTGAACAACTTGAGGATAGACAAGTCCCCCGGGCCTGACGGGATATAACCTAGGATTATGTGGGAAGCAAGAGAGGAAATTGCAGAGCCATTGGCAATGATCTTTTCGTCTTCGCTGTCAACGGGAGTGGTACCAGGGAACTGGAGAGTGGCGAATGTTGTGCCCTTGTTCAAAAAAGGGAATAGGGATAACCCCGGGAATTACAGGCCAGTTAGTCTTACTTCAGTGGTAGGCAAAGTAATGGAAAGGGTACTGAGGGATAGGATTTATGAGTATCTGGAAAGACACTGCTTGATTAGGGAGAGCCAGCACGGATTTGTGAAGGGTAGGTCTTGAGGAGGTCACCAAGCATGTGGATGAGGGTAGAGCAGTGGATGTAGTGTACGTGGATTTTAGTAAGGCATTTGATAATGTTCCCCATGGTAGGCTTATGCGGAAAGTCAGGAGGTATGATAGAGGGAAATTTGGCCAGTTGGATAGAGAACTGGCTAACAAGTCGAAGTCAGAGTGGTGGTAGATGGTAAATATTCAGCCTGGAGCCCAGTTACAAGTGGAGTTCCGCAGGGATCAGTTCTGGGTCCTCTGCTGTTTGTAATTTTTATTAATGACTTGGAAGAGGGAGTCGAACGGTAGGTCAATAAGTTTGCAAATGATACAAAGATTGGTGGAGTTGTGGACAGTGAGGAGGGCTGTTGTCGGCTGCAAAGGGACTTAGATATGATGCAGAGCTGGGCTGAGGAGTGGCAGATGGAGTTCAACCCTGCCAAGTGTGAGGTTGTCCATTTTGGAAGGACAAATATGAATGCGGAATACAGGGTTAACGGTAGGGTTCTTAGTAAGGTGGAGGAGCAGAGGGATCTTGGGGTCTATGTTCATAGATCTTTGAAAGTTGCCACTCAGGTGGACAGAGCTTGTAAGAAGGCCTATGGTGTATTAGCGTTCATTAGCAGAGGGATTGAGTTCAAGAGTCGTGAAGTGATGTTGCAGCTGACCTTGGTTAGGCCACATTTGGAGTACTGTGTGCAGTTCTGGTCCCCTCACTTTAGGAAAGATGTGGAAGCTTTGGAGAGAGTGTAGAGAAGACTTACCAGGATGTTGCCTGGAATGGAGAATAGGTCGTACGAGGATAGGTTGAGAGTGCTAGGCCTTTTCTCATTGGAACGGCGAAGGATGAGGGGTGATTGATAGTGGTTTATAAGATGATCAGAAGAATAGATAGAGTAGACAGTCAGAAACTTTTTCCCCAGGTACAACAGAGTGTTACAAGGGGACATAAATTTAAGGTGAAGGGTGGAAGGTATAGGGGAGATGTCAGGGGAGGGTTCTTTACCCAGAGAGTGGTGGGGGCATGGAATGCGCTGCCTGTGGGAGTGGCAGAGTCAGAATCATTGGTGACCTTTAAGCGGCAATTGGATAGGTGCTTAAGCTAGGACAAATGTTCGGCACAACATTGTGGGCTGAAGAGCCTGTTCTGTGCTGTGTTGTTCTATGTTCTATGCTGCTGGAGTTGGAGAGTTCGGTAAAGCCACCTTGACTGAGATGAGACAGAGACCGTCCACAATAAGGTGGGAAAATCTGCTGATGGCTAAAAGAACTGAAGATGACGGGAGGATGTTTAAAGAAACATTGAAGACGATAGGAAACCAGTTGATACCCCTGAGAGGGAAAGCTCTGCTTCACAGAAGAAAACAGTCATGGACAAAAATATCAGCATAGATCCTGCTGATTGGGAAAGATCCAGAGAGCAGGAAAGACACAAAGCAGTGTAAAAGAGCTCCCAAAAGGAATTTTGATCGGAATCTTTCCAGGGACATCAAAATCGAGAAGAAATGTTCCGCTGGCCTAAAGGGAAAGCGGGTGGTCAGGAGAAGGTGGGGACATTGTAAATGGTCGAGATGTTCCATCATTCCCCTTACCTCGGTATTTTCAGGAGAAAAGGAGGATAGCTTGCCAGAAGTCCCGGTGAAATGAAAAGTGGATCGGGAAAAGCAACCGAATAAAATGAAGGTGAGTAAAACATCGATAATGAGGAAATGACTGGAATCAAAGGGTGACAAATGCCTGGGATTAGGCGGGTTCCATCGGTGGGTGTTAAAACAAATCGACAAGCGCCTCATAGAAGCCCGAACTGTAATCGTTCAGAATTCCCGAGATCCAGGAGTCGTCCCTCCGGATTGGATTGTTGCACGTGTCAGTCGCGCTTTTTAAGAGAGGAGAACCCGGAAAACTCGGGAATTGCAGAGCATGGAGCTTAGCACCTATGGCAGGGAATTTGTTGGAGTCTATAATCAAGGCTGGGATAAGTGAGCACCTCAAATTGTTGAGTTAACCAGGGAGAGCCACATGACAGGTAGGTCGTGCCTGATAAATTCATTGCAGAGGGTTTGAAGAGGGGACGAAGGTAGCTGTCAGGCACTAATGTCCATAGATGTTGTTTACATGGACTTCCAGAAAGCATTTGACAAAGTCCACTTAAGGAGGTAGGAGCCAAGAGAATTGAGGGCAAATTCCTGACACGGCTCGGAGATTGTTTGAGTGGCAGGTGACAGAAAGTAGAGATAATGGGTAGGTAGTCAATTGGCAGGATGGAACCAGTTATGTCTCACACGGACTTGTGTTAGGGCCTCAATTATTGATGTTATTTGTTAAGGGAATGGATAATGGCACAGGAAGTCTTATCATAATTTGTGGATGACACATAGTTAGGCTGCATTGTAGACAGTGTAGATGACAGCATAAAATTGCAAGGGGATACTGATAGATTAAGTCAATAAACACAACTGTGGCAAAAACATTTGAATGAAAGCAATAGTGAAGCTATCCATTTTTGGATCCAGAAGGGACAGATCAAGGTATTTTTCTGGATGGTATGAAGTGCATGTCCAAGGAGACTTGGGGTTTCAGGTGCACACAACTTTAAAGTGTCACGGACACGTACAGAAAATAATCCAGAAAGCGAACAGATTGCTGTCCTTTTTAAGTAGAGGACTGGAGTAGAAGGATGCCGAAGTTATGCTGCAGTTCTACAAAACCCTGGTTAGATAGACCCCACTTGGAGTACTGTGAGCGGATCTGGGCCGCACACCTTCTGAAAGGAGTAGAATATTGATTGACAAGAATGATACCTGGACTTGCATGGTTAAGATGGAAGGAGAGATCATATCATTTAGGCCTGTGGTCTGTAGAATTGAGAATGTTAATGGGTGGTGTGATGAAAGTCTTGGAGACATGAATAGGAAAAGAGAAGGTGGATAACGATAAACGATTTCTACTGGTTGGGGATTGTAGAATGAAGGAACATAACGTGAGACTTAGGGCCACAGGGTTGCGTAGAGATGTGAGGAAGCAGTCGTGCACACATCGGAGGGTGAATTTTAGCTATCATTTTCTGTCAAAGTGCAGTGGATGCTGGATGAGTTGTTCTATTGAAATGTGAGGGAGATAAATGTTTGTGAAGCAAAGGTACTGTGGGATATAGGTAAATTAATGTTACTTCTGCAATTCCATTTTACAAAGTAAAATGAACTCACACCGGTGTGTAATTGTTTTAGCCACAAGCTGAGTTAACAAGAATGGAAACGATGTGGAGGAAATATATAATTGTTTTTGTATTAGCTAAAATTGAATGTTAGAATGAGATGTGCCAATAAAACAATGGTAGACATTACAGGCAAATAGATAAGATGTTGTGAGGGGATGAAGTTAAGCTAGATACGCATGTACAAACAGTAGGTATAAACATCTGCTTCCCACTTTTACAAAAACACAGGAACAAACCCTAATTAAAAGGGTCATAGGGATCAGAACGGCCTCGGGAAAGGCACAGATGAAGGGGGTAGATAATGATGAAGAAAGAATATGCCTAACAATGACCTACAGCAGGATGAGGTCAAACAGCCTTGTGAGGCCAGGAAAAAGCATTTTGTCACAGACAAGGCCGGATAAGGCAAGAGATAAACAGGGGTAAAGGGGGTCGGTCTTAGGGAAGTGGACGATGTAAGCAGGGGAGGAGCAATGTAAAACAAAAGACATCAAATCATATAAATATTATGTATGAATTGAACTTGGTGTGTATGTCCTCTACCTTATAGGCACTGGATATCTCACCCACTTGCAAGTGTAAAATAAAGGACACTGCTGATTCAGATTTTGTCTCGGACTGCAATTATGGAGGTGTGTGTTTCTCACAACTGGGGGCTGTCCGGGATTTTCTTCCATCACCGGGGGGAGTGGCTGGCCTTGGACACTGGGAAGACGCATCCCGTTCCCCATTGAGGAGCGGTCTCGTGTCCTGGTTTGGTCTGCTCCCTTGGCAGACTGTTACGAATCCCACAAGAGAGACATCTGAATCAGACAGGGATAGGCGTTCGATAGAAAATACGGCGACAAGGGGCCAGGCAACTCTCTGCACAGACCAAGGTAAGAAACCTGACTTTTAAGTATTGCCTTGGTGGCCGGGTTGAGTTTTAGTAGTTAATAAGGGACTAATGAAGGAACTCCACATGGGCTGTGCCGTGGGTAAGGAAAAAGCCTCCGGGAAAACAAAAGAAGGAAAAAGCAATGGAAATGGAGGCGGGGTCCCTTAGAACATACCTCCAGAAAGTCCTTTGGGCAGGATGTTGTGGAATTGGCAAAATAATACTTGTACAGGGGAAAAAGATGATTAAATATTGTTGCTTCGTATGGACTAAGGAATCCATTCTTCGTCCCGCCTCTTCTGGACAAAATACAGGTCGGACAAAGACTGGGTTTTTAAATATCTGAATTTATGATAGAAGGTCCTAAGGCTAGGGTCACAGGGGAACTGCTGTATATCCCTGATATAGGAAGTAACTTATTAGGGAGAGATTCAATTATCCTCTTAGAACTGGGGATTGGAATTCAGGAAAAAGAATTAGTTGTAGAAAGGCAATGTTGACAGAGAATGTGGAGAGAGAGATAGACCCTATTGTATGGGCTAGAGAAGGGAATTGTGGAAAACTACAGATCCCTCCCCTTGACGTAAATTTAAAAAAAAGGAAAAGGGGACGTTGTCTGTGAGTGACAATACCCCATTTCCATAGAAGGTAAACGAGGACTGCAGCCAGTAATTGAAGGATTGATTAGAGATGGACTGTTGGAGCCATGTATGTCTCCCTATAATACCCCAATCCTACCAGTGCGGAAATCCGATGGAACTTATCGATTGGTGCAGGATTTGAGAACATTAAATCGAATAGTACAGATCAGGCAACCAGTGGTACCAAACCCCTATACCTTATTAAGTGAGATCCCTCATGACCACAAATGGTTGGGCTTGTCCCTTGGCAGAGGAAAGTAGGAATTTGTTCGCCTTTGAATGGGAAGAACCTAAGACAGGACAGAAACAGCAATACCGGTGTACTGTGCTCCCCCAGGGGTTTATGGAATCCCCGAATTTATTTGGACAGGTGTTAGAACAAATATTGGAGAAATGTAGCAGCCCCAAGGGGACTACCCTGTTGCAGTATGTAGACGACACCTTAGTAACAGGAAAAAGAAGAGAAAGAGTAGTGGAAGCCACTAACAAATTATTGAATTTCCTGGGTCAGCAGGGACTGAGAGTATCTAAAAACAAACTACTATATGTGGAGCAAGAAGTGAAATACTTGGGACATTTAGTGAGTGAGAAAAAGATAAGCCCGGAACAGATAGAGGGAATAGTGGGAATGCAACTGCCCAGAACTAAACGGGAGTTACGCAAATGTTTGGGTCTAACGGGTTATTGCAGATTGTGGATTGATTCCTATGCACAGAAGACTAAGAAATTATATCTCAAACTATTAGAGGGGGAACCAAAATGTCTACGTTGGGTGATGAGGAAAAAGAACTAGTTGAGAAACTCAAAAGAGATCTGATCCATGCCCCCGTGTTAGCCTTACCTTCTCTAGATAAACCTTTCCACCTCTTTGCTACCGTGGATAAGGGAGCGGCTTTGGGAGTATTGACCCAGAGGTGGGGAGGAATGAGACAACCAGTAGCATATCTTTCGAAGCTACTGGATCCAGTATCCCGGGGGTGGCCTGAGTGTGTGCAGGCTGTGGCTGCCACTGCACTGTTGGTGGAGGAAAGCAGAAAGCTTACATTTGGGGGAGCCCTAATAGTAAGCACTCCACACCAAGTGAGAACAATCCTAAACCAAAAAGCTGGGCGATGGTTGACAGACTCGCGGATTCTGAAATATGAGGCAATATGAATAGAAAAGGATGATCTAGTGTTGGTCACTGACAATTGTTTAAATCCAGCTGCCTTTCATTGGAAAGGGGAAGGAGACTCTCCTCAGAATCCAGGGCACGACAGCCTTGACATTATAGAATACCAAACTAAGGTCCTCATGGACCTGAGAGATGTTCCACTTCATGCAGGGGCTAGACCTTTTTATAGACGGATCATCCCAGGTGACTGAAGGGAAAAGACATAATGGGTATGCAGTCGTAGTTGGGACAAACAGTAGTGTGGTGCAGGCAGGACGGTTGCCAAATGGGTGGTCAGCTCAGACTTATGAACTCTATGCATTGGAAAGAGCCCTTAGGGCATTGGAGAATAAAGAGGGAAAAGTATATATTGACTCTAAATATGCATTTGGTGTTGTGCACACTTTCGGTAAGATATGGCAGGAACGACAGCTGATCAATAGCCGAGGGAAAGAATTAGTACATGAAGAATTGATTAAACGAGTCTTGGAGTCCCTATTACTTCCCTGAGAAATAGCAGGAGTGCATGTAAATGGTCATCAGAAAGGAAATGAACTAGAAGTTAGGGGAAATAGATTAGCCGATGAAGTGGCTGAGGAAGCAGCCCTGAACCCACAAGAAGTGGTGATTCATTCCCTAATACCTACTGTCCCAAGTCCGAGGGAAGCTCCTATATTTACTGAAAGCGAAGAAAATGAATTGAGAGATTTAGGGGCTGTAAAAACAGCAGACAGGCATTGGAGGTTACCTGATGGAAGGAGAATGTTAAACAAAATGATGATGTGAGAGATTATGGCTGTCCTACACCAAGGCAGCCATTGGGGAGTACAAGCAATGTGTGATTTAGTTCTTAGGGAATATGGATGTAAAGGAATATATACAATTGCTAAACAAATATGTGAGGGATGTATAATATGCAGAAAGGTAAATAAGAAAGTCTTGAGAAAACAGACCCCGGGAGGAAGAGACCCAGGATTGAGACCTTTCCAGAGTATACAAGTAGATTATACTGAACTCCCCAGGGTAGGGAGACTAAAATATTTGCTACTCATACTAGATCATCCATCTGGTTGGGTTGAGGCATACCCCTGAGCTACCACCACTGTGAGTGGAGTGTCGAAAACAATATTGGAGCACATAATTCCCCGATACGGGCTCGTGAACCATATTGATTCCGACCAAGGAACTCACTTTACCCCCTGTAACACTTTAGAGGTAATGAAAGGTTTGGGAATTTCCTGGGAGTTCCATACTCCGTGGCACCTGCCATCATCGGGAAGGGTTGAGAGAATGAACCAAACACTCAAACGACAGCTCTCTAAATTGATAATAGAAACCAGACTCCTTTGGACCAAATGTTGACCTATAGCTCTCTTGTGAGTACGAACAGCCCCAAGGAAAGATTTGGGACTATCCCCCTATGAAATCTTATTTGGATTACCTTACTGGGGAACGAATGGAGAATTGGCAATTCCCGAAACTAAAGAGTTGTTCTTAAAGAAGTATATACTGGGCTTGTACTCCTCTTTGTCTTTCCTCAGGAACCAGGGTTTATTGGCACAGACTCCACCCCTTGAATTCACCGTTCATCCCATCCGGCCGGGCGATTGAATCTTAGTAAAATCATGGACAGAGACTAAATTGCAGCCGGACTGGGAAGGGCCGTACCAGGCTCTTTTGACGACCGAAACGGCAATAAGGACGGTGGGGAAAGGCTGGACTCACTACACTCGGATCAAAGGGCCAGTGGAATCTCCAGTTGAGGAAGAAGTCTGGACACCCGAATCAACGCAAGACCCGCTGAAACTCAGACTAAAGAGACTTTGAGTAACTGATTATACAGTGGCGATGCGAGCGCGGGATTATTTCTGTAAGATTTTATATTAAGTCTTTTTGGTGCTTCAGCATGATGTTTAGATACTGGGGATGCTGTTAGAATTATGATGCTCGCCCTTTTAGTATTGGGATTTCATCAAATATCATTTTCATATGGATTATTAACGGTTCCTGAATCTGATAATCCACAAGTAATAGACGCTGATGTATGCAGCTTAGTAAATTGTGGGGATGTGGATAATCAGAGACAGTACCGCAGCTCTGAGATACATCTAAAGTCCTATGGGGATGGCCTTGGGGACGGTACTTAGTATAATGGTTTCATCACAGTACACCGGGCCCCCTTCCGACCAGCTCGTGATTGTCCTGATAAAAAGTGTAACCCAATATACCTAACGATAAGGAAAACCACATGGCATGAAACAATCCTGGCGGGGGGCACCTATGAGATACAATGAAATGGAACTTTTGGGATACAAATGAAAGCAAATGGGAAGGATTTCTTGGGCTATTGTTTTCGAATTAGCGAAGGACAGGGAGAACAGGTACAACTACTGGGTAAGAAGATACAATCTTTCACCCCTCCTGATGATCCTAAAGTAGTAAAATTTATAGAGGTAAAGGACTTGAAACAGACCATTGAAATAGAAACTGGGTACGGGGATGCAAATGCCTGGGTTGAATGGGTAAAGTATACTATAAAAAGTCTGAACAAGAGCAATTGCTCTGTATGTGCCTCCAGTCGGCCAGTGGCCCAGGGGGTTCCCTTTCCGCTCGGGTGGAAGGGAGACAGGAAGGGCATGAAATGTATGATAGCCCTGTATCAGGATGAGACTGCATGGAATGATAGGAATTGTACCTCCCTATCTCTGATGTTCCCTCCCTTGGAGAAGAAAGATGCAAAAGCTCCCCCCCTGTTTTCTGCCGCAGTTGGAAATCACACCTCGTGTGCGTGTAGACGAGGTACAAGTCGGTCGAATGATTTGGGGGAGCTGAAATTATGTACAGAGATTAAGAATGTTACCGAAACGGAGAAGGGAGGGAACTACTCAGCACTAAAGGTTCCCCGAGCGGATCTGTGGTGGGACTGTGGAGGCAAAATATTGAGACCCATCCTATCTCCAGATTGGAGAGGGACATGTGCAATTGTACAATTGGCAATTCCATTTACCCTGGCATTTGAGAAGGAAAAGATAGGGGGGAAAAAGGGAAGGGGTAAGAGATTACTGTTAGACAATTCTTTCGATGACAGGATTTATCTCGATTCGGTAGGAGTCCCTAGGGGGGTACCTGATGAATCCAAGGGTCGTAACCAGATTGCAGCAGGCTTTGAGTCAGCTCTCTTCTGGTGGGTAACAATTAATAAAAATGTAGATTGGATAAATTACATTTTCTATAATCAACAGCGATTTATAAATTATACAAGAGATGCGGTTAAAGGACTATCAGACCAGCTTGATGCGACAAGTAGGATGGCATGGGAGAACAGAATGGCCCTTGATAGGATTTTAGCAGAAAAAGGGTGTGTGTGTGTGATGTTAGGAGGAAGTTGTTGTACCTTTATTCCTAATAACACTGCACCTGATGGTTCAATTACTCGGGTCTTAAGAGGATTGACTACCTGAGCAGAGGAATTGGCTGAGAATCCAGGAGTAGACACATCTCTCACAGGATGGCTTGAGTCCTGGATTGGAAGGTAGAAGGGGATGGTGGTTTCTATCCTTCCTTCCCTGATAGTAGTAGTTGGGGTATTGGTGGCCATTGGCTGTTGTATCATACCCTGTATACGAGGGCTCACCCAAAGACTCATTGAAACAGCCTTGATGAAACAGGTGCCCCTAAAAGAAAAATGCAGAAGATAACAAATGGTAATTAAAGAAAAGGGGGAAATTGTGGGATATAGGTAAATTAATGTTACGTCTGCAATTCTGCAATTCCATTTTACAAAGTAAAATGAACTCACACCAACGTGTAATTGTTTTAGCTACGAGCTGAGTCAACAAGAATGGAAACGATGTGGAGGAAATATATAATTGTTTTTGTATTATCTAAAATTGTATGTTAGAATGAGACGTGCCAGTAAAACAATGGTAGACATTACGGGCAAATAGATAAGATGTTGTGAGGGGATGAAGTTAAGCTCGATACGCCTGTACAAACAGTAGGTATAAACATCTGCTTCCCACTTTTACAAAAACACAGGAACAAAACCCAATTAAAAGGGTCAAAGGGATCAGAACAGCCTCGGGAAAGGCACAGATGAAGGGGGTAGATAATGATGAAGAAAGAATATGCCTAACAATGACCTACAGCAGGATGAGGTCAAACAGCCTTGTGAGGTCAGGAATAAGCAATTTGTCACAGACAAGGCCGGATAAGGCAAGAGATAAACAGGGGTAATGGGGGCCGGTCTTAGGGAAGTGGAAGATGTAAACAGGGGAGGAGCAGTGTAAAACAAAAGACATCAAATCATATAAATATTATGTATGAATTGAACTTGGTGTGTATGTCCTCTACCTTATAGGCACTGGACATCTCACCCACTTGCAAGTGTAAAATCAAGGACACTGCTGATTCAGATTTTGTCTCTGACTGCAATTATTGAGGTGTGTGAGCTTTGTTTCACACAGTACCAAGGGCCAGAGGCTTGTATATGAAGTTGGGCAAGAGCTGAGCCATGATGTTTGAATGGAGGCAGAGGTTGTAGGGGCTAAACAGCGTTGTGGTGTGTGTATGTTGCTGTGGTTATAATTTGGAAAGGAGTTTATTTGTGAAGCAGTTTGGATGGGCATGTAATGAAATGGAGTGGAGTGAGTGTGAAAGAGTTGATCCTGTTGTGTAATAAACGTGTGTGTGTGTGTGTGTGTGTGTGTCTAGGGTGAAGTAGAGGAACTGAAGATGGAGATGGGAGAATAGAAAGGCAAAGGAAAAAGAAATGTTTTGGTGCAGGATGATTGAATGGCAAAATGTTGTTGTAAATGCAGCAGTGTGCGCCTTTAAGGAAGCAGAAATGGAAGCAGTCTGTGCCTACGGCCATACTAGTCTGAAAACGCCCGATCTCGTCTGATCTCGGAAGCTAAGCAGACTCAGGCCTGGTTAGTACTTGGATGGGAGACCGCCTGGGAATACCAGGTGCAGTAGGCTTTTGCAGCCACCAGAGGTTGCTCACAGCTTCGCACTCTCACACTTCCATTCATCAAGCAACGTCCTTTTAATTACTCACTCAGTCTCTCGGTCTCACTTTTTCTTGCCCAATTTCATTGTTCAGCTTCTTCCCCCAATACACAAACACATCATTACTGCTTGAGATTGGAGCAAACGCACCAGGAACACCAAAGCAGCAAGTATTTTATTGAAGAGCACAAACGGTGGTTTTTATTAAGTGATGCCTCACTTTCGATGATCACACTTCCCTGATCGCTGTCAGCGTTCCCCTGTTTTCTAACAATCGTCTAACTAGTGGTGTGGATAGGGTCTGAAAGCAACAACGTTGTGGTGAGGGCTTGTCAGGTGAAGGGTGTTTTACAATATCTGCACTCACCGGTCGAGTTCATACAACACTGGATCGATATGGTTAAGGCAGGAAGAATGGGTCAGCAAACACAGCAAGTTCAATCATTGTAATGATTATTATTACACATCAGCAGCAAATAATAAGATAAGTGTAAAGAGTGAGTATTTAAAATGCCAGGTACAAAAATCAAGGCTTATTCTCTAACAGCCGAAGCCTTCACAAACAGATCGGCCTAATAATGGCACAAATGGTGATGAATGGTTCGATCTAATTGACATCACTGTGCCTTAGTTACAAGTTGACCAAGGTAGAGAAATAACATTTCCAGAGTGCAGACTATTAACAATAGTAAGGTGGAATTTGGAAAGAGGAGTAGCCCCTGTGGGATATAGGTAAATTAATGTTACTTCTGCAATTCCATCTTACAAAGTAAAATGAACTCACACCAGTGTGTAATTGTTTTAGCCAAGAGCTGAGTCAACAAGAATGGAAACGATGTGGAGGAAATATATAATTGTTTTTGTATTAGCTAAAACTGTATGTCAGAAGGTAGACATTATGGGCAAGTAGATAAGATGTTGTGAGGGGATGAAGTTAAGCTAGATACGCCTGTACAAACAGTAGGTATAAACATCTGCTTCCCACTTTTACAAAAACACAGGAACAAACCCCAATTAAAAGGGTCATAGGGATCAGAACGGCCTCGGGAAAGGCACAGATAATGATGAAGAAATAATATGCCTAACAATGACCTACATCAGGATGAGGTCAAACAGCCTGGTGAGGCCAGAAATAAGCATTTTGTCACAGACAAGGCCGGATAAGGCAAGAGATAAACAGGGGTAATGGGGGCCGGTCTTAGGGAAGTGGAAGATGTAAACTGGGGAGGAGCAATGTAAAACAAAAGACATCAAATCATAAATGTTGTGTATGAATTGAATTTGGTGTGTGTATGTCCTCTACCTTTTAGGCACTGGACATCACACCCACTTGCAAGTGTAAAATAAATGGCACTACTGATTCAGATTTTGTCTCGGACTGCAATTATTGAGGTGTGTGAGCTTTGTTTCTCACAACTGGGGGCTGTCCGGGATGTTCTTCCATCGCCGGGGGGAGTGGCTGGCCTTGGACACTGGGAAGACGTGTCCCGTTCCCCATTGAGGAGCGGTCTCGTGTCCTGGTTTGGTCTGCTCCCTTGGGCGACTGGTACGAATCCCACAAGAGAGACATCTGAATCAGACAGTGATAGGAGCTCGATCGACAATACGGCACAAAGGGGCCAGGCAACTCTGTGCACAGACCAAGGTAAGAAACCTGACTTTTAAGTATTGCCTTGGTGGCCGGGATTAAGTTTTAGTAGTTAATAAGGGACTAACGAAGGAACTCAATATGGGTTGTGCCGTGGGTAAGGAAAAAGCCTCTGGGAAAAGAAAAGAAGGAAAAAGCAATGGAATTGGAGGCGGGGTCCCTTACAACATACCTCCAGAAAGTCCTTTGGGGAGGATGTTGTGGAATTGGGAAAATAATACTTGTACAGGGGAAAAAGATGATTAAATATTGTTGCTTCGTATGGACTAAGGAATCCATTCTTCGTCCCGCCTCTTCTGGCCAAAATACAGGTCGGACAAAGACTGGGTTTGTAAATATCTGAATTTATTTGTCAATGAGAGAGAGAGAGAGAGAGAGAGAGAGAGAGAGAGAGAGAGAATGAAAAGAGCTGTACAGCTGGTAGAAAGTTTAACCCTTTGTGATTTGGTTTGAATGCACATTTGTTTGTTGGTGATTGAATGTTTGCGTTTTATTCCCTGGAGCTTGAGTTCCGGGACTGTTTTGAATCTGATTTTTATTATGGAAACTTAACATGATTTCTTTAAAGGTGAAGGATTCTATAGAGATTATGAAAAAAAAAGAATGATAACTCCTGTTCTTCTCACAGGTCATAACTGCCTTACTATCAGTTTCTAACTAATCTCTTTTATCTTTACATAAAAGTGATTTAAGGAGGACAGTTGAAGTTTCAGTTCAACATTAGATTGTAGTAAAAATAAAATTCTATGGTTAATATCTGTGACCTTGGATTCGGCCATTGTTCACGCATTAGAAGTTTTTGTTAAACTTGAATAGACAAATTCTTTTAAGGCAGCTCTGATTATTTCACGACCTATAGTATTGTAATTGAGCAATGATTGGTCAGCACTACTTAAGAAAACTAATTTTGGATTTAAATTAAGGGACTAAAACTGGGTGAGTACAGTGGATTTCAAAATTGAGAAGTGTATGCATTTTACATTTTGAATATTAAATACTGAATAAATGAACGTAAATATATAAATATATTTACAAAGTTTGGAACAGGCTTTAAGGTTAGTCAAGCATGAATTGATGAATTGGTGTTTGAAGTTATGGGGAGCTAGAAATACTGCAATATTTCTTTAAAAAAGAAAAAGGGGAAGAACGTAATGACTTATCCCCTTCGGGAGGTACCAATAGGGGACAAAGAGATTGGGTTTGTAAGTGTCCCCCTCAGCAGTGGGGAGGTCAGAACATTTAAAGAAATGAAGGTCCTGGTTGAGGATCCGGTAGGGCTGTCTGAACAAATTGATCAATTTTTGGGGCCCAGTCTGTATACCTGGGCTGGGTTAATGTCTATTTTGAATATATTATTTACTGGGGAAGAAAGGGGACTTATATGGGGAGCAGCCATTAAAATATGGGACAGGGAACACCCCATTGGAGATGGGGATGCTGGACAGGGAGAGGTGAAGTTTCCCCTCAGAGACCCCCAGTGGGAAAACCAAAACCCAGAGCATAGAGAAGAAATGAGGGAATTGAAAGACCTGATTCTAAAAGGAATAAGAGAGGCAGTTCCAAAGTCACAGAATTTGACGAAAGCCTTTGAAGTTAGACAGGAGAAAGGTGAGACTCCCTCAGCTTTCTTGCAAAGATTAAGAGACTCAATGCAGAAATATTCTGGAATGAACCCTGAGGACCCTGTGGCACAGGGTCTTTTGAAAGTACATTTTGTGACAAAGGCATGGCCAGACATACAGAGAAAGATACAGAAGATAGAAGGGTGGAGTGAAAAGCCATTAGATGAATTGTTAAGAGAGGCACAGAAAGTGTTTGTAAAGAGAGAGGATGAGAGACAGAAACAGAAGGTGAAAATGATGGTAGCTGCGGTTGATGAGGTAGTTAAGAAAAGAATGGAACCGATAGTGACCAACCGGAGCGGTGGGTGGCAGCATGTCGGACAGAGAGGACAAGGGGGAGCGTTTGATAGAGGGTTCGAGCGACAGGGGCAGAGCTGGAGGTCTCCACAGGCAGGATGCTATTATTGCGGAAAGATAGGGCACTTTAAGCGGGAATGTCCTGCTCTGAAAAGGGAAGAGAGGGCAATTCCGCTTATGAATTTTGAAGAATAGGAGTGTCAGGGGTTCCTGCCCTCGGGGGCCCACCAGGAACCCTTGATAAACCTGAAGGTGGGACCCTATAGGGAAGAGGTAGTCTTCCTAGTAGATACTGGGGCAGCACGGTCATCGCTGAATGTTAAACCAAAGAAAGTAGGAATGTCAACACAGTCAATTACTGTTTCGGGGGTAAAAGGGGAAGGATTTACTGTTCCAGTAGTTGAACCTATGATGATAGAAGGTCCTAAGGATAGGGTCGCAGGGGAACTGTTGTATATCCCTGATATAGGAAGTAACTTATTAGGGAGAGACTTAATTATCCTCTTAGAACTGGGGATTGGAATTCAGGAAAAAGAATTAGTTGTACAAAAGGCAATGTTGACAAAGGATGTGGAGAGAGAGATAGACCCTATTGTATGGGCTAGGGAAGGGAATTGTGGAAAACTACAGATCCCTCCCCTTGAAGTAAATTTTAAAAAAAAGGAAAAAGGGGACGTTGTCTGTGAACGACAATATCCCATTTCCATAGAAGGTAAACGAGGACTGCAGCCAGTAATTGAAGGATTGATTAGAGATGGACTGTTGGAGCCATGTATGTCTCCTTATAATACCCCAATACTACCAGTGCGGACATCCGATGGAACTTATCGATTGGGGCAGGATTTGAGAACATTAAATCGCATAGTACAGATCAGGCACCCAGTGGTACCAAACCCCTATTCCTTATTAAGTGAGATCCCTCATGACCACAAATGGTTTAGTGTGATAGATTTAAAGGATGCCTTTTGGGCTTGTCCCTTGGCAGAGGAAGGTAGGAATATGTTTGCCTTTGAGTGGGAAGACCCTAAGACAGGACAGAAACAGCAATACCGGTGTACTGTGCTCCCCC
Organism: Chiloscyllium punctatum; assembly: GCF_047496795.1. Lineage (NCBI taxonomy): Eukaryota > Metazoa > Chordata > Chondrichthyes > Orectolobiformes > Hemiscylliidae > Chiloscyllium > Chiloscyllium punctatum. The sequence goes on along the minus strand of NC_092757.1, from coordinate 44,767,994 downwards.
AGGGTTTTACGGAATCCCCGAATTTATTTGGACAGATGTTAGAACAAACGTTGGAGAAATTTAGCAGCCCCAAGGGGACCACCCTGTTGCAGTATGTAGACGACCTCTTAGTAACAGGAAAAAGAAGAGAAAGAGTAGTAGAAGCCACTAACAAATTATTGAATTTCCTGGGTCAGCAGGGACTGAGAGTATCTAAAAACAAACTACAATATGTGGAGCAAGAAGTGAAATACTTGGGACATTTAGTTAGTGAGGGAAAGCGAAAGATAAGCCCGGAACGGATAGAGGGATTAGTGGGGATGTCACTGCCCAGCACTAAACGGGAGTTACGCAAATGTTTGGGTCTAACGGGTTATTGCAGATTGTGGATTGATCCCTATGCACAGAAGACAAAGAAATTATATCTCAAACTATTAGAGGGGGAACCAAAATGTCTAAGTTGGGATGATGATGAAAAAGAACTAGTTGAGAAACTCAAGAGATCTGACCCATGCCCCCGTGTTAGCCTTCCCTTCTCTAGATAAACCTTTCAATCTCTTTGCTACCGTGGATAAGGGAGCAGCTTTGGGAGTATTGACCCAGAGGTGGGGAGGAATGAGACAACCAGTAGCATATCTTTCGAAGCTACTGGATCCAGTATCCCGGGGGTGGCCTGAGTGTGTGCAGGCCGTGGCTGCCACTGCACTGTTGGTGGAGGAAAGCAGAAAGCTTACATTTGGGGGAGCCCTAATAGTAAGCACTCCACACCAAGTGAGAACAATCCTAAACCAAAAAGCTGGGCGATGGTTGACAGACTCGCGGATTCTGAAACATGAGGCAATATTAATAGAAAAGGATGATCTAGTGTTGGTCACGGACAATTGTTTAAATCCAGCTGCCTTTCTTTGGAAAGGGGAAGGAGACTCTCCTCAGAATCCAGGGCACGATTGCCTTGACATTATAGAATACCAAACCAAGGTCCGCATGGACCTGAGAGATGTTCCACTTCATGCAGAGGCTAGACCTTTTATAGACGGATCATCCCGGGTGACTGAAGGGAAAAGACATAATGGGTATGCAGTCGTAGTTGGGACAAACAGTAGTGTGGTGCAGGCAGGACGGTTGCCAAATGGGTGGTCAGCTCAGACATGTGAACTCTATGCATTGGAAAGAGCCCTTAGGACATTGGAGAATAAAGAGGGAACAGTATACATTGACTCTGAATATGCATTTGGTGTTGTGCACACTTTCGGTAAGATACGGCAGGAACGACGGCTGATCAATAGCCGAGGGAAAGAATTAGTACATGAAGAATTGATTAAACGAGTCTTGGAGTCCCTATTACTTCCCCGAGAAATAGCAGTAGTGCATGTAAATGGTCATCAGAAAGGAAATGAACTAGAAGTTAGGGGAAATAGATTAGCCGATGAAGTGGCTAAGGAAGCAGCCCTGAACCCACAAGAAGTGGTGATCCATTCCCTAATACCAACTGTTCCAGGTCCTCGGGAAGCTCCTATATTTACTGAAAGCGAAGAAAATGAATTGAGAGATTTAGGAGCTGTAAAAACAGCAGACGGGCATTGGAGGTTACCTGATGGGAGGAGAATGTTAAACAAAATGATGATGTGAGAGATTATGGCTGTCCTACACCAAGGCAGCCATTGGGGAGTACAAGCAATGTGTGATTTAGTTCTTAGGGAATATGGATGTAAAGGAATATATACAATTGCTAAACAAATATGTGAGGGATGTATCATATGCAGAAAGGTAAATAAGAAAGTTAATAAGAAAGGTAAATAAGACCTAGGATTGAGACCTTTCCAGAGTATACAAGTAGATTATACTGAACTCCCCAGGGTAGGGAGACTAAAATATATGCTAGTCATAGTAGATCATCCATCTGGTTGGGTTGAGGCATACCCCCGAGCTACCATCACTGTGAGTGGAGTGTCTAAAACAATATTGGAGCACATAATTCCCCGATATGGGCTCGTGAACCATATTGATTCCGACCAAGGAACTCACTTTACCCCCGGTAACACTTTAGAGGTAATGAAAGGGTTGGGAATTTCCTGGGAGTTCCATACTCCTTGGCACCTGCCATCATCGGGAAGGGTTGAGAGAATGAACCAAACACTCAAACGACAGCTCTCTAAATTGATCATAGAAACCACACTCCCTTGGACCAAATGTTGACCTATAGCTCTCTTGTGAGTACGAACAGCCCCAAGGAAAGATTTGGGACTATCCCCCTATGAAATCTTATTTGGATTACCTTACTTGGGAACGAATGGAGAATTGGCAATTCCCGAAACTAAAGAGTTGTTCTTAAAGAAGTATATACTGGGCTTGTCCTCCTCTTTGTCTTTCCTCAGGAAACAGGGTTTATTGGCACAGACTCCACCCCTTGAATTCACCGTTCATCCCAACCAGCCGGGCGATTGAATCTTAGTAAAATCATGGACAGAGACTAAATTACAGCCGGATTGGGAAGGGCCGTACCAGGTTCTTTTGACTACCGAAACGGCAATAAGGACGGTGGGGAAAGGCTGGACTCGCTACACTCGGATCAAAGGGCCAGTGGAATCTCCAGTTGAGGAAGTCTGGACAGCCGAATCAACGCAAGACCCGCTGAAACTCAGACTAAAGAGACTTTGAATAACTCATTATACAGTGGCGACGCAAGCGTGGGATTATTTCTGTAAGATTGTATATTAAGTCTTTTTGGTGCTTCAGCATGATGTTTAGAATAATGGGAATGCTGCTAGAATTATGATGCTAGCCCTTTTAGTGTTGGGATTTCGTCAAATATCATTTTCATATGTATTATTAACGGTTCCTGAATTTGATCATCCACAAGTAATAGACACTGATGTATGCAGTTAGTAAATTGTGGGGATGTAGATAATCAGAGACAGTACCGCAGCTCTGAGATACATCTTAAGTCCTATGGGGATGGCCTTGGGGATGGTACTTAGTATAATGGTCTCGTCACAGTACACCGGGCCCCCTTCCGACCAGCTCGTGATTGTCCTGATAAAAAGTGTAACCCAATATACCTAACGATAAGGAAAACCACATGGCATGAATCAATCCTGGGGGGGGGGGGCACCTATGAGATACAATGAAATGAAACGTTTGGGATAGAAATGAAAGCAAATGGGAAGGATTTCTTGGGCTATTGTTTTCAAATTAGCGTAGGACAGGGAAAACGGGTAGAAATACTGGGTAAGAAGATACAATCTTTCACCCCTCCTGATGATCCTGAAGTAGTAAAATTTATAGAGGTAAAGGACTTGAAACAGACCATTGAAATAGAAACTGGGTACGGGGATGCAAATGCCTGGGTTGAATGGGTAAAGTATACTGTGAAAAGTCTGAACAAAAGCAATTGCTCTGCATGCGCCTCCAGTCGGCCAGTGGCCCAGGGGGTTCCCTTCCCGCTCGGGTGGAAGGGGGACAGGAAGGGCATGAAATGTATGATAGCCCTGTATCAGGATGAGACTGCATGGAATGATAGGAATTGTACCTCCCCTATCTCTGATGTTCCCTCCCTTGGAGAAGAAAGATGCAAAAGCTCCCCCCCTGTTTTCTGCCACAGTTGGAAATCACACCTCGTGTGTGCGTAGACGAGGTACAAGTCGGTCGAATGATTTGGGGGAGCTGAAATTATGTACAGAAATTAAGAGTGTTACCGAAACGGAGAAGGGAGGGAACTACTCAGCATTGAAGGTTCCCCGAGCGGATCTGTGGTGGGACTGTGGAGGCAAAATATTGAGACCCACGCTACCTCCAGATTGGAGAGGGATATGTGCAATTGTACAATTGGCAATTCCATTTACCCTGGCATTTGAGAAGGAAAAGATAGGTGGGAAGAAGCGAAGGGGTAAGAGATTACTGTTAGACACTTCTTTCGATGACAGGATTTATCTCGATTCGGTCGGAGTCCCTAGGGGGGTACCTGATCAATCCAAGGGTCGTAACCAGATTGCAGCAGGCTTTGAGTCAGCTCTCTTCTGCTGGGTAACAATTAATAAAAATGTAGATTGGATAAATTACATTTTCTATAATCAACAGCGATTTATAACTTATACAAGAGATGTGGTTAAAGGACTATCAGACCAGCTTGATGCGACAAGTAGGATGGCATGGGAAAATAGAATGGCCCTTGATAGGATTTTAGCAGAAAAAGGGGGTGTGTGTGATGTTAGGAGGAAGTTGTTGTACCATTATTCCTAATAACACTGCACCTGATGGTTCAATTACTCTGGTCTTAAGAGGATTGACTACCTTAGCAGAGGAATTGGCTGAGAATGCAGGAGTAGACACATCTCTCACAGGATGGCTTGAGTCCTGGATTGGAAGGCAGAAGGGGATGGTGGTTTCTATCCTTACTTCCCTGATAGTAGTAGTCGGGGTATTGGTGGCCATTGGCTGTTGTATCATACCCTGTATACGAGGGCTCACCCAAAGACTGATTGAAACAGCCTTGATGAAACAGGTGCCCCTAAAAGAAAAATGCAGAAGATAACAAATAGTAATTAAAAGAAAAGGGGGAAATTGTGGGATATAGGTAAATTAATGTTACTTCTGCAATTCCATTTTACAAAGTAAAGTGAACTCACACCAGCGTGTAATTGTTTTTGCCACGAGCTGAGTAAACAAGAATGGAAACGATGTGGAGGAAATATATAATTGT